>NW_027286801.1:0-344590 GCF_022747635.1 Hetaerina americana | reverse complement strand
CATAAAGGTTGCTTCAGCGCAAGTGTTAATGTTACTAAAAGAGCCCAAATTTCTAAAAATATTGCGAAAAACAACAATCTTCTGTTTTAGAGTGAATGTTTGAGGTGTTTAGAAGGCATTTATTTCATTTTTAGAAAATTTAATTTTTTACAGTTTTCCATGAAAAGTGCCAATACCCCCCCCTTTGGGTTCTAGGTGAAAATCTCACTTGACACTAATCAAACAAAATGTTTCCATGGTGTGTAATGTTGTTCATTTTCATCAAATAAACAAAATAAAACCCAGAATTAATCCTGAAAGACATGAAATGAGCATAAAAGATGCTTCAGCCCAAGTGTTAATGTTACTAAAAGAGCCCAAATTTCTAAAAATATTGCGAAAAACAACAATCTTCTGTTTTAGAGTGAATGTTTGAGGTGTTTAGAAGGCATTTATTTCATTTTTTGAAAATTTAATTTTTCACATTTTTCCATGAAAAGTGCCAATACCCCCCCCTTTGGGTTCAAGGTGAAAATCTAACTTGACACAAATCAAACAAAAATGTTTCCATGGTGTGTATTGTTGTTCATTTTCATCAAATAAACAAAATAAAACACAGAATTAATCCTGAAAGACAAGAAATGAGCATAAAAGTTGCTTCAGCGCAAGTGTTAATGTTACTAAAAGAGCCCAAATTTCTAAAAATATTGCAAAAAACAACAATCTTCTGTTTTAGAGTGAATGTTTGAGGTGTTTAGAAGGCATTTATTTCATTTTTAGAAAATTTAATTTTTCACTTTTTTCCATGAAAAGTGCCAATACCCCCCCTTTGGGTTCTAGGTGAAAATCTCACTCGACACAAATCAAACAAAAATGTATCCAAGGTGTGTATTGTTGTTCATTTTCATCAAATAAACAAAATAAAACCCAGAATTAATCTAGAAAGACAAGAAATGAGCATAAAAGTTGTTTCAGCGCAAGTGTTTATGTTACTAAAAGAGCCCAAATTTCTAAAAATATTGCGAAAAACAACAATCTTCTGTTTTAGAGTTGATGTTTGAGGTGTTTAGAAGGCATTTATTTCATTTTTAGAAAATTTAATTTTTCACATTTTTCCATGAAAAGTGCCAATTCCCCCCCTTTGGGTTCTAGGTGAAAATTTCAGTCGACACAAATCAAACAAAAATGTATCCAAGGTGTGTATTGTTGTTCATTTTCATCAAATAAACAAAATAAAACCCAGAATGTATCCTGAAAGACAATAAATGATCGTAAAAGATGCTTCAGCCCAGGTGTTAATGTTACTAAAAGAGCCCAAATTTCTAAAAATATTGCGAAAAACAACAATCTTCTGTTTTAGAGTGAATGTTTGAGGTGTTTAGAAGGCATTTATTTCATATTTAGAAAATTTAATTTTTCACATTTTTCCATGAAAAGTGCCATTACCCTCCCCTTTGGGTTCTAGGTGAAAATCTCACTCGACACAAATCAAACATAAATGTATCAAAGGTGTGTATTGTTGTTCATTTTCATCAAATAAACAAAATAGAACCCAGAATGAATCCTGAATAACAATAAAAGATCATTAAAGATGCTTCAGCCCAAGTGTTAATGTTACTAAAAGAGCCCAAATTTCTAAAAATATTGCGAAAAACAACAAACTTCTGTTTTAGAGTGAATGTTTGAGGTGTTTAGAAGGCATTTATTTCATTTTTAGAAAATTTAATTTTTCACATTTTTCCATGAAAAGTGCCAATACCCCCCCTTTGGGTTCTAGGTGAATATCTCACTCGACACAAATCAAACAAAAATGTATCCAAGGTGTGTATTGTTTGTTCATTTTCATCAAATAAACAAAATAAAACCCTGAATTAATCCTGAAAGACATGAAATGAGCATAAAAGATGCTTCAGCGCAAGTGTTAATGTTACTTAAAGAGCCCAAATTTCTAAAAATATTGCGAAAAACAACAATCTTCTGTTTTAGAGTGAATGTTTGAGGTGTTTAGAAGGCATTTATTTCATTTTTAGAAAATTTAATTTTTCACATTTTTCCATGAAAAGTGCCAATACCCCCCCCTTTGGGTTCTAGGTGAAAATCTCACTCGACACAAATCAAACAAAAATGTATCCAAGATGTAAATTGTTGTTCATTTTCATCAAATAAACAAAATAAAAACCCAGAATTTATCCTGAAAGACAATAAATGATCATAAAAGATGCTTCAGCCCAGGTGTTAATGTTACTAAAAGAGCCCAAATTTCTAAAAATATTGCGAAAAACAACAATCTTCTGTTTTAGAGTGAATGTTTGAGGTGTTTAGAAGGCATTTATTTCATTTTTAGAAAATTTAATTTTTCACATTTTTCCATGAAAAGTGCCAATGCCCCCCCCGTTGTGTTCTAGGTGAAAATTTCAGTCGACACAAATCAAACAAAAATGTATCCAAGGTGTGTATTGTTGTTCATTTTCATCAAATAAACAAAATAAAACCACGAATTAATCCTGAAAGACAAGAAATGAGCATAAAAGTTGCTTCAGCGCAAGTGTTAATGTTACTAAAAGAGCCCAAATTTCTAAAAATATTGCGAAAAACAACAATCTTCTGTTTTAGAGTGAATGTTTAAGGTGTTTAGAAGGCATTTATTTCATTTTTAGAAAATTTAATTTTTTACAGTTTTCCATGAAAAGTGCCAATACCCCCCCCTTTGGGTTCTAGGTGAAAATCTCACTTGACACTAATCAAACAAAAATGTTTCCATGTTGTGTAATGTTGTTCATTTTCATCAAATAAACAAAATAAAACCCAGAATTAATCCTGAAAGACATGAAATGAGCATAAAAGATGCTTCAGCCCAAGTGTTAATGTTACTAAAAGAGCCCAAATTTATAAAAATATTGCGAAAAACAACAATCTTCTGTTTTAGAGTGAAAGTTTGAGGTGTTTAGAAGGCATTTATTTCATTTTTAGAAAATTTAATTTTTCACATTTTTCCATGAAAAGTGCCAATACCCCCCTATTTGGGTTCTAGGTGAAAATCTCACTCGACACAAATCAAACAAAAATGTTTCCATGGTGTGTATTGTTGTTCATTTTCATCAAATAAACAAAATAAAACCCAGAATTAATCTAGAAAGACAAGAAATGAGCATAAAAGTTGCTTCAGCGCAAGTGTTAATGTTACTAAAAGAGCCCAAATTTCTAAAAATATTGCGAAAAACAACAATCTTCTGTTTTAGAGTTGATGTTTGAGGTGTTTAGAAGGCATTTATTTCATTTTTAGAAAATTTAATTTTTCACATTTTTCCATGAAAAGTGCCAATACCCCCCCCTTTGGGTTCTAGGTGAAAATCTCACTCGACACAAATCAAACAAAAATGTATCAAAGGTGTGTATTGTTGTTCATTTTCATCAAATAAACAAAATAGAACCCAGAATGAATCCTGAATAACAATAAAAGATCATTAAAGATGCTTCAGCCCAAGTGTTAATGTTACTAAAAGAGCCCAAATTTCTAAAAATATTGCGAAAAACAACAAACTTCTGTTTTAGAGTGAATGTTTGAGGTGTTTAGAAGGCATTTATTTCATTTTTAGAAAATTTAATTTTTCACATTTTTCCATGAAAAGTGCCAATACCCCCCCTTTGGGTTCTAGGTGAATATCTCACTCGACACAAATCAAACAAAAATGTATCCAAGGTGTGTATTGTTTGTTCATTTTCATCAAATAAACAAAATAAAACCCTGAATTAATCCTGAAAGACATGAAATGAGCATAAAAGATGCTTCAGCGCAAGTGTTAATGTTACTTAAAGAGCCCAAATTTCTAAAAATATTGCGAAAAACAACAATCTTCTGTTTTAGAGTGAATGTTTGAGGTGTTTAGAAGGCATTTATTTCATTTTTAGAAAATTTAATTTTTCACATTTTTCCATGAAAAGTGCCAATACCCCCCCCTTTGGGTTCTAGGTGAAAATCTCACTCGACACAAATCAAACAAAAATGTATCCAAGATGTAAATTGTTGTTCATTTTCATCAAATAAACAAAATAAAACCCAGAATTTATCCTGAAAGACAATAAATGATCATAAAAGATGCTTCAGCCCAGGTGTTAATGTTACTAAAAGAGCCCAAATTTCTAAAAATATTGCGAAAAACAACAATCTTCTGTTTTAGAGTGAATGTTTGAGGTGTTTAGAAGGCATTTATTTCATTTTTAGAAAATTTAATTTTTCACATTTTTCCATGAAAAGTGCCAATGCCCCCCCCTTTGTGTTCTAGGTGAAAATTTCAGTCGACACAAATCAAACAAAAATGTATCCAAGGTGTGTATTGTTGTTGATTTTCATCAAATAAACAAAATAAAACCCAGAATTAATCCTGAAAGACAAGAAATGAGCATAAAAGTTGCTTCAGCGCAAGCGTTAATGTTACTAAAAGAGCCCAAATTTCTAAAAATATTGCGAAAAAACAACAATCTTCTGTTTTAGAGTGAATGTTTAAGGTGTTTAGAAGGCATTTATTTCATTTTTAGAAAATTTAATTTTTTACAGTTTTCCATGAAAAGTGCCAATACCCCCCCCCTTTGGGTTCTAGGTGAAAATCTCACTTGACACTAATCAAACAAAAATGTTTCCATGGTGTGTAATGTTGTTCATTTTCATCAAATAAACAAAATAAAACCCAGAATTAATCCTGAAAGACATGAAATGAGCATAAAAGATGCTTCAGCCCAAGTGTTAATGTTACTAAAAGAGCCCAAATTTATAAAAATATTGCGAAAAACAACAATCTTCTGTTTTAGAGTGAAAGTTTGAGGTGTTTAGAAGGCATTTATTTCATTTTTAGAAAATTTAATTTTTCACATTTTTCCATGAAAAGTGCCAATACCCCCCCCTATTTGGGTTCTAGGTGAAAATCTCACTCGACACAAATCAAACAAAAATGTTGTTATGGTGTGTATTGTTGTTCATTTTCATCAAATAAACAAAATAAAACCCAGAATTAATCCTGAAAGACATGAAATGAGCATAAAAGATGCTTCAGCGCAAGTGTTAATGTTACTTAAAGAGCCCAAATTTCTAAAAATATTGCGAAAAACAACAATCTTCTGTTTTTAGAGTGAATGTTTGAGGTGTTTAGAAGGCATTTATTTCATTTTTAGAAAATTTTAATTTTTCACATTTTTCCATGAAAAGTGCCAATACCCCCCCCCCTTTGGGTTCAAGGTGAAAATCTAACTTGACACAAATCAAACAAAAATGTTTCCATGGTGTGTATTGTTGTTCATTTTCATCAAATAAACAAAATAAAACACAGAATTAATCCTGAAAGACAATAAATGATCATAAAAGTTGCTTCAGCGCAAGTGTTAATGTTACTAAAAGAGCCCAAATTTCTAAAAATATTGCGAAAAACAACAATCTTCTGTTTTAGAGTGATAGTTTGAGGTGTTTAGAAGGCATTTATTTCATTTTTAGAAAATTTAATTTTTCACATTTTTCCATGAAAAGTGCCAATTACCCCCCCCTTTGGGTTCTAGGTGAAAATTTCAGTCGACACAAATCAAACAAAAATGTATCCAAGGTGTGTATTGTTGTTTCATTTTCATCAAATAAACAAAATAAAACCCAGAATGAATCCTGAATAACAATAAAAAGATCATTAAAGATGCTTCAGCCCAAGTGTAAATGTTACTAAAAGAGCCCAAATTTCTAAAAATATTGCGAAAAAACAACAATCTTCTGTTTTAGAGTGAATGTTCGAGGTGTTTAGAAGGCATTTATTTCATTTTTAGAAAATTTAATTTTTCACATTTTTCCATGAAAAATGCCAATACCCCCCCCCTTTGGGTTCTAGGTGAAAATCTCACTCGACACAAATCAAACAAAAATGTATCCAAGGTGTGTATTGTTTGTTCATTTTCATCCAATAAACAAAATAAAAACCCAGAATTAATCCTGAAAGACATGATATGAGCATAAAAGATGCTTCAGCGCAAGTGTTAATGTTACTTAAAGAGCCCAAATTTCTAAAAATATTGCGAAAAACAACAATCTTCTGTTTTAGAGTGAATGTTTGAGGTGTTTAGAAGGCATTTATTTCATTTTTAGAAAATTTACTTTTTCACATTTTTCCATGAAAAGTGCCAATACCCCCCCCCTTTGGGTTCTAGGTGAAAATCTCACTCGACACAAATCAAACAAAAATGTATCCAAGATGTGTATTGTTGTTCATTTTCATCAAATAAACAAAATAAAACCCAGAAATTTATCCTGAAAGACAATAAATGATCATAAAAGATGCTTCAGCCCAGGTGTTAATGTTACTAAAAGAGCCCAAATTTCTAAAAATATTGCGAAAAAACAACAATCTTCTGTTTTAGAGTGAATGTTTAAGGTGTTTAGAAGGCATTTATTTCATTTTTAGAAAAATTTAATTTTTTACAGTTTTCCATGAAAAGTGCCAATACCCCCCCCTTTGGGTTCTAGGTGAAAATCTCACTTGACACTAATCAAACAAAAATGTTTCCATGGTGTGTAATGTTGTTCATTTTCATCAAATAAACAAAATAAAACCCAGAATTAATCCTGAAAGACATGAAATGAGCATAAAAGATGCTTCAGCCCAAGTGTTAATGTTACTAAAAGAGCCCAAATTTATAAAAATATTGCGAAAAAACAATAATCTTCTGTTTTAGAGTGAAAGTTTGAGGTGTTTAGAAGGCATTTATTTCATTTTTAGAAAATTTAATTTTTCACATTTTTCCATGAAAAGTGCCAATACCCCCCTATTTGGGTTCTAGGTGAAAATCTCACTCGACACAAATCAAACAAAAATGTTTCCATGGTGTGTATTGTTGTTCATTTTCATCAAATAAACAAAATAAAACCCAGAATTAATCCTGAAAGACATGAAATGAGCATAAAAGATGCTTCAGCGCAAGTGTTAATGTTACTTAAAGAGCCCAAATTTCTAAAAATATTGCGAAAAACAACAATCTTCTGTTTTAGAGTGAATGTTTGAGGTGTTTAGAAGGCATTTATTTCATTTTTAGAAAATTTAATTTTTCACATTTTTCCATGAAAAGTGCCAATAACCCCCCCTTTGGTTCAAGGTGAAAATATAACTTGACACAAATCAAACAAAAATGTTTCCATGGTGTGTATTGTTGTTCATTTTCATCAAATAAACAAAATAAAACACAGAATTAATCCTGAAAGACAAGAAATGAGCATAAAAAATGCTTCAGCGCAAGTGTTAATGTTACTAAAAGAGCCCAAATTTCTAAAAATATAGCGAAAAACAACAATCTTCTGTTTTAGAGTGATAGCTTGAGGTGTTTAGAAGGCATTTATTTCATTTTTAGAAAATTTAATTTTTCACATTTTTCCATGAAAAGTGCCAATACCCCCCCCTTTGGGTTCTAGGTGAAAATTTCAGTCGACACAAATCAAACAAAAATGTATCCAAGGTGTGTATTGTTGTTCATTTTCATCAAATAAACAAAATAAAACCCAGAATGTATCCTGAAAGACAATAAATGATCATATAAGATGCTTCAGCGAAAGTGTTAATGTTACTAAAAGAGCCCAAATTTCTAAAAATATAGCGAAAAACAACAATCTTCTGTTTTAGAGTGAATGTTTGAGGTGTTTAGAAGGCATTTATTTCATATTTAGAAAATTTAATTTTTTACAGTTTTCCATGAAAAGTGCCATTACCCCCCCCCTTTGGGTTCTAGGTGAAAAATCTCACTCGACACGAATCAAACAAAAATGTATCAAAGGTGTGTATTGTTGTTCATTTTCATCAAATAAACAAAATAGAACCCAGAATGAATCCTAAATAACAATAAAAGATCATTAAAGATGCTTCAGCCCAAGTGTTAATGTTACTAAAAGAGCCCAAATTTCTAAAAATATTGCGAAAAACAACAATCTTCTGTTTTAGAGTGAATGTTTGAGGTGTTTAGAAGGCATTTATTTCATTTTTAGAAAATTTAATTTTTCACATTTTTCCATGAAAAATGCCAATACCCCCCCTTTGGGTTCTAGGTGAAAATCTCACTCGACACAAATCAAACAAAAATGTATCCAAGGTGTGTATTGTTTGTTCATTTTCATCAAATAAACAAAATAAAACCCAGAATTAATCCTGAAAGACATGATATGAGCATAAAAGATGCTTCAGCGCAAGTGTTAATGTTACTTAAAGAGCCCAAATTTCTAAAAAATATTGCGAAAAACAACAATCCCAAATTTCTAAAAATATTGCGAAAAACAACAATCTTCTGTTTTAGAGTGAATGTTTGAGGTGTTTAGAAGGCATTTATTTCATTTTTAGAAAATTTAATTTTTCACATTTTTCCATGAAAAGTGCCAATACCCCCCCCCTTTGGGTTCTAGGTGAAAATCTCACTCGACACAAATCAAACAAAAATGTATCCAAGATGTGTATTGTTGTTCATTTTCATCAAATAAACAAAATAAAACCCAGAATTTATCCTGAAAGACAATAAATGATCATAAAAGATGCTTCAGCCCAGGTGTTAATGTTACTAAAAGAGCCCAAATTTCTAAAAATATTGCGAAAAACAACAATCTTCTGTTTTAGAGTGAATGTTTGAGGTGTTTAGAAGGCATTTATTTCATTTTTAGAAAATTTAATATTACACATTTTTTCCATGAAAAGTGCCAATACCCCCCCCTTTTGGTTCTAGGTGAAAATCTCACTCGTGACAAATCAAACAAAAATGTATCCAAGGTGTGTATTGTTGTTCATTTTCATCAAATAAACAAAATAAAACCCAGAATTAATCCTGAAAGACAAGAAATGAGCATAAAAGTTGCTTCAGCGCTAGTGTTAATGTTACTAAAAGAGCCCAAATTTCTAAAAATATTGCGAAAAACAACAATCTTCTGTTTTAGAGTGAATGTTTGAGGTGTTTAGAAGGCATTTATTTCATTTTTAGAAAATTTAATTTTTCACATTTTTCCATGAAAAGTGCCAATACCCCCCCCTTTGGGTTCTAGGTGAAAATCTCACTCGAGACAAATCAAACAAAAATGTATCCAAGGTGTGTATTGTTGTTCATTTTCATCAAATAAACAAAATAAAACCCAGAATTAATCCTGAAAGACAAGAAATGAGCATAAAAGTTGCTTCAGCGCAAGTGTTAATGTTACTAAAAGAGCCCAAATTTCTAAAAATATTGCGAAAAACAACAATCTTCTGTTTTAGAGTGAATTATTGAGGTGTTTAGAAGGCATTTATTTCATTTTTAGAAAATTTAATTTTTTACAGTTTTCCATGAAAAGTGCCAATACCCCCCCCTTTGGGTTCTAGGTGAAAATCTCACTTGACACTAATCAAACAAAAATGCTTCCATGGTGTGTAATGTTGTTCATTTTCATCATATAAACAAAATAAAACCCAGAATTAATCCTGAAAGACATGAAATGAGCATAAAAGATGCTTCAGCCCAAGTGTTAATGTTACTAAAAGAGCCCAAATTTATAAAAATATTGCGAAAAACAACAATCTTCTGTTTTAGAGTGAATGTTTGAGGTGTTTAGAAGGCATTTATTTCATTTTTAGAAAATTTAATTTTTCACATTTTTCCATGAAAAGTGCCAATACCCCCCCCCCTTTGGGTTCTAGGTGAAAATCTTACTTTACACAAATCAAACAAAATGGTTTCCATGGTGTGTACTGTTGTTCATTTTCATCAAATAAACAAAATAAAACCCAGAATTAATCCTGAAAGACATGAAATGAGCATAAAAGATGCTTCAGCGCAAGTGTTAATGTTACTTAAAGAGCCCAAATTTCTAAAAATATTGCGAAAAACAACAATCTTCTGTTTTAGAGTGAATGTTTGAGGTGTTTAGAAGGCATTTATTTCATTTTTAGAAAATTTAATTTTTCACAATTTTTCCATGAAAAGTGCCAATACCCCCCCTTCTGATTCTAGGTGAAAATCTCACTCGACACAAATCAAACAAAAATGTATCAAAGGTGTGTATTGTTGTTCATTTTCATCAAATAAACAAAATAGAACCCAGAATGAATCCTGAATAACAATAAAAGATCATTAAAGATGCTTCAGCCCAGGTGTTAATGTTACTAAAAGAGCCCAAATTTCTAAAAATATTGCGAAAAACAACAATCTTCTGTTTTAGAGTGAATGTTTGAGGTGTTTAGAAGGCATTTATTTCATTTTTAGAAAATTTAATTTTTCACATTTTTCCATGAAAAATGCCAATACCCCCCCTTTGGGTTCTAGGTGAAAATCTCACTCGACACAAATCAAACAAAAATGTATCCAAGGTGTGTATTGTTTGTTCATTTTCATCAAATAAACAAAATAAAACCCAGTATTAATCCTGAAAGACATGAAATGAGCATAAAAGATGCTTCAGCGCAAGTGTTAATGTTACTTAAAGAGCCCAAATTTCTAAAAATATTGCGAAAAACAACAATCTTCTGTTTTAGAGTGAATGTTTGAGGTGTTTAGAAGGCATTTATTTCATTTTTAGAAAATTTAATTTTTCACATTTTTCCATGAAAAGTGCCAATACCCCCCCCTTTGGGTTCAAGGTGAAAATCTAACTTGACACAAATCAAACAAAAATGTTACCATGGTGTGTATTGTTGTTCATTTTCATCAAATAAACAAATAAAACACAGAATTAATCCTGAAAGACAATAA
Source organism: Hetaerina americana (assembly GCF_022747635.1). Classification (NCBI taxonomy): domain Eukaryota; kingdom Metazoa; phylum Arthropoda; class Insecta; order Odonata; family Calopterygidae; genus Hetaerina; species Hetaerina americana. Next base: position 333,895 of record NW_027286801.1, on the reverse strand, counting down.
ATGATCATAAAAGTTGCTTCAGCGCAAGTGTTAATGTTACTAAAAGAGCCCAAATTTCTAAAAATATTGCGAAAAACAACAATCTTCTGTTTTAGAGTGATAGTTTGAGGTGTTTAGAAGGCATTAATTTCATTTTTAGAAAATTTAATTTTTCACATTTTTCCATGAAAAGTGCCAATACCCCCCCCTTTGGGTTCTAGGTGAAAATTTCAGTCGACACAAATCAAACAAAAATGTATCCAAGGTGTGTATTGTTGTTCATTTTCATCAAATAAACAAAATAAAACCCAGAATGAATCCTGAATAACAATAAAAGATCATTAAAGATGCTTCAGCCCAAGTGTTAATGTTACTAAAAGAGCCCAAATTTCTAAAAATATTGCGAAAAACAACAATCTTCTGTTTTAGAGTGAATGTTTGAGGTGTTTAGAAGGCATTTATTTCATTTTTAGAAAATTTAATTTTTCACATTTTTCCATGAAAAATGCCAATACCCCCCCTTTGGGTTCTAGGTGAAAATCTCACTCGACACAAATCAAACAAAAATGTATCCAAGGTGTGTATTGTTTGTTCATTTTCATCCAATAAACAAAATAAAACCCAGAATTAATCCTGAAAAACATGATATGAGCATAAAAGATGCTTCAGCGCAAGTGTTATAGTTACTTAAAGAGCCCAAATTTCTAAAAATATTGCGAAAAACAACAATCTTCTGTTTTAGAGTGAATGTTTGAGGTGTTTAGAAGGCATTTATTTCATTTTTAGAAAATTTACTTTTTCACATTTTTCCATGAAAAGTGCCAATACCCCCCCTTTGGGTTCTAGGTGAAAATCTCACTCGTGACAAATCAAACAAAAATGTATCCAAGATGTGTATTGTTGTTCATTTTCATCAAATAAACAAAATAAAACCCAGAATTTATCCTGAAAGACAATAAATGATCATAAAAGATGCTTCAGCCCAGGTGTTAATGTTACTAAAAGAGCCCAAATTTCTAAAAATATTGCGAAAAACAACAATCTTCTGTTTTAGAGTGAATGTTTGAGGTGTTTAGAAGGCATTTATTTCATTTTTAGAAAATTTAATATTTCACATTTTTCCATGAAAAGTGCCAATACCCCCCCTTTGGGTTCTAGGTGAAAATCTCACTCGTGACAAATCAAACAAAAATGTATCCAAGGTGTGTATTGTTGTTCATTTTCATCAAATAAACAAAATAAAACCCAGAATTAATCCTGAAAGACAAGAAATGAGCATAAAAGTTGCTTCAGCGCAAGTGTTAATGTTACTAAAAGAGCCCAAATTTCTAAAAATATTGCGAAAAACAACAATCTTCTGTTTTAGAGTGAATGTTCGAGGTGTTTAGAAGGCATTTATTTCATTTTTAGAAAATTTAATTTTTTACAGTTTTCCATGAAAAGTGCCAATACCCCCCCCTTTGGGTTCTAGGTGAAAATCTCACTTGACACTAATCAAACAAAAATGTTTCCATGGTGTGTAATGTTGTTCATTTTCATCAAATAAACAAAATAAAACCCAGAATTAATCCTGAAAGACATGAAATGAGCATAAAAGATGCTTCAGCCCAAGTGTTAATGTTACTAAAAGAGCCCAAATTTATAAAAATATTGCGAAAAACAATAATCTTCTGTTTTAGAGTGAAAGTTTGAGGTGTTTAGAAGGCATTTATTTCATTTTTAGAAAATTTAATTTTTCACATTTTTCCATGAAAAGTGCCAATACCCCCCTATTTGGGTTCTAGGTGAAAATCTCACTCGACACAAATCAAACAAAAATGTTTCCATGGTGTGTATTGTTGTTCATTTTCATCAAATAAACAAAATAAAACCCAGAATTAATCCTGAAAGACATGAAATGAGCATAAAAGATGCTTCAGCGCAAGTGTTAATGTTACTTAAAGAGCCCAAATTTCTAAAAATATTGCGAAAAACAACAATCTTCTGTTTTAGTGTGAATGTTTGAGGTGTTTAGAAGGCATTTATTTCATTTTAGAAAATTTAATTTTTCACATTTTTCCATGAAAAGTGCCAATAACCCCCCCTTTGGGTTCAAGGTGAAAATCTAACTTGACACAAATCAAACAAAAATGTTTCCATGGTGTGTATTGTTGTTCATTTTCATCAAATAAACAAAATAAAACACAGAATTAATCCTGAAAGACAAGAAATGAGCATAAAAGTTGCTTCAGCGCAAGTGTTAATGTTACTAAAAGAGCCCAAATTTCTAAAAATATAGCGAAAAACAACAATCTTCTGTTTTAGAGTGAATGTTTGAGGTGTTTAGAAGGCATTTATTTCATATTTAGAAAATTTAATTTTTTACAGTTTTCCATGAAAAGTGCCATTACCCCCCCCTTTGGGTTCTAGGTGAAAATCTCACTCGAAACGAATCAAACAAAAATGTATCAAAGGTGTGTATTGTTGTTCATTTTCATCAAATAAACAAAATAGAACCCAGAATGAATCCTAAATAACAATAAAAGATCATTAAAGATGCTTCAGCCCAAGTGTTAATGTTACTAAAAGAGCCCAAATTTCTAAAAATATTGCGAAAAACAACAATCTTCTGTTTTAGAGTGAATGTTTGAGGTGTTTAGAAGGCATTTATTTCATTTTTAGAAAATTTAATTTTTCACATTTTTCCATGAAAAATGCCAATACCCCCCCTTTGGGTTCTAGGTGAAAATCTCACTCGACACAAATCAAACAAAAATGTATCCAAGATGTGTATTGTTGTTCATTTTCATCAAATAAACAAAATAAAACCCAGAATTTATCCTGAAAGACAATAAATGATCATAAAAGATGCTTCAGCCCAGGTGTTAATGTTACTAAAAGAGCCCAAATTTCTAAAAATATTGCGAAAAACAACAATCTTCTGTTTTAGAGTGAATGTTTGAGGTGTTTAGAAGGCATTTATTTCATTTTTAGAAAATTTAATATTTCACATTTTTCCATGAAAAGTGCCAATACCCCCCCCTTTTGGTTCTAGGTGAAAATCTCACTCGTGACAAATCAAACAAAAATGTATCCAAGGTGTGTATTGTTGTTCATTTTCATCAAATAAACAAAATAAAACCCAGAATTAATCCTGAAAGACAAGAAATGAGCATAAAAGTTGCTTCAGCGCTAGTGTTAATGTTACTAAAAGAGCCCAAATTTCTAAAAATATTGCGAAAAACAACAATCTTCTGTTTTAGAGTGAATGTTTGAGGTGTTTAGAAGGCATTTATTTCATTTTTAGAAAATTTAATTTTTCACATTTTTCCATGAAAAGTGCCAATACCCCCCCTTTGGGTTCTAGGTGAAAATCTCACTCGAGACAAATCAAACAAAAATGTATCCAAGGTGTGTATTGTTGTTCATTTTCATCAAATAAACAAAATAAAACCCAGAATTAATCCTGAAAGACAAGAAATGAGCATAAAAGTTGCTTTGCGCAAGTGTTAATGTTACTAAAAGAGCCCAAATTTCTAAAAATATTGCGAAAAACAACAATCTTCTGTTTTAGAGTGAATTATTGAGGTGTTTAGAAGGCATTTATTTCATTTTTAGAAAATTTAATTTTTTACAGTTTTCCATGAAAAGTGCCAATACCCCCCCCTTTGGGTTCTAGGTGAAAATCTCACTTGACACTAATCAAACAAAAATGCTTCCATGGTGTGTAATGTTGTTCATTTTCATCAAATAAACAAAATAAAACCCTGAATTAATCCTGAAAGACATGAAATGAGCATAAAAGATGCTTCAGCCCAAGTGTTAATGTTACTAAAAGAGCCCAAATTTATAAAAATATTGCGAAAAACAACAATCTTCTGTTTTAGAGTGAATGTTTGAGGTGTTTAGAAGGCATTTATTTCATTTTTAGAAACTTTAATTTTTCACATTTTTCCATGAAAAGTGCCAATACCCCCCCCTTTGGGTTCTAGGTGAAAATCTCACTCGACACAAATCAAACAAAAATGTATCAAAGGTGTGTATTGTTGTTCATTTTCATCAAATAAACAAAATAGAACCAAGAATGAATCCTGAATAACAATAAAAGATCATTAAAGATGCTTCAGCCCAAGTGTTAATGTTACTAAAAGAGCCCAAATTTCTAAAAATATTGCGAAAAACAACAATCTTCTGTTTTAGAGTGAATGTTTGAGGTGTTTAGAAGGCATTTATTTCATTTTTAGAAAATTTAATTTTTCACATTTTTCCATGAAAAAATTCCAATACCCCCCCTTTGGGTTCTAGGTGAAAATCTCACTCGACACAAATCAAACAAAAATGTATCCAAGGTGTGTATTGTTTGTTCATTTTCATCAAATAAACAAAATAAAACCCAGTATTAATCCTGAAAGACATGATATGAGCATAAAATATGCTTCAGCGCAAGTGTTAATGTTACTTAAAGAGCCCAAATTTCTAAAAATATTGCGAAAAACAACAATCTTCTGTTTTAGAGTGAATGTTTGAGGTGTTTAGAAGGCATTTACTTCATTTTTAGAAAATTTAATTTTTCACATTTTTCCATGAAAAGTGCCAATACCCCCCCCTTTGGGTTCTAGGTGAAAATCTCACTCGACACAAATCAAACAAAAATGTATCCAAGATGTGTATTGTTGTTCATTTTCATCAAATAAACAAAATAAAACCCAGAATTTATCCTGAAAGACAATAAATGATCATAAAAGATGCTTCAGCCCAGGTTTTAATGTTACTAAAAGAGCCCAAATTACTAAAAATATTGCGAAAAACAACAATCTTCTGTTTTAGAGTGAATGTTTGAGGTGTTTAGAAGGCATTTATTTCATTTTTAGAAAATTTAATATTTCACATTTTTCCATGAAAAGTGCCAATACCCCCCCCTTTGGGTTCTAGGTGAAAATCTCACTCGTGACAAATCAAACAAAAATGTATCCAAGGTGTGTATTGTTGTTCATTTTCATCAAATAAACAAAATAAAACCCAGAATTAATCCTGAAAGACAAGAAATGAGCATAAAAGTTGCTTCAGCGCAAGTGTTAATGTTACTAAAAGAGCCCAAATTTCTAAAAATATTGCGAAAAACAACAATCTTCTGTTTTAGAGTGAATGTTTGAGGTGTTTAGAAGGCATTTATTTCATTTTTAGAAAATTTAATTTTTCACATTTTTCCATGAAAAGTGCCAATACCCCCCCCCCCTTTGGGTTCTAGGTGAAAATCTCACTTGACACTAATCAAACAAAAATGTTTCCATGGTGTGTAATCTGTTCATTTTCATCAAATAAACAAAATAAAACCCAGAATTAATCCTGAAAGACATGAAATGAGCATAAAAGATGCTTCAGCCCAAGTGTTAATGTTACTAAAAGAGCCCAAATTTATAAAAATATTGCGAAAAACAACAATCTTCTGTTTTAGAGTGAATGTTTGAGGTGTTTAGAAGGCATTTATTTCATTTTTAGAAAATTTAATTTTTCACATTTTTCCATGAAAAGTGCCAATACCCCCCCTTTGGGTTCAAGGTGAAAATCTAACTTGACACAAATCAAACAAAAATGTTTCCATGGTGTGTATTGTTGTTCATTTTCATCAAATAAACAAAATAAAACACAGAATTAATCCTGAAAGACAAGAAATGAGCATAAAAGTTGCTTCAGCGAAAGTGTTAATGTTACTAAAAGAGCCCAAATTTCTAAAAATATTGCGAAAAAAAACAATCTTCTGTTTTAGAGTGAATGTTTGAGGTGTTTAGAAGGCATTTATTTCATTTTTAGAAAATTTAATTTTTTACATTTTTCCATGAAAAGTGCCAATACCCCCCCCTTTGGGTTCTAGGTGAAAATCTCACTCGACACAAATCAATCAAAAATGTTTCCATGGTGTGTATTGTTGTTCATTTTCATCAAATAAACAAAAGAAAACCCAGAATTAATCCTGAAAGACATGAAATGAGCATAAAAGATCCTTCAGCCAAGGTGTTAATGTTACTAAAAGAGCCCAAATTTCTAAAAAATATTGCGAAAAACAACAATCTCCTATTTAAGAGTGAATGTTTGAGGTGTTTAGAAGGCATTTATTTCATTTTTAGAAAATTTAATTTTTTACATTTTTCCATGAAAAGTTTTAATACCCCCCTTTGGGTTCTTGGTGAAAATCTCACACGACACAAATCAAACAAAAATGTTTCCATGGGGTGTATTGTTGTTCATTTTCATCAAATAAACAAAATAAAACCCAGAATTAATCCTGAAAGACAAGAAATGAGCATAAAAGATGCCTCAGCGCAAGTGTTAATGTTACTAAAAGAGCCCAAATTTCTAAAAATATTGCGAAAAACAACAATCTTCTGTTTTAGAGTGAATGTTTGAGGTGTTTAGAAGGCATTTATTTCATTTTTAGAAAATTTAATTTTTCACATTTTTCCATGAAAAGTGCCAATACCCCCCCTTTGGGTTCTAGGTGATAATCTCACTCGACACAAATCAAACAAAAATGTTTTCATGGTGTGTATTGTTGTTCATTTTCATCAAATAAACAAAATAAAACCCAGAAGTAATCTTGAAAGACAAGAAATGAGCATAAAAGTTGCTTCAGGGAAAGACTTAATGTTACTAAAAGAGCCCAAATTTCTAAGAATTTTGCGAAAAACAACAATCTTCTGTTTTAGAGTGAATGTTTGAGGTGTTTAGAAGGCATTTATTTCATTTTTAGAAAATTTAATTTTTCACATTTTTCCATGAAAAGTGCCAATACCCCCCCCTTTGGGTTCTAGGTGAAAATCTCACTTGACACAAATCAAACAAAAATGTTTCCATGGTGTGTATTATTGTTCATTTTCATCAAATAATCAAAATAAAACCCAGAATTAATCCTGAAAGACATGAAATGAGCATAAAAGATGCTTCAGCGCAAGTGTTAATGTTACTAAAAGAGCCCAAATTTCTAAAAATATTGCGAAAAACAACAATCTTCTGTTTTAGAGTGAATGTTTGAGGTGTTTAGAAGGCATTTATTTCATTTTTAGAAAATTTAATTTTTCACATTTTTCCATGAAAAGTGCCAATACCCCCCCCTTTGGGTTCTAGGTGAAAATCTCCTCGACACAAATTAAACAAAAATGTTTCCATGGTGTGTATTGTTGCTCATTTTCTTCAAATAAACAAAATAAAACCCAGAATTAATCTAGAAAGAAGGGAAATGAGCATAAAAGTTGCTTCAGCGCAAGTGTTAATGTTACTAAAAGAGCCCAAATTTCTAAAAAATTTGCGAAAAACAACAATCTTCTGTTTTAGAGTGAATGTTTGAGGTGTTAAGAAGGCATTTATTTCATTTTTAGAAAATTTAATATTTCACATTTTTCCATGAAAAGTGCCAATACCCCCCCCCTTTGGGTTCTAGGTGAAAATTTCACTTGACACTAATCAAACAAAAATGTTTCCACGGTGTGTAATCTGTTCATTTTCATCAAATAAACAAAATAAAACCCAGAATTAATCCTGAAAGACATGAAATGAGCATAAAAGATGCTTCAGCCCAAGTGTTAATGTTACTAAAAGAGCCCAAATTTATAAAAATATTGCGAAAAACAACAATCTTCTGTTTTAGAGTGAATGTTTGAGGTGTTTAGAAGGCATTTATTTCATTTTTAGAAAATTTAATTTTTCACATTTTTCCATGAAAAGTGCCAATACCCCCCCCCCTTTGGGTTCTAGGTGAAAATCTCAATTTACACAAATCAAACAAAAATGTTTCCATGGTGTGTATTGTTGTTCATTTTCATCAAATAAACAAAATAAAACCCAGAATTAATCCTGAAAGACATGAAATGAGCATAAAAGATGCTTCAGCGCAAGTGTTAATTTTACTAAAAGAGCCCAAATTTCTAAAAATATTGCGAAAAACAACAATCTTCTGTTTTAGAGTGAATGTTTGAGGTGTTTAGAAGGCATTTATTTCATTTTTAGAAAATTTAATTTTTCATATTTTTCCATGAAAAGTGCCAATACCCCCCCCTTTGGGTTCAAGGTGAAAATCTAACTTGACACAAATCAAACAAAAATGTTTCCATGGTGTGTATTGTTGTTCATTTTCATCAAATAAACAAAATAAAACACAGAATTAATCCTGAAAGACAAGAAATGAGCATAAAAGTTGCTTCAGCGAAAGTTTTAATGTTACTAAAAGAGCCCAAATTTCTAAAAATATTGCGAAAAAAAACAATCTTCTGTTTTAGAGTGAATGTTTGAGGTGTTTAGAAGGCATTTATTTCATTTTTAGAAAATTTAATTTTTTACATTTTTCCATGAAAAGTGCCAATACCCCCCCTTTGGGTTCTAGGTGAAAATCTCACTCGACACAAATCAAACAAAAATGTTTCCATGGTGTGTATTGTTGTTCATTTTCATCAAATAAACAAAATAAAACCCAGAATTAATCCTGAAAGACAAGAAATGAGCATAAAAGATGCTTCAGCGCAAGTGTTAATGTTACTAAAAGAGCCCAAATTTCTAAAAATATTGCGAAAAACAACAATCTTCTGTTTTTGAGTGAATGTTTGAGCTGTTTAGAAGGCATTTATTTCATTTTTAGAAAATTTAATTTTTTACATTTTTCCATGAAAACTGCCAATACCCCCCCCTTTGGGTTCTTGGTGAAAATCTCACACGACACAAATCAAACAAAAATGTTTCCATGGTGTGTATTGTTGCTCATTTTCTTCAAATAAACAAAATAAAACCCAGAATTAATCTAGAAAGAAGGGAAATGAGCATAAAAGTTGCTTCAGCGCAAGTGTTAATGTTACTAAAAGAGCCCAAATTTCTAAAAATATTGCGAAAAACAACAATCTTCTGTTTTAGAGTGAATGTTTGAGGTGGTTAGAAGGAATTTATTTCATTTTTAGAAAATTTAATATTTCACATTTTTCCATGAAAAGTGCCAATACCCCCCCCTTTGGGTTCTAGGTGAAAATCTAACTCGTGACAAATCAAACAAAAATGTATCCAAGGTGTGTATTGTTGTTCATTTTCATCAAATAAACAAAATAAAACCCAGAATTAATCCTGAAAGACAAGAAATGAGCATAAAAGTTGCTTCAGCGCAAGTGTTAATGTTACTAAAAGAGCCCAAATTTCTAAAAATATTGCGAAAAACAACAATCTTCTGTTTTAGAGTGAATGTTTGAGGTGTTTAGAAGGCATTTATTTCATTTTTAGAAAATTTAATTTTTCACATTTTTCCATGAAAAGTGCCAATACCCCCCCCCTTTGGGTTCTAGGTGAAAATCTCAATTTACACAAATCAAACAAAAATGTTTCCATGGTGTGTATTGTTGTTCATTTTCATCAAACAAACAAAATAAAACCCAGAATTAATCCTGAAAGACATGAAATGAGCATAAAAGATGCTTCAGCGCAAGTGTTAATTTTACTAAAAGAGCCCAAATTTATAAAAATATTGCGAAAAACAACAATCTTCTGTTTTAGAGTGAATGTTTGAGATGTTTAGAAGGCATTTATTTCATTTTTAGAAAATTTAATTTTTCACATTTTTCCATGAAAAGTGCCAATACCCCCCCCTTTGGGTTCTAGGTGAAAATCTCACCGGACACAAATCAAACAAAAATGTATCCAAGATGTGTATTGTTGTTCATTTTCATCAAATAAACAAAATAAAACCCAGAATTTATCCTGAAAGACAATAAATGATCATAAAAGATGCTTCAGCCCAGGTTTTAATGTTACTAAAAGAGCCCAAATTACTAAAAATATTGCGAAAAACAACAATCTTCTGTTTTAGAGTGAATGTTTGAGGTGTTTAGAAGGCATTTATTTCATTTTTAGAAAATTTAATATTTCACATTTTTCCATGAAAAGTGCCAATACCCCCCCCTTTGGGTTCTAGGTGAAAATCTCACTCGTGACAAATCAAACAAAAATGTATCCAAGGTGTGTATTGTTGTTCATTTTCATCAAATAAACAAAATAAAACCCAGAATTAATCCTGAAAGACAAGAAATGAGCATAAAAGTTGCTTCAGCGCAAGTGTTAATGTTACTAAAAGAGCCCAAATTTCTAAAAATATTGCGAAAAACAACAATCTTCTGTTTTAGAGTGAATGTTTGAGGTGTTTAGAAGGCATTTATTTCATTTTTAGAAAATTTAATTTTTCACATTTTTCCATGAAAAGTGCCAATACCCCCCCCCTTTGGGTTCTAGGTGAAAATCTCACTTGACACTAATCAAACAAAAATGTTTCCATGGTGTGTAATCTGTTCATTTTCATCAAATAAACAAAATAAAACCCAGAATTAATCCTGAAAGACATGAAATGAGCATAAAAGATGCTTCAGCCCAAGTGTTAATGTTACTAAAAGAGCCCAAATTTATAAAAATATTGCGAAAAACAACAATCTTCTGTTTTAGAGTGAATGTTTGAGGTGTTTAGAAGGCATTTATTTCATTTTTAGAAAATTTAATTTTTCACATTTTTCCATGAAAAGTGCCAATACCCCCCCTTTGGGTTCAAGGTGAAAATCTAACTTGACACAAATCAAACAAAAATGTTTCCATGGTGTGTATTGTTGTTCATTTTCATCAAATAAACAAAATAAAACACAGAATTAATCCTGAAAGACAAGAAATGAGCATAAAAGTTGCTTCAGCGAAAGTGTTAATGTTACTAAAAGAGCCCAAATTTCTAAAAATATTGCGAAAAAAAACAATCTTCTGTTTTAGAGTGAATGTTTGAGGTGTTTAGAAGGCATTTATTTCATTTTTAGAAAATTTAATTTTTTACATTTTTCCATGAAAAGTGCCAATACCCCCCCCTTTGGGTTCTAGGTGAAAATCTCACTCGACACAAATCAATCAAAAATGTTTCCATGGTGTGTATTGTTGTTCATTTTCATCAAATAAACAAAAGAAAACCCAGAATTAATCCTGAAAGACATGAAATGAGCATAAAAGATCCTTCAGCCAAGGTGTTAATGTTACTAAAAGAGCCCAAATTTCTAAAAAATATTGCGAAAAACAACAATCTTCTATTTAAGAGTGAATGTTTGAGGTGTTTAGAAGGCATTTATTTCATTTTTAGAAAATTTAATTTTTTACATTTTTCCATGAAAAGTTTTAATACCCCCCTTTGGGTTCTTGGTGAAAATCTCACACGACACAAATCAAACAAAAATGTTTCCATGGGGTGTATTGTTGTTCATTTTCATCAAATAAACAAAATAAAACCCAGAATTAATCCTGAAAGACAAGAAATGAGCATAAAAGATGCCTCAGCGCAAGTGTTAATGTTACTAAAAGAGCCCAAATTTCTAAAAATATTGCGAAAAACAACAATCTTCTGTTTTAGAGTGAATGTTTGAGGTGTTTAGAAGGCATTTATTTCATTTTTAGAAAATTTAATTTTTCACATTTTTCCATGAAAAGTGCCAATACCCCCCCTTTGGGTTCTAGGTGATAATCTCACTCGACACAAATCAAACAAAAATGTTTTCATGGTGTGTATTGTTGTTCATTTTCATCAAATAAACAAAATAAAACCCAGAAGTAATCTTGAAAGACAAGAAATGAGCATAAAAGTTGCTTCAGGGAAAGACTTAATGTTACTAAAAGAGCCCAAATTTCTAAGAATTTTGCGAAAAACAACAATCTTCTGTTTTAGAGTGAATGTTTGAGGTGTTTAGAAGGCATTTATTTCATTTTTAGAAAATTTAATTTTTCACATTTTTCCATGAAAAGTGCCAATACCCCCCCCTTTGGGTTCTAGGTGAAAATCTCACTTGACACAAATCAAACAAAAATGTTTCCATGGTGTGTATTATTGTTCATTTTCATCAAATAATCAAAATAAAACCCAGAATTAATCCTGAAAGACATGAAATGAGCATAAAAGATGCTTCAGCGCAAGTGTTAATGTTACTAAAAGAGCCCAAATTTCTAAAAATATTGCGAAAAACAACAATCTTCTGTTTTAGAGTGAATGTTTGAGGTGTTTAGAAGGCATTTATTTCATTTTTAGAAAATTTAATTTTTCACATTTTTCCATGAAAAGTGCCAATACCCCCCCCTTTGGGTTCTAGGTGAAAATCTCCTCGACACAAATTAAACAAAAATGTTTCCATGGTGTGTATTGTTGCTCATTTTCTTCAAATAAACAAAATAAAACCCAGAATTAATCTAGAAAGAAGGGAAATGAGCATAAAAGTTGCTTCAGCGCAAGTGTTAATGTTACTAAAAGAGCCCAAATTTCCAAAAAATTTGCGAAAAACAACAATCTTCTGTTTTAGAGTGAATGTTTGAGGTGTTAAGAAGGCATTTATTTCATTTTTAGAAAATTTAATATTTCACATTTTTCAATGAAAAGTGCCAATACCCCCCCCCTTTGGGTTCTAGGTGAAAATTTCACTTGACACTAATCAAACAAAAATGTTTCCACGGTGTGTAATCTGTTCATTTTCATCAAATAAACAAAATAAAACCCAGAATTAATCCTGAAAGACATGAAATGAGCATAAAAGATGCTTCAGCCCAAGTGTTAATGTTACTAAAAGAGCCCAAATTTATAAAAATATTGCGAAAAACAACAATCTTCTGTTTTAGAGTGAATGTTTGAGGTGTTTAGAAGGCATTTATTTCATTTTTAGAAAATTTAATTTTTCACATTTTTCCATGAAAAGTGCCAATACCCCCCCCCCTTTGGGTTCTAGGTGAAAATCTCAATTTACACAAATCAAACAAAAATGTTTCCATGGTGTGTATTGTTGTTCATTTTCATCAAATAAACAAAATAAAACCCAGAATTAATCCTGAAAGACATGAAATGAGCATAAAAGATGCTTCAGCGCAAGTGTTAATTTTACTAAAAGAGCCCAAATTTCTAAAAATATTGCGAAAAACAACAATCTTCTGTTTTAGAGTGAATGTTTGAGGTGTTTAGAAGGCATTTATTTCATTTTTAGAAAATTTAATTTTTCATATTTTTCCATGAAAAGTGCCAATACCCCCCCCCTTTGGGTTCAAGGTGAAAATCTAACTTGACACAAATCAAACAAAAATGTTTCCATGGTGTGTATTGTTGTTCATTTTCATCAAATAAACAAAATAAAACACAGAATTAATCCTGAAAGACAAGAAATGAGCATAAAAGTTGCTTCAGCGAAAGTTTTAATGTTACTAAAAGAGCCCAAATTTCTAAAAATATTGCGAAAAAAAACAATCTTCTGTTTTAGAGTGAATGTTTGAGGTGTTTAGAAGGCATTTATTTCATTTTTAGAAAATTTAATTTTTTACATTTTTCCATGAAAAGTGCCAATACCCCCCCTTTGGGTTCTAGGTGAAAATCTCACTCGACACAAATCAAACAAAAATGTTTCCATGGTGTGTATTGTTGTTCATTTTCATCAAATAAACAAAATAAAACCCAGAATTAATCCTGAAAGACAAGAAATGAGCATAAAAGATGCTTCAGCGCAAGTGTTAATGTTACTAAAAGAGCCCAAATTTCTAAAAATATTGCGAAAAACAACAATCTTCTGTTTTTGAGTGAATGTTTGAGCTGTTTAGAAGGCATTTATTTCATTTTTAGAAAATTTAATTTTTTACATTTTTCCATGAAAACTGCCAATACCCCCCCCTTTGGGTTCTTGGTGAAAATCTCACACGACACAAATCAAACAAAAATGTTTCCATGGGGTGTATTGTTGTTCATTTTCATCAAATAAACAAAATAAAACCCAGAATTAATCCTGAAAGACAAGAAATGAGCATAAAAGATGCTTCAGCGCAAGTGTTAATGTTACTAAAAGAGCCCAAATTTCTAAAAATATTGCGAAAAACAACAATCTTCTGTTTTAGAGTGAATGTTTGAGGTGTTTAGAAGGCATTTATTTCATTTTTAGAAAATTTAATTTTTCACATTTTTCCATGAAAAGTGCCAATACCCCCCCTTTGGGTTCTAGGTGATAATCTCACTCGACACAAATCAAACAAAAATGTTTTCATGGTGTGTATTGTTGTTCATTTTCATCAAATAAACAAAATAAAACCCAGAAGTAATCTTGAAAAACAAGAAATGAGCATAAAAGTTGCTTCAGGGAAAGACTTAATGTTACTAAAAGAGCCCAAATTTCTAAGAATTTTGCGAAAAACAACAATCTTCTGTTTTAGAGTGAATGTTTGAGGTGTTTAGAAGGCATTTATTTCATTTTTAGAAAATTTAATTTTTCACATTTTTCCATGAAAAGTGCCAATACCCCCCCCTTTGGGTTCTAGGTGAAAATCTCCTCGACACAAATTAAACAAAAATGTTTCCATGGTGTGTATTGTTGCTCATTTTCTTCAAATAAACAAAATAAAACCCAGAATTAATCTAGAAAGAAGGGAAATGAGCATAAAAGTTGCTTCAGCGCAAGTGTTAATGTTACTAAAAGAGCCCAAATTTCTAAAAATATTGCGAAAAACAACAATCTTCTGTTTTAGAGTGAATGTTTGAGGTGGTTAGAAGGAATTTATTTCATTTTTAGAAAATTTAATATTTCACATTTTTCCATGAAAAGTGCCAATACCCCCCCCTTTGGGTTCTAGGTGAAAATCTAACTCGTGACAAATCAAACAAAAATGTATCCAAGGTGTGTATTGTTGTTCATTTTCATCAAATAAACAAAATAAAACCCAGAATTAATCCTGAAAGACAAGAAATGAGCATAAAAGTTGCTTCAGCGCAAGTGTTAATGTTACTAAAAGAGCCCAAATTTCTAAAAATATTGCGAAAAACAACAATCTTCTGTTTTAGAGTGAATGTTTGAGGTGTTTAGAAGGCATTTATTTCATTTTTAGAAAATTTAATTTTTCACATTTTTCCATGAAAAGTGCCAATACCCCCCCCCTTTGGGTTCTAGGTGAAAATCTCAATTTACACAAATCAAACAAAAATGTTTCCATGGTGTGTATTGTTGTTCATTTTCATCAAACAAACAAAATAAAACCCAGAATTAATCCTGAAAGACATGAAATGAGCATAAAAGATGCTTCAGCGCAAGTGTTAATTTTACTAAAAGAGCCCAAATTTATAAAAATATTGCGAAAAACAACAATCTTCTGTTTTAGAGTGAATGTTTGAGATGTTTAGAAGGCATTTATTTCATTTTTAGAAAATTTAATTTTTCACATTTTTCCATGAAAAGTGCCAATACCCCCCCCTTTGGGTTCAAGGTGAAAATCTAACTTGACACAAATCAAACAAAAATGTTTCCATGGTGTGTATTGTTGTTCATTTTCATCAAATAAACAAAATAAAACCCAGAATTAATCCTGAAAGACAAGAAATGAGCATAAAAGATGCTTCAGCGCAAGTGTTAATGTTACTAAAAGAGCCCAAATTTCTAAAAATATTGCGAAAAACAACAATCTTCTGTTTTTGAGTGAATGTTTGAGCTGTTTAGAAGGCATTTATTTCATTTTTAGAAAATTTAATTTTTTACATTTTTCCATGAAAACTGCATATACCCCCCCCTTTGGGTTCTTGGTGAAAATCTCACACGACACAAATCAAACAAAAATGTTTCCATGGGGTGTATTGTTGTTCATTTTCATCAAATAAACAAAATAAAACCCAGAATTAATCCTGAAAGACAAGAAATGAGCATAAAAGATGCTTCAGCGCAAGTGTTAATGTTACTAAAAGAGCCCAAATTTCTAAAAATATTGCGAAAAACAACAATCTTCTGTTTTAGAGTGAATGTTTGAGGTGTTTAGAAGGCATTTATTTCATTTTTAGAAAATTTAATTTTTCACATTTTTCCATGAAAAGTGCCAATACCCCCCCTTTGGGTTCTAGGTGATAATCTCACTCGACACAAATCAAACAAAAATGTTTTCATGGTGTGTATTGTTGTTCATTTTCATCAAATAAACAAAATAAAACCCAGAAGTAATCTTGAAAGACAAGAAATGAGCATAAAAATTACATCAGGGAAAGACTTAATGTTACTAAATGAGCCCAAATTTCTAAGAATTTTGCGAAAAACAACAATCTTCTGTTTTAGAGTGAATGTTTGAGGTGTTTAGAAGGCATTTATTTCATTTTTAGAAAATTTAATTTTTCACATTTTTCCATGAAAAGTGCCAATACCCCCCCCTTTGGGTTCTAGGTGAAAATCTCACTTGCCACAAATCAAACAAAAATGTTTCCATGGTGTGTATTTTTGTTCATTTTCATCAAATAATCAAAATAAAACCCAGAATTAATCCTGAAAGACATGAAATGAGCATAAAAGATGCTTCAGCGCAAGTGTTAATGTTACTTAAAGAGCCCAAATTTTAAAAAATATTGCGAAAAAACACAATCTTCTGTTTTAGAGTGAATGTTTGAGGTGTTTAGAAGGCATTTATTTCATTTTAGAAAATTTAATTTTTCACATTTTTCCATGAAAAGTGCCAATACCCCCCCCTTTGGGTTCTAGGTGAAAATCCCACTCGACACAAATCAAACAAAAATGTTTCCATTGTGTGTATTGTTGTTCATTTTCATCAAATAAACAAAATAAAACACAGAATTAATCCTGAAAGACAAGAAATAAGCATAAAAGATGCTTCAGCGCAAGTGTTAATGTTACTAAAAGAGCCCAAATTTCTAAAAATATTGCGAAAAACAACAATCTTCTGTTTTAGAGTGAATGTTTGAGGTGTTTAGAAGGCATTTATTTCATTTTTAGAAAATTTAATTTTTCACATTTTTCCATGAAAAGTGCCAATACCCCCCCCTTTGGGTTCTAGGTGAAAATCTCACTCGACACAAATCAAACAAAAATGTTTCCATTGTGTGTATTGTTGTTCATTTTCATCAAATAAACAAAATAAAACACAGATTTAATCCTGAAAGACAAGAAATGAGCATAAAAGATGCTTCAGCGCAAGTGTTAATGTTACTAAAAGAGCCCAAATTTCTAAAAATATTGCGAAAAAATACAATCTTCTGTTTTAGAGTGAATGTTTGAGGTGTTTAGAAGGCATTTATTTCATTTTTAGAAAATTTAATTTTTCACATTTTTCCATGAAAAGTGCCAATACCCCCCCCTTTGGGTTCTAGGTGAAAATCTCACTCGACACAAATCAAACAAAAATGTATCCAAGGTGTGTATTGTTGTTCATTTTCATCAAATAAACAAAATAAAACCCAGAATTAATCCTGAAAGACAAGAAATGAGCATAAAAGTTGCTTCAGCGCAAGTGTTAATGTTACTAAAAGAGCCCAAATTTCTAAAAATATTGCGAAAAACAACAATCTTCTGTTTTAGAGTGAATGTTTGAGGTGTTTAGAAGGCATTTATTTCATTTTTAAAAAATTTAATTTTTCACATTTTTCCATGAAAAGTGCCAATACCCCCCCCTTTGGGTTCTAGGTGAAAATCTCCTCGACACAAATTAAACAAAAATGTTTCCATGGTGTGTATTGTTGCTCATTTTCTTCAAATAAACAAAATAAAACCCAGAATTAATCTAGAAAGAAGGGAAATGAGCATAAAAGTTGCTTCAGCGCAAGTGTTAATGTTACTAAAAGAGCCCAAATTTCTAAAAATATTGCGAAAAACAACAATCTTCTGTTTTAGAGTGAATGTTTGAGGTGTTTAGAAGGCATTTATTTCATTTTTAGAAAATTTAATTTTTCACATTTTTCCATGAAAAGTGCCAATACCCCCCCTTTGGGTTCTAGGTGATAATCTCACTCGACACAAATCAAACAAAAATGTTTTCATGGTGTGTATTGTTGTTCATTTTCATCAAATAAACAAAATAAAACCCAGAAGTAATCTTGAAAGACAAGAAATGAGCATAAAAGTTGCTTCAGGGAAAGACTTAATGTTACTAAAAGAGCCCAAATTTCTAAGAATTTTGCGAAAAACAACAATCTTCTGTTTTAGAGTGAATGTTTGAGGTGTTTAGAAGGCATTTATTTCATTTTTAGAAAATTTAATTTTTCACATTTTTCCATGAAAAGTGCCAATACCCCCCCCTTTGGGTTCTAGGTGAAAATCTCACTTGACACAAATCAAACAAAAATGTTTCCATGGTGTGTATTATTGTTCATTTTCATCAAATAATCAAAATAAAACCCAGAATTAATCCTGAAAGACATGAAATGAGCATAAAAGATGCTTCAGCGCAAGTGTTAATGTTACTTAAAGAGCCCAAATTTTAAAAAATATTGCGAAAAAACACAATCTTCTGTTTTATAGTGAATGTTTGAGGTGTTTAGAAGGCATTTATTTCATTTTTAGAAAATTTAATTTTTCACATTTTTCCATGAAAAGTGCCAATACCCCCCCTTTGGGTTCTAGGTGAAAATCTCACTCGACACAAATCAAACAAAAATGTTTCCATTGTGTGTATTGTTGTTCATTTTCATCAAATAAACAAAATAAAACACAGAATTAATCCTGAAAGACAAGAAATAAGCATAAAAGATGCTTCAGCCCAGGTGTTAATGTTACTAAAAGAGCCCAAATTTCTAAAAATATTTCGAAAAACAAAAATCTTCTGTTTAAGAGTGAATGTTTGAGGTGTTTAGAAGGCATTTATTTCATTTTTAGAAAATTTAATTTTTCACATTTTTCCATGAAAAGTGCCAATACCCCCTTTGGGTTCTAGGTGAAAATCTCAGTCGACAGAAATCAAACAAAAATGTATTTAAGGTGTGTATTGTTGTTCATTTTCATCAAATAAACAAAATAAAACCCAGAATGTATCCTGAAAGACAATAAATGATCATAAAAGATGCTTCAGCGAAAGTGTTAATGTTAATAAAAGAGCCCAAATTTCTAAAAAAATTGCGAAAAACAACAATCTTCTCTTTTAGAGTGAATGTTTGAGGTGTTTAGAAGGCATTTATTTCATATTTGGAAAATTTAATTTTTCACATTTTTCCATGAAAAGTGACAATACCCCCCCCTTTGGGTTCTAAGTGAAAATCTCACTCGACACAAATCAAACAAAAATGTATCCAAGGTGTGTATTGTTGTTCATTTTCATCAAATAAACAAAATAAAACCCAGAATTAATCCTGAAAGACAAGAAATGAGCATAAAAGATGCTTCAGCGCAAGTGTTAATGTTACTAAAAGAGCCCAAATTTCTAAAAATATTGCGAAAAACAACAATCTTCTGTTTTAGAGTAATGTTTGAGGTGTTTAGAAGGCATTTATTTCATTTTTAGAAAATTTAATTTTTCACATTTTTCCATGAAAAGTGCCAATACCCCCCCCTTTGGGTTCTAGGTGAAAATCTCCTCGAAACAAATTAAACAAAAATGTTTCCATGGTGTGTATTGTTGCTCATTTTCATCAAATAAACAAAATAAAACCCAGAATTAATCTAGAAAGAAGGGAAATGAGCATAAAAGTTGCTTCAGCGCAAGTGTTAATGTTACTAAAAGAGCCCAAATTTCTAAAATTATTGCGAAAAACAACAATCTTCTGTTTTAGAGTGAATGTTTGAGGTGTTTAGAAGGCATTTATTTCATTTTTAGAAAATTTAATTTTTCACATTTTTCCATGAAAAGTGCCAATACCCCCCCTTTGGGTTCTAGGTGAAAATCTCACTGGACACAAATCAAACAAAAATGTATCCAAGGTGTGTATTGTTGTTCATTTTCATCAAATAAACATAATAAAACCCAGAATGTATCCTGAAAGACAATAAATGATCATAAAAGATGCTTCAGCCCCGGTGTTAATGTTACTAAAAGAGCCCAAATTTCTAAAAATATTGCGAAAAACAACAATCTTCTGTTTTAGAGTGAATGTTTGAGGTGTTTAGAAGGCATTTATTTCATTTTTAGAAAATTTAATTTTTCACATTTTTCCATGAAAAGTGCCAATACCCCCGCCTTTGGGTTCTAGGTGAAAATCTCACTCGACACAAATCAAACAAAAATGTATCCAAGGTGTGTATTGTTGTTCATTTTCATCAAATAAACAAAATAGAACCCAGAATGAATCCTGAATAACAATAAAAGATCATAAAAGAAGCTTCAGCCCAAGTGTTAATGTTACTAAAAGAGGCCAAATTTCTAAAAATAATGCGAAAAACAACAATCTTCTGTTTTAGAGTGAATGTTTGAGGTGTTTAGAAGGCATTTATTTCATTTTTAGAAAATTTAATTTTTCACATTTTTCCATGAAAAGTGCCAATACCCCCCCCTTTGGGTTCTAGGTGAAAATCTCACTCGACACAAATCAAACAAAAATGTATCCAAGGTGTGTATTGTTTGTTCATTTTCATCAAATAAACAAAATAAAACCCAGAATTAATCCTGAAAGACATGAAATGAGCATAAAAGATGCTTCAGCGCAAGTGTTAATTTTACTAAAAGAGCCCAAATTTCTAAAAATATTGCGAAAAACAACAATCTTCTGTTTTAGAGTGTATGTTTGAGGTGTTTAGAAGGCCTTTATTTCATTTTTAGAAAATTTAATTTTTCACATTTTTCCATGAAAAGTGCCAATACCCCCCCTTTGGGTTCAAGGTGAAAATCTAACTTGACACAAATCAAAAAAAATGTTTCCATGGTGTGTATTGTTGTTCATTTTCATCAAATAAACAAAATAAAACACAGAATTAATCCTGAAAGACAAGAAATGAGCATAAAAGATACTTCAGCGCAAATGTTAATGTTACTAAGAGAGCCCAAATTTCTAAAAATATTGCGAAAAACAACAATCTTCTGTTTTAGAGTGAATGTTTGAGGTGTTTAGAAGGTATTTATTTCATTTTTAGAAAATTTAATTTTTCACTTTTTTCCATGAAAAGTGCTAATACCCCCCCCCCCTTTGGTTTCTAGGTGAAAATCTCACTCGACACAAATCAATCAAAAATGTTTCCATGGTGTGTATTGTTGTTCATTTTCATCAAATAAACAAAATAAAACCCAGAATTAATCCTGAAAGACAAGAAATGAGCATAAAAGATGCTTCAGCCCAGGTGTTAATGTTACTAAAAGAGCCCAAATTTCTAAAAATATTGCGAAAAACAACAATCTTCTGTTTTAGAGTGAATGTTTGAGGTGTTTAGAAGGCATTTATTTCATTTTTAGAAAATTTAATTTTTCACATTTTTCCATGAAAAGTGCCAATACCCCCCCCTTTGGGTTCTAGGTGAAAATCTCACTCGACACAAATCAAACAAAAATGTATCCAAGGTGTGTATTGTTGTTCATTTTCATCAAATAAACAAAATAGAACCCAGAATGAATCCTGAATAACAATAAAAGATCATAAAAGATGCTTCAACCCAAGTGTTAATGTTACTAAAAGAGCCCAAATTTCTAAAAATATTGCGAAAAACAACAATCTTCTGTTTTAGAGTGAATGTTTGAGGTGTTTAGAAGGCATTTATTTCATTTTTAGAAAATTTAATTTTTCACATTTTTCCATGAAAAGTGCCAATACCCCCCCTTTGGGTTCAGGGTGAAAATCTAACTTGACACAAATCAAAAAAAATGTTTCCATGGTGTGTATTGTTGTTCATTTTCATCAAATAAACAAAATAAAACACAGAATTAATCCTGAAAGACAAGAAATGAGCATAAAAGATACTTCAGCGCAAGTGTTAATGTTACTAAGAGAGCCCAAATTTCTAAAAATATTGCGAAAAACAACAATCTTCTGTTTTAGAGTGAATGTTTGAGGTGTTTAGAAGGTATTTATTTCATTTTTAGAAAATTTAATTTTTCACTTTTTTCCATGAAAAGTGCTAATACCCCCCCTTTGGTTTCTAGGTGAAAATCTCACTCGACACAAATCAATCAAAAATGTTTCCATGGTGTGTATTGTTGTTCATTTTCATCAAATAAACAAAATAAAACCCAGAATTAATCCTGAAAGACAAGAAATGAGCATAAAAGATGCTTCAGCGCAAGTGTTAATGTTACTAAAAGAGCCCAAATTTCTAAAAATATTGCGAAAAACAACAATCTTCTGTTTTAGAGTGAATGTTTGAGGTGTTTAGAAGACATTTATTTCATTTTTAGAAAATTTAATTTTTCACATTTTTCCATGAAAAGTGCCAATACCAATAAAGACAATAAATGATCATAAAAGATGCTTCAGCCCAGGTGTTAATGTTACTAAAAGAGCCCAAATTTCTAAAAATATTGCGAAAAACAACAATCTTCTGTTTTAGAGTGAATGTTTGAGGTGTTTAGAAGGCATTTATTTCATTTTTAGAAAATTTAATTTTTCACATTTTTCCATGAAAAGTGCCAATTCCCCCCCCTTTGGGTTCTAGGTGAAAATCTCAGTCGACAAAAATCAAACAAAAATGTATCCAAGTTGTGTATTGTTTTTCATTTTCATCAAATAAACAAAATAAAACCCAGAATTAATCTAGAAGGAAGGGAAATGAGCATAAAAGTTGCTTCAGCGCAAGTGTTAATGTTACTCAAAGAGCCCAAATTTCTAAAAATATTGCGAAAAACAACAATCTTCTGTTTTAGAGTGAATGTTTGAGGTGTTTAGAAGGCATTTATTTCATTTTTAGAAAATTTAATTTTTCACATTTTTCCATGAAAAGTGCCAATACCCCCCCTTTGGGTTCTAGGTGAAAATCTCACTGAAAACAAATCAAACAAAAATGTATCCAAGGTGTGTATTGTTGTTCATTTTCATCAAATAAACAAAATAAAACCCAGAATGTATCCTGAAAGACAATAAATGATCATAAAAGATGCTTCAGCCCAGGTGTTAATGTTACTAAAAGAGCCCAAATTTCTAAAAATATTGCGAAAAACAACAATCTTCTGTTTTAGAGTGAATGTTTGAGGAGTTTAGAAGGCATTTATTTCATTTTTAGAAAATTTAATTTTTCACATTTTTCCATGAAAAGTGCCAATGCCCCCCCCTTTGGGTTCTAGGTGAAAATCTCAGTCGACACAAATCAAACAAAAATGTATCCAAGGTGTGTATTGTTTTTCATTTTCATCAAATAAAAAAAATAGAACCCAGAATGAATCCTGAATAACAATAAAAGATCATAAAAGATGCTTCAGCCCAAGTGTTAATGTTACTAAAAGAGCCCTAATTTCTAAAAATAATGCGAAAAACAACAATCTTCTGTTTTAGAGTGAATGTTTGAGGTGTTTAGAAGGCATTTATTTCATTTTTAGAAAATTTAATTTTTCACATTTTTTCATGAAAAGTGCCAATACCCCCCCTTTGGATTCTAGGTGAAAATCTCCTCGACACAAATTAAACAAAAATGTTTCCATGGTGTGTATTGTTGCTCATTTTCATCAAATAAACAAAATAAAACCCAGAATTAATCTAGAAAGAAGGGAAATGAGCATAAAAGTTGCTTCAGCGCAAGTGTTAATGTTACTAAAAGAGCCCAAATTTCTAAAAATATTGCGAAAAACAACAATCTTCTGTTTAAGAGTGAATGTTTGAGGTGTTTAGAAGGCATTTATTTCATTTTTAGAAAATTTAATTTTTCACATTTTTCCATGAAAAGTGCCAATACCCCCCCTTTGGGTTCTAGGTGAAAATCTCACTGGAAACAAATCAAACAAAAATGTATCCAAGGTGTGTATTGTTGTTCATTTTCATCAAATAAACAAAATAAAACCCAGAATGTATCCTGAAAGACAATAAATGATCATAAAAGATGCTTCAGCCCAGGTGTTAATGTTACCAAAAGAGCCCAAATTTCTAAAAATATTGCGAAAAACAACAATCTTCTGTTTTAGAGTGAATGTTTGAGGTGTTTAGAAGGCATTTATTTCATTTTTAGAAAATTTAATTTTTCACATTTTTCCATGAAAAGTGCAAATGCCCCCCCCTTTGGGTTCTAGGTGAAAATCTCAGTCGACACAAATCAAACAAAAATGTATCCAAGGTGTGTATTGTTGTTTATTTTCATCAAATAAACAAAATAAAACCCAGAATGTATCCTGAAAGACAATAAATGATCATAAAAGATGCTTCAGCGAAAGTGTTAATGTTACTAAAAGAGCCCAAATTTCTAAAAATATAGCGAAAAACAACAATCTTCTGTTTTAGAGTGAATGTTTGAGGTGTTTAGAAGGCATTTATTTCATATTTAGAAAATTTAATTTTTTGACATTTTTCCATGAAAAGTGCCAATACCCCCCCCTTTGGGTTCTAGGTGAAAATCTCACTCGACACAAATCAAACAAAAATGTATCCAAGGTGTGTATTGTTGTTCATTTTCATCAAATAAACAAAATAGAACCCAGAATGAATCCTGAATCACAAT
Organism: Hetaerina americana; assembly: GCF_022747635.1. Classification (NCBI taxonomy): domain Eukaryota; kingdom Metazoa; phylum Arthropoda; class Insecta; order Odonata; family Calopterygidae; genus Hetaerina; species Hetaerina americana. Next base: position 309,623 of record NW_027286801.1, on the reverse strand, counting down.
AAAAGATCATAAAAGATGCTTCAGCCCGAGTGTTAATGTTACTAAAAGAGCCCAAATTTCTAAAAATATTGCGAAAAACAACAATCTTCTGTTTTAGAGTGAATGTTTGAGGAGTTTAGAAGGCATTTATTTCATTTTTAGAAAATTTAATTTTTCACATTTTTCCATGAAAAGTGCCAATGCCCCCCCCTTTGGGTTCTAGGTGAAAATCTCAGTCGACACAAATCAAACAAAAATGTATCCAAGGTGTGTATTGTTTTTCATTTTCATCAAATAAAAAAAATAGAACCCAGAATGAATCCTGAATAACAATAAAAGATCATAAAAGATGCTTCAGCCCAAGTGTTAATGTTACTAAAAGAGCCCTAATTTCTAAAAATAATGCGAAAAACAACAATCTTCTGTTTTAGAGTGAATGTTTGAGGTGTTTAGAAGGCATTTATTTCATTTTTAGAAAATTTAATTTTTCACATTTTTTCATGAAAAGTGCCAATACCCCCCCCCCTTTGGGTTCTAGGTGAAAATCTCCTCGACACAAATTAAACAAAAATGTTTCCATGGTGTGTATTGTTGCTCATTTTCATCAAATAAACAAAATAAAACCCAGAATTAATCTAGAAAGAAGGGAAATGAGCATAAAAGTTGCTTCAGCGCAAGTGTTAATGTTACTAAAAGAGCCCAAATTTCTAAAAATATTGCGAAAAACAACAATCTTCTGTTTTAGAGTGAATGTTTGAGGTGTTTAGAAGGCATTTATTTCATTTTTAGAAAATTTAATTTTTCACATTTTTCCATGAAAAGTGCCAATACCCCCCCTTTGGGTTCTAGGTGAAAATCTCACTAGAAACAAATCAAACAAAAATGTATCCAAGGTGTGTATTGTTGTTCATTTTCATCAAATAAACAAAATAAAACCCAGAATGTATCCTGAAAGACAATAAATGATCATAAAAGATGCTTCAGCCCAGGTGTTAATGTTACTAAAAGAGCCCAAATTTCTAAAAATATTGCGAAAAACAACAATCTTCTGTTTTAGAGTGAATGTTTGAGGTGTTTAGAAGGCATTTATTTCATTTTTAGAAAATTTAATTTTTCACATTTTTCCATGAAAAGTGCAAATGCCCCCCCGCTTTGGGTTCTAGGTGAAAATCTCAGTCGACACAAATCAAACAAAAATGTATCCAAGGTGTGTATTGTTGTTTATTTTCATCAAATAAACAAAATAAAACCCAGAATGTATCCTGAAAGACAATAAATGATCATAAAAGATGCTTCAGCGAAAGTGTTAATGTTACTAAAAGAGCCCAAATTTCTAAAAATATAGCGAAAAACAACAATTTCTGTTTTAGAGTGAATGTTTGAGGTGTTTAAAAGGCATTTATTTCATATTTAGAAAATTTAATTTTTTGACATTTTTCCATGAAAAGTGCCTATACCCCCCCCTTTGGGTTCTAGGTGAAAATCTCACTCGACACAAATCAAACAAAAATGTATCCAAGGTGTGTATTGTTGTTCATTTTCATCAAATAAACAAAATAGAACCCAGAATGAATCCTGAATAACAATAAAAGATCATAAAAGATGCTTCAGCCCAAGTGTTAATGTTACTAAAAGAGCCCAAATTTCTAAAAATATTGCGAAAAACAACAATCTTCTGTTTTAGAGTGAATGTTTGAGGTGTTTAGAAGGCATTTATTTCATTTTTAGAAAATTTAATTTTTCACATTTTTCCATGAAAAGTGCCAATACCCCCCCTTTGGGTTCTAGGTGAAAATCTCCTCGACACAAATTAAACAAAAATGTTTCCATGGTGTGTATTGTTGCTCATTTTCATCAAATAAACAAAATAAAACCCAGAATTAATCTAGAAAGAAGGGAAATGAGCATAAAAGATGCTTCAGCGCAAGTGTTAATGTTACTAAAAGAGCCCAAATTTCTAAAAATATTGCGAAAAACAACAATCTTCTGTTTTAGAGTGAATGTTTGAGGTGTTTAGAAGGCATTTATTTCATTTTTAGAAAATTTAATTTTTCACATTTTTCCATGAAAAGTGCCAATACCCCCCCTTTGGGTTCTAGGTGAAAATCTCACTGGAAACAAATCAAACAAAAATGTATCCAAGGTGTGTATTGTTGTTCATTTTCATCAAATAAACAAAATAAAACCCAGAATGTATCCTGAAAGACAATAAATGATCATAAAAGATGCTTCAGCCCAGGTGTTAATGTTACTAAAAGAGCCCAAATTTCTAAAAATATTGCGAAAAACAACAATCTTCTGTTTTAGAGTGAATGTTTGAGGAGTTTAGAAGGCATTTATTTCATTTTTAGAAAATTTAATTTTTCACATTTTTCCATGAAAAGTGGCATTGCCCCCCCTTTGGGTTCTAGGTGAAAATCTCAGTCGACACAAATCAAACAAAAATGTATCCAAGGTGTGTATTGTTTTTCATTTTCATCAAATAAACAAAATAGAACCCAGAATGAATCCTGAATAACAATAAAAGATCATAAAAGATGCTTCAGCCCAAGTGTTAATGTTACTAAAAGAGCCCAAATTTCTAAAAATAATGCGAAAAACAACAATCTTCTGTTTTAGAGTGAATGTTTGAGGTGTTTAGAAGGCATTTATTTCATTTTTAGAAAATTTAATTTTTCACATTTTTCCATGAAAAGTGCCAATACCCCCCCTTTGGGTTCTAGGTGAAAATCTCCTCGACACAAATTAAACAAAAATGTTTCCATGGTGTGTATTGTTGCTCATTTTCATCAAATAAACAAAATAAAACCCAGAATTAATCTAGAAAGAAGGGAAATGAGCATAAAAGTTGCTTCAGCGCAAGTGTTAATGTTACTAAAAGAGCCCAAATTTCTAAAAATATTGCGAAAAACAACAATCTTCTGTTTTAGAGTGAATGTTTGAGGTGTTTAGAAGGCATTTATTTCATTTTTAGAAAATTTAATTTTTCACATTTTTCCATGAAAAGTGCCAATACCCCCCCTTTGGGTTCTAGGTGAAAATCTCACTGGAAACAAATCAAACAAAAATGTATCCAAGGTGTGTATTGTTGTTCATTTTCATCAAATAAACAAAATAAAACCCAGAATGTATCCTGAAAGACAATAAATGATCATAAAAGATGCTTCAGCCCAGGTGTTAATGTTACTAAAAGAGCCCAAATTTCTAAAAATATTGCGAAAAACAACAATCTTCTGTTTTAGAGTGAATGTTTGAGGTGTTTAGAAGGCATTTATTTCATTTTTAGAAAATTTAATTTTTTACATTTTTCCATGAAAAGTGCCAATACCCCCCCCTTTGGGTTCTAGGTGAAAATCTCCTCGACACAAATTAAACAAAAATGTTTCCATGGTGTGTATTGTTGCTCATTTTCATCAAATAAACAAAATAAAACCCAGAATTAATCTAGAATGAAGGGAAATGAGCATAAAAGTTGCTTCAGCGCAAGTGTGAATGTTACTAAAAGAGCCCAAATTTCTAAAAATATTGCGAAAAACAACAATCTTCTGTTTTAGAGTGAATGTTTGAGGTGTTTAGAAGGCATTTATTTCATTTTTAGAAAATTTAATTTTTCACATTTTTCCATGAAAAGTGCCAATACCCCCCCTTTGGGTTCTAGGTGAAAATCTCACTGGAAACAAATCAAACAAAAATGTATCCAAGGTGTGTATTGTTCTTCATTTTCATCAAATAAACAAAATAAAACCCAGAATGTATCCTGAAAGACAATAAATGATCATAAAAGATGCTTCAGCCCAGGTGTTAATGTTACTAAAAGAGCCCAAATTTCTAAAAATATTGCGAAAAACAACAATCTTCTGTTTTAGAGTGAATGTTTGAGGTGTTTAGAAGGCATTTATTTATTTAATTTTTAGAAAATTTAATTTTTCACATTTTTCCATGAAAAGTGCAAATGCCCCCCCCTTTGGGTTCTAGGTGAAAATCTCAGTCGACACAAATCAAACAAAAATGTATCCAAGGTGTGTATTGTTGTTTATTTTCATCAAATAAACAAAATTAAAACCCAGAATGTATCCTGAAAGACAATAAATGATCATAAAAGATGCTTCAGCGAAAGTGTTAATGTTACTAAAAGAGCCCAAATTTCTAAAAATATAGCGAAAAACAACAATCTTCTGTTTTAGAGTGAATGTTTGAGGTGTTTAGAAGGCATTTATTTCATATTTAGAAAATTTAATTTTTTGACATTTTTCCATGAAAAGTGCCAATACCCCCCCCTTTGGGTTCTAGGTGAAAATCTCACTCGACACAAATCAAACAAAAATGTATCCAAGGTGTGTATTGTTGTTCATTTTCATCAAATAAACAAAATAGAACCCAGAATGAATCCTGAAAGACAATAAATGATCATAAAAGATGCTTCAGCCCTAGTGTTAATGTTACTAAAAGAGCCCAAATTTCTAAAAATATTGCGAAAAACAACAATCTTCTGTTTTAGAGTGAATGTTTGAGGTGTTTAGAAGGCATTTATTTCATTTTTAGAAAATTTAATTTTTCACATTTTTCCATGAAAAGTGCCAATACCCCCCCCCCTTTGGGTTCTAGGTGAAAATCTCAGTCGACACAAATCAAACAAAAATGTATCCAAGGTGTGTATTGTTGTTCATTTTCATCAAATAAACAAAATAGAACCCAGAATGAATCCTGAATTACAATAAAAGATCATAAAAGATGCTTAAGCCCAAGTGTTAATGTTACTCAAAGAGCCCAAATTTCTAAAAATAATGCGAAAAACAACAATCTTCTGTTTTAGAGTGAATGTTTGAGGTGTTTAGAAGGCATTTATTTCATTTTTAGAAAATTTAATTTTTCACATTTTTCCATGAAAAGTGCCAATACCCCCCCCTTTGGGTTCTAGGTGAAAATCTCACTCGACACAAATCAAAGGAAATGTATCCAAGGTGTGTATTGTTTGTTCATTTTCATCAAATAAACAAAATAAAACCCAGAATTAATCCTGAAAGACATGAAATGAGCATAAAAGATGCTTCAGCGCAAGTGTTAATTTTACTAAAAGAGCCCAAATTTCTAAAAATATTGCGAAAAACAACAATCTTATGTTTTAGAGTGAATGTTTGAGGTGTTTAGAAGGCATTTATTTCATTTTTAGAAAATTTAATTTTTCACATTTTTCCATGAAAAGTGCCAATACCCCCCCTTTGGGTTCAAGGTGAAAATCTAACTTGACACAAATCAAAAAAAATGTTTCCATGGTGTGTATTGTTGTTCATTTTCATCAAATAAACAAAATAAAACACAGAATTAATCCTGAAAAACAAGAAATGAGCATAAAAGATGCTTCAGCCCAAGTGTTAATGTTACTAAAAGAGCCCAAATTTCTAAAAATATTGCGAAAAACAACAATCTTCTGTTTTAGAGTGAATGTTTGAGGTGTTTAGAAGGCATTTATTTCATTTTTAGAAAATTTAATTTTTCACATTTTTCCATGAAAAGTGCCAATACCCCCCCTTTGGGTTCTAGGTGAAAATCTCAGTCGACACAAATCAAACAAAAATGTATCCAAGGTGTGTATTGTTGTTCATTTTCATCAAATAAACAAAATAGAACCCAGAATGAATCCTGAATAACAATAAAAGATCATAAAAGATGCTTAAGCCCCAGTGTTAATGTTACTAAAAGAGCCCAAATTTCTAAAAATAATGCGAAAAACAACCATCTTCTGTTTTAGAGTGAATGTTTGAGGTGTTTAGAAGGCATTTATTTCATTTTTAGAAAATTTAATTTTTCACATTTTTCCATGAAAAGTGCCAATGCCCCCCCTTTGGGTTCTAGGTGAAAATCTCAGTCGACACAAATCAAACAAAAATGTATCCAAGGTGTGTATTGTTGTTTATTTTCATCAAATAAACAAAATAAAACCCAGAATGTATCCTGAAAGTTAATAAATGATCATAAAAGATGCTTCAGCGAAAGTGTTAATGTTACTAAAAGAGCCCAAATTTCTAAAAATATAGCGAAAAACAACAATCTTCTGTTTTAGAGTGAATGTTTGAGGTGTTTAGAAGGCATTTATTTCATTTTTAGAAAATTTAATTTTTCACATTTTTCCATGAAAAGTGCCAATACCCCCCCCTTTGGGTTCTAGGTGAAAATCTCAGTCGACACAAATCAAACAAAAATGTATCCAAGGTGTGTATTGTTGTTCATTTTCATCAAATAAACAAAATAGAACCCAGAATGAATCCTGAATAACAATAAAAGATCATTAAAGATGCTTCAGCGAAAGTGTTAATGTTACTAAAAGAGCCCAAATTTCTAAAAATATTGCGAAAAACAACAATCTTCTGTTTTAGAGTGAATGTTTGAGGAGTTTAGAAGGCATTTATTTCATTTTTAGAAAATTTAATTTTTCACATTTTTCCATGAAAAGTGCCAATGCCCCCCCTTTGGGTTCTAGGTGAAAATCTCAGTCGACACAAATCAAACAAAAATGTATCCAAGGTGTGTATTGTTTTTCATTTTCATCAAATAAACAAAATAGAACCCAGAATGAATCCTGAATAACAATAAAAGATCATAAAAGATGCTTCAGCCCAAGTGTTAATGTTACTAAAAGAGCCCAAATTTCTAAAAATAATGCGAAAAACAACAATCTTCTGTTTTAGAGTGAATGTTTGAGGTGTTTAGAAGGCATTTATTTCATTTTTAGAAAATTTAATTTTTCACATTTTTCCATGAAAAGTGCCAATACCCCCCCCTTTGGGTTCTAGGTGAAAATCTCCTCGACACAAATTAAACAAAAATGTTTCCATGGTGTGTATTGTTGCTCATCTTCATCAAATAAACAAAATAAAACCCAGAATTAATCTAGAAAGAAGGGAAATGAGCATAAAAGTTGCTTCAGCGCAAGTGTTAATGTTACTAAAAGAGCCCAAATTTCTAAAAATATTGCGAAAAACAACAATCTTCTGTTTTAGAGTGAATGTTTGAGGTGTTTAGAAGGCATTTATTTCATTTTTAGAAAATTTAATTTTTCACATTTTTCCATGAAAAGTGCCAATACCCCCCCCCTTTGGGTTCTAGGTGAAAATCTCAGTCGACACAAATCAAACAAAAATGTATCCAAGGTGTGTATTGTTGTTCATTTTCATCAAATAAACAAAATAGAACCCAGAATGAATCCTGAATTACAATAAAAGATCATAAAAGATGCTTCAGCCCAAGTGTTAATGTTACTAAAAGAGCCCAAATTTCTAAAAATAATGCGAAAAACAACAATCTTCTGTTTTAGAGTGAATGTTTGAGGTGTTTAGAAGGCATTTATTTCATTTTTAGAAAATTTAATTTTTCACATTTTTCCATGAAAAGTGCCAATACCCCCCCTTTGGGTTCTAGGTGAAAATCTCCTCGACACAAATTAAACAAAAATGTTTCCATGGTGTGTATTGTTGCTCATTTTCATCAAATAAACAAAATAAAACCCAGAATTAATCTAGAAAGAAGGGAAATGAGCATAAAAGTTGCTTCAGCGCAAGTGTTAATGTTACTAAAAGAGCCCAAATTTCTAAAAATATTGCGAAAAACAACAATCTTCTGTTTTAGAGTGAATGTTTGAGGTGTTTAGAAGGCATTTATTTCATTTTTAGAAAATTTAATTTTTCACATTTTTCCATGAAAAGTGCCAATACCCCCCCTTTGGGTTCTAGGTGAAAATCTCACTGGAAACAAATCAAACAAAAATGTATCCAAGGTGTGTATTGTTGTTCATTTTCATCAAATAAACAAAATAAAACCCAGAATGTATCCTGAAAGACAATAAATGATCATAAAAGATGCTTCAGCCCAGGTGTTAATGTTACTAAAAGAGCCCAAATTTCTAAAAATATTGCGAAAAACAACAATCTTCTGTTTTAGAGTGAATGTTTGAGGTGTTTAGAAGGCATTTATTTCATTTTTAGAAAATTTAATTTTTCACATTTTTCCATGAAAAGTGCCAATACCCCCCCCTTTGGGTTCTAGGTGATAATCTCCTCGACACAAATTAAACAAAAATGTTTCCATGGTGTGTATTGTTGCTCATTTTCATCAAATAAACAAAATAAAACCCAGAATTAATCTAGAAAGAAGGGAAATGAGCATAAAAGTTGCTTCAGCGCAAGTGTTAATGTTACTAAAAGAGCCCAAATTTCTAAAAATATTGCGAAAAACAACAATCTTCTGTTTTAGAGTGAATGTTTGAGGTGTTTAGAAGGCATTTATTTCATTTTTAGAAAATTTAATTTTTCACATTTTTCCATGAAAAGTGCCAATACCCCCCCTTTGGGTTCAAGGTGAAAATCTAACTTGATACAAATCAAAAAAAATGTTTCCATGGTGTGTATTGTTGTTCATTTTCATCAAATAAACAAAATAAAACACAGAATTAATCCTGAAAAACAAGAAATGAGCATAAAAGATGCTTCAGCCCAAGTGTTAATGTTACTAAAAGAGCCCAAATTTCTAAAAATATTGCGAAAAACAACAATCTTCTGTTTTAGAGTGAATGTTTGAGGTGTTTAGAAGGCATTTATTTCATTTTTAGAAAATTTAATTTTTCACATTTTTCCATGAAAAGTGCAAATGCCCCCCCCTTTGGGTTCTAGGTGAAAATCTCAGTCGACACAAATCAAACAAAAATGTATCCAAGGTGTGTATTGTTGTTTATTTTCAACAAATAAACAAAATAAAACCCAGAATGTATCCTGAAAGACAATAAATGATCATAAAAGATGCTTCAGCGAAAGTGTTAATGTTACTAAAAGAGCCCAAATTTCTAAAAATATAGCGAAAAACAACAATCTTCTGTTTTAGAGTGAATGTTTGAGGTGTTTAGAAGGCATTTATTTCATATTTAGAAAATTTAATTTTTTGACATTTTTCCATGAAAAGTGCCAATACCCCCCCCTTTGGGTTCTAGGTGAAAATCTCACTCGACACAAATCAAACAAAAATGTATCCAAGGTGTGTATTGTTGTTCATTTTCATCAAATAAACAAAATAGAACCCAGAATGAATCCTGAAAGACAATAAATGATCATAAAAGATGCTTCAGCCCTAGTGTTAATGTTACTAAAAGAGCCCAAATTTCTAAAAATATTGCGAAAAACAACAATCTTCTGTTTTAGAGTGAATGTTTGAGGTGTTTAGAAGGCATTTATTTCATTTTTAGAAAATTTAATTTTTCACATTTTTCCATGAAAAGTGCCAATACCCCCCCCCTTTGGGTTCTAGGTGAAAATCTCAGTCGACACAAATCAAACAAAAATGTATCCAAGGTGTGTATTGTTGTTCATTTTCATCAAATAAACAAAATAGAACCCAGAATGAATCCTGAATTACAATAAAAGATCATAAAAGATGCTTAAGCCCAAGTGTTAATGTTACTAAAAGAGCCCAAATTTCTAAAAATAATGCGAAAAACAACAATCTTCTGTTTTAGAGTGAATGTTTGAGGTGTTTAGAAGGCATTTATTTCATTTTTAGAAAATTTAATTTTTCACATTTTTCCATGAAAAGTGCCAATACCCCCCCCTTTGGGTTCTAGGTGAAAATCTCACTCGACACAAATCAAACAAAAATGTATCCAAGGTGTGTATTGTTTGTTCATTTTCATCAAATAAACAAAATAAAACCCAGAATTAATCCTGAAAGACATGAAATGAGCATAAAAGATGCTTCAGCGCAAGTGTTAATTTTACTAAAAGAGCCCAAATTTCTAAAAATATTGCGAAAAACAACAATCTTCTGTTTTAGAGTGAATGTTTGAGGTGTTTAGAAGGCATTTATTTCATTTTTAGAAAATTTAATTTTTCACATTTTTCCATGAAAAGTGCCAATACCCCCCCTTTGGGTTCAAGGTGAAAATCTAACTTGACACAAATCAAAAAAAATGTTTCCATGGTGTGTATTGTTGTTCATTTTCATCAAATAAACAAAATAAAACACAGAATTAATCCTGAAAAACAAGAAATGAAGATAAAAGATGCTTCAGCCCAGGTGTTAATGTTACTAAAAGAGCCCAAATTTCTAAAAATATTGCGAAAAACAACAATCTTCTGTTTTAGAGTGAATGTTTGAGGTGTTTAGAAGGCATTTATTTCATTTTTAGAAAATTTAATTTTTCACATTTTTCCATGAAAAGTGCAAATGCCCCCCCCTTTGGGTTCTAGGTGAAAATCTCAGTCGACACAAATCAAACAAAAATGTATCCAAGGTGTGTATTGTTGTTTATTTTCATCAAATAAACAAAATAAAACCCAGAATGTATCCTGAAAGACAATAAATGATCATAAAAGATGCTTCAGCGAAAGTGTTAATGTTACTAAAAGAGCCCAAATTTCTAAAAATATAGCGAAAAACAACAATCTTCTGTTTTAGAGTGAATGTTTGGTGTTTAGAAGGCATTTATTTCATATTTAGAAAATTTAATTTTTTGACATTTTTCCATGAAAAGTGCCAATACCCCCCCCTTTGGGTTCTAGGTGAAAATCTCACTCGACACAAATCAAACAAAAATGTATCCAAGGTGTGTATTGTTGTTCATTTTCATCAAATAAACAAAATAGAACCCAGAATGAATCCTGAAAGACAATAAATGATCATAAAAGATGCTTCAGCCCTAGTGTTAATGTTACTAAAAGAGCCCAAATTTCTAAAAATATTGCGAAAAACAACAATCTTCTGTTTTAGAGTGAATGTTTGAGGTGTTTAGAAGGCATTTATTTCATTTTTAGAAAATTTAATTTTTCACATTTTTCCATGAAAAGTGCCAATACCCCCCCCTTTGGGTTCTAGGTGAAAATCTCAGTCGACACAAATCAAACAAAAATGTATCCAAGGTGTGTATTGTTGTTCATTTTCATCAAATAAACAAAATAGAACCCAGAATGAATCCTGAATTACAATAAAAGATCATAAAAGATGCTTAAGCCCAAGTGTTAATGTTACTAAAAGAGCCCAAATTTCTAAAAATAATGCGAAAAACAACAATCTTCTGTTTTAGAGTGAATGTTTGAGGTGTTTAGAAGGCATTTATTTCATTTTTAGAAAATTTAATTTTTCACATTTTTCCATGAAAAGTGCCAATACCCCCCCCTTTGGGTTCTAGGTGAAAATCTCACTCGACACAAATCAAACAAAAATGTATCCAAGGTGTGTATTGTTTGTTCATTTTCATCAAATAAACAAAATAAAACCCAGAATTAATCCTGAAAGACATGAAATGAGCATAAAAGATGCTTCAGCGCAAGTGTTAATTTTACTAAAAGAGCCCAAATTTCTAAAAATATTGCGAAAAACAACAATCTTCTGTTTTAGAGTGAATGTTTGAGGTGTTTAGAAGGCATTTATTTCATTTTTAGAAAATTTAATTTTTCACATTTTTCCATGAAAAGTGCCAATACCCCCCCCTTTGGGTTCTAGGTGAAAATCTCAGTCGACACAAATCAAACAAAAATGTATCCAAGGTGTGTATTGTTGTTCATTTTCATCAAATAAACAAAATAGAACCCAGAATGAATCCTGAATTACAATAAAAGATCATAAAAGATGCTTAAGCCCAAGTGTTAATGTTACTAAAAGAGCCCAAATTTCTAAAAATAATGCGAAAAACAACAATCTTCTGTTTTAGAGTGAATGTTTGAGGTGTTTAGAAGGCATTTATTTCATTTTTAGAAAATTTAATTTTTCACATTTTTCCATGAAAAGTGCCAATACCCCCCCCTTTGAGTTCTAGGTGAAAATCTCACTCGACACAAATCAAACAAAAATGTATCCAAGGTGTGTATTGTTTGTTCATTTTCATCAAATAAACAAAATAAAACCCAGAATTAATCCTGAAAGACATGAAATGAGCATAAAAGATGCTTCAGCGCAAGTGTTAATTTTACTAAAAGAGCCCAAATTTCTAAAAATATTGCGAAAAACAACAATCTTCTGTTTTAGAGTGAATGTTTGAGGTGTTTAGAAGGCATTTATTTCATTTTTAGAAAATTTAATTTTTCACATTTTTCCATGAAAAGTGCCAATACCCCCCCTTTGGGTTCTAGGTGAAAATCTCACTGGAAACAAATCAAACAAAAATGTATCCAAGGTGTGTATTGTTGTTCATTTTCATCAAATAAACAAAATAAAACCCAGAATGTATCCTGAAAGACAATAAATGATCATAAAAGATGCTTCAGCCCAGGTGTTAATGTTACTAAAAGAGCCCAAATTTCTAAAAATATTGCGAAAAACAACAATCTTCTGTTTTAGAGTGAATGTTTGAGGTGTTTAGAAGGCATTTATTTCATTTTTAGAAAATTTAATTTTTCACATTTTTCCATGAAAAGTGCCAATGCCCCCCTTTGGGTTCAAGGTGAAAATCTAACTTGACACAAATCAAACAAAAATGTTTCCATGGTGTGTATTGTTGTTCATTTTCATCAAATAAACAAAATAAAACACAGAATTAATCCTGAATAACAATAAAAGATCATAAAAGATGCTTCAGCGAAAGTGTTAATGTTACTAAAAGAGCCCAAATTTCTAAAAAAATTGCGAAAAACAACAATCTTCTCTTTTAGAGTGAATGTTTGAGGTGTTTAGAAGGCATTTATTTCATATTTGGAAAATTTAATTTTTCACATTTTTCCATGAAAAGTGACAATACCCCCCCCTTTGGGTTCTAGGTGAAAATCTCAGTCGACACAAATCAAACAAAAATGTATCCAAGGTGTGTATTGTTGTTTATTTTCATCAAATAAACAAAATAAAACCCAGAATGTATCCTGAAAGACAATAAATGATCATAAAAGATGCTTCAGCGAAAGTGTTAATGTTACTAAAAGAGCCCAAATTTCTAAAAATATAGCAAAAAACAACAATCTTCTGTTTTAGAGTGAATGTTTGAGGTGTTTAGAAGGCATTTATTTCATTTTTAGAAAATTTAATTTTTCACATTTTTCCATGAAAAGTGCCAATACCCCCACCTTTGGGTTCTAGGTGAAAATCTCAGTCGACACAAATCAAACAAAAATGTATCCAAGGTGTGTATTGTTGTTCATTTTCATCAAATAAACAAAATAGAACCCAGAATGAATCCTGAATAACAATAAAAGATCATAAAAGATGCTTCAGCGAAAGTGTTAATGTTACTAAAAGAGCCCAAATTTCTAAAAAAAATTGCGAAAAACAACAATCTTCTCTTTTAGAGTGAATGTTTGAGGTGTTTAGAAGGCATTTATTTCATATTTGGAAAATTTAATTTTTCACATTTTTCCATGAAAAGTGACAATACCCCCCCCTTTGGGTTCTAAGTGAAAATCTCAGTCGACACAAATCAAACAAAAATGTATCCAAGGTGTGTATTGTTGTTCATTTTCATCAAATAAACAAAATAAAACCCAGAATTAATCCTGAAAGACAAGAAATGAGCATAAAAGATGCTTCAGCGCAAGTGTTAATGTTACTAAAAGAGCCCAAATTTCTAAAAATATTGCGAAAAACAACAATCTTCTGTTTTAGAGTGAATGTTTGAGGTGTTTAGAAGGCATTTATTTCATTTTTAGAAAATTTAATTTTTCACATTTTTTCATGAAAAGTGCCAATACCCCCCCCTTTGGGTTCTAGGTGAAAATCTCCTCGAAACAAATTAAACAAAAATGTTTCCATGGTGTGTATTGTTGCTCATTTTCATCAAATAAACAAAATAAAACCCAGAATTAATCTAGAAAGAAGGGAAATGAGCATAAAAGTTGCTTCAGCGCAAGTGTTAATGTTACTAAAAGAGCCCAAATTTCTAAAATTATTGCGAAAAACAACAATCTTCTGTTTTAGAGTGAATGTTTGAGGTGTTTAGAAGGCATTTATTTCATTTTTAGAAAATTTAATTTTTCACATTTTTCCATGAAAAGTGCCAATACCCCCCTTTGGGTTCTAGGTGAAAATCTCACTGGACACAAATCAAACAAAAATGTATCCAAGGTGTGTATTGTTGTTCATTTTCATCAAATAAACATAATAAAACCCAGAATGTATCCTGAAAGACAATAAATGATCATAAAAGATGCTTCAGCCCCGGTGTTAATGTTACTAAAAGAGCCCAAATTTCTAAAAATATTGCGAAAAACAACAATCTTCTGTTTTAGAGTGAATGTTTGAGGTGTTTAGAAGGCATTTATTTCATTTTTAGAAAATTTAATTTTTCACATTTTTCCATGAAAAGTGCCAATACCCCCCCCTTTGGGTTCTAGGTGAAAATCTCACTCAACACAAATCAAACAAAAATGTATCCAAGGTGTGTATTGTTGTTCATTTTCATCAAATAAACAAAATAGAACCCAGAATGAATCCTGAATAACAATAAAAGATCATAAAAGAAGCTTCAGCCCAGGTGTTAATGTTACTAAAAGAGGCCAAATTTCTAAAAATAATGCGAAAAACAACAATCTTCTGTTTTAGAGTGAATGTTTGAGGTGTTTAGAAGGCATTTATTTCATTTTTAGAAAATTTAATTTTTCACATTTTTCCATGAAAAGTGCCAATACCCCCCCCTTTGGGTTCTAGGTGAAAATCTCACTCGACACAAATCAAACAAAAATGTATCCAAGGTGTGTATTGTTTGTTCATTTTCATCAAATAAATAAAATAAAACCCAGAATTAATCCTGAAAGACATGAAATGAGCATAAAAGATGCTTCAGCGCAAGTGTTAATTTTACTAAAAGAGCCCAAATTTCTAAAAATATTGCGAAAAACAACAATCTTCTGTTTTAGAGTGTATGTTTGAGGTGTTTAGAAGGCCTTTATTTCATTTTTAGAAAATTTAATTTTTCACATTTTTCCATGAAAAGTGCCAATACCCCCCCTTTGGGTTCAAGGTGAAAATCTAACTTGACACAAATCAAAAAAAATGTTTCCATGGTGTGTATTGTTGTTAATTTTCATCAAATAAACAAAATAAAACAGAATTAATCCTGAAAGACAAGAAATGAGCATAAAAGATACTTCAGCGCAAGTGTTAATGTTACTAAGAGAGCCCAAATTTCTAAAAATATTGCGAAAAACAACAATCTTCTGTTTTAGAGTGAATGTTTGAGGTGTTTAGAAGGTATTTATTTCATTTTTAGAAAATTTAATTTTTCACTTTTTTCCATGAAAAGTGCTAATACCCCCCCCTTTGGTTTCTAGGTGAAAATCTCACTCGACACAAATCAATCAAAAATGTTTCCATGGTGTGTATTGTTGCTCATTTTCATCAAATAAACAAAATAAAACCCAGAATTAATCCTGAAAGACAAGAAATGAGCATAAAAGATGCTTCAGCGCAAGTGTTAATGTTACTAAAAGAGCCCAAATTTCTAAAAATATTGCGAAAAACAACAATCTTCTGTTTTAGAGTGAATGTTTGAGGTGTTTAGAAGGCATTTATTTCATTTTTAGAAAATTTTATTTTTCACATTTTTCCATGAAAAGTGCCAATACCAATAAAGACAATAAATGATCATAAAAGATGCTTCAGCCCAGGTGTTAATGTTACTAAAAGAGCCCAAATTTCTAAAAATATTGCGAAAAACAACAATCTTCTGTTTTAGAGTGAATGTTTGAGGTGTTTAGAAGGCATTTATTTCATTTTTAGAAAATTTAATTTTTCACATTTTTCCATGAAAAGTGCCAATACCCCCCCCTTTGGGTTCTAGGTGAAAATCTCACTCGACACAAATCAAACAAAAATGTATCCAAGGTGTGTATTGTTGTTCATTTTCATCAAATAAACAAAATAGAACCCAGAATGAATCCTGAATAACAATAAAAGATCATAAAAGAAGCTTCAGCCCAAGTGTTAATGTTACTAAAAGAGGCCAAATTTCTAAAAATAATGCGAAAAACAACAATCTTCTGTTTTAGAGTGAATGTTTGAGGTGTTTAGAAGGCATTTATTTCATTTTTAGAAAATTTAATTTTTCACATTTTTCCATGAAAAGTGCCAATACCCCCCCCCTTTGGGTTCTAGGTGAAAATCTCACTCGACACAAATCAAACAAAAATGTATCCAAGGTGTGTATTGTTTGTTCATTTTCATCAAATAAACAAAATAAAACCCAGAATTAATCCTGAAAGACATGAAATGAGCATAAAAGATGCTTCAGCGCAAGTGTTAATTTTACTAAAAGAGCCCAAATTTCTAAAAATATTGCGAAAAACAACAATCTTCTGTTTTAGAGTGTATGTTTGAGGTGTTTAGAAGGCCTTTATTTCATTTTTAGAAAATTTAATTTTTCACATTTTTCCATGAAAAGTGCCAATACCCCCCCTTTGGGTTCAAGGTGAAAATCTAACTTGACACAAATCAAAAAAAATGTTTCCATGGTGTGTATTGTTGTTCATTTTCATCAAATAAACAAAATAAAACACAGAATTAATCCTGAAAGACAAGAAATGAGCATAAAAGATACTTCAGCGCAAGTGTTAATGTTACTAAGAGAGCCCAAATTTCTAAAAATATTGCGAAAAGCAACAATCTTCTGTTTTAGAGTGAATGTTTGAGGTGTTTAGAAGGTATTTATTTCATTTTTAGAAAATTTAATTTTTCACTTTTTTCCATGAAAAGTGCTAATACCCCCCCCTTTGGTTTCTAGGTGAAAATCTCACTCGACACAAATCAATCAAAAATGTTTCCATGGTGTGTATTGTTGTTCATTTTCATCAAATAAACAAAATAAAACCCAGAATTAATCCTGAAAGACAAGAAATGAGCATAAAAGATGCTTCAGCGCAAGTGTTAATGTTACTAAAAGAGCCCGAATTTCTAAAAATATTGCGAAAAACAACAATCTTCTGTTTTAGAGTGAATGTTTGAGGTGTTTAGAAGGCATTTATTTCATTTTTAGAAAATTTAATTTTTCACATTTTTCCATGAAAAGTGCCAATACCAATAAAGACAATAAATGATCATAAAAGATGCTTCAGCCCAGGTGTTAATGTTACTAAAAGAGCCCAAATTTCTAAAAATATTGCGAAAAACAACAATCTTCTGTTTTAGAGTGAATGTTTGAGGTGTTTAGAAGGCATTTATTTCATTTTTAGAAAATTTAATTTTTCACATTTTTCCATGAAAAGTGCCAATTCCCCCCCCTTTGGGTTCTAGGTGAAAATCTCAGTCGACAGAAATCAAACAAAAATGTATCCAAGTTGTGTATTGTTTTTCATTTTCATCAAATAAACAAAATAAAACCCAGAATTAATCTAGAAGGAAGGGAAATGAGCATAAAAGTTGCTTCAGCGCAAGTGTTAATGTTACTAAAAGAGCCCAAATTTCTAAAAATATTGCGAAAAACAACAATCTTCTGTTTTAGAGTGAATGTTTGAGGTGTTTAGAAGGCATTTATTTCATTTTTAGAAAATTTAATTTTTCACATTTTTCCATGAAAAGTGCCAATACCCCCCCTTTGGGTTCTAGGTGAAAATCTCACTGGAAACAAATCAAACAAAAATGTATCCAAGGTGTGTATTGTTGTTCATTTTCATCAAATAAACAAAATAAAACCCAGAATGTATCCTGAAAGACAATAAATGATCATAAAAGATGCTTCAGCCCAGGTGTTAATGTTACTAAAAGAGCCCAAATTTCTAAAAATATTGCGAAAAACAACAATCTTCTGTTTTAGAGTGAATGTTTGAGGAGTTTAGAAGGCATTTATTTCATTTTTAGAAAATTTAATTTTTCACATTTTTCCATGAAAAGTGCCAATGCCCCCCCCTTTGGGTTCTAGGTGAAAATCTCAGTCGACACAAATCAAACAAAAATGTATCCAAGGTGTGTATTGTTTTTCATTTTCATCAAATAAACAAAATAGAACCCAGAATGAATCCTGAATAACAATAAAAGATCATAAAAGATGCTTAAGCCCAAGTGTTAATGTTACTAAAAGAGCCCAAATTTCTAAAAATAATGCGAAAAACAACAATCTTCTGTTTTAGAGTGAATGTTTGAGGTGTTTAGAAGGCATTTATTTCATTTTTAGAAAATTTAATTTTTCACATTTTTCCATGAAAAGTGCCAATACCCCCCCCTTTGGGTTCTAGGTGAAAATCTCCTCGACACAAATTAAACAAAAATGTTTCCATGGTGTGTATTGTTGCTCATTTTCATCAAATAAACAAAAAAAAACCCAGAATTAATCTAGAAAGAAGGGAAATGAGCATAAAAGTTGCTTCAGCGCAAGTGTTAATGTTACTAAAAGAGCCCAAATTTCTAAAAATATTGCGAAAAACAACAATCTTCTGTTTTAGAGTGAATGTTTGAGGTGTTTAGAAGGCATTTATTTCATTTTTAGAAAATTTAATTTTTCACATTTTTCCATGAAAAGTGCCAATACCCCCCCTTTGGGTTCTAGGTGAAAATCTCACTGGAAACAAATCAAACAAAAATGTATCCAAGGTGTGTATTGTTGTTCATTTTCATCAAATAAACAAAATAAAACCCAGAATGTATCCTGAAAGACAATAAATGATCATAAAAGATGCTTCAGCCCAGGTGTTAATGTTACTAAAAGAGCCCAAATTTCTAAAAATATTGCGAAAAACAACAATCTTCTGTTTTAGAGTGAATGTTTGAGGTGTTTAGAAGGCATTTATTTCATTTTTAGAAAATTTAATTTTTCACATTTTTCCATGAAAAGTGCAAATGCCCCCCCCTTTGGGTTCTAGGTGAAAATCTCAGTCGACACAAATCAAACAAAAATGTATCCAAGGTGTGTATTGTTGTTTATTTTCATCAAATAAACAAAATAAAACCCAGAATGTATCCTGAAAGACAATAAATGATCATAAAAGATGCTTCAGCGAAAGTGTTAATGTTACTAAAAGAGCCCAAATTTCTAAAAATATTGCGAAAAACAACAATCTTCTGTTTTAGAGTGAATGTTTGAGGTGTTTAGAAGGCATTTATTTCATATTTAGAAAATTTAATTTTTTGACATTTTTCCATGAAAAGTGCCAATACCCCCCCCTTTGGGTTCTAGGTGAAAATCTCACTCGACACAAATCAAACAAAAATGTATCCAAGGTGTGTATTGTTTTTCATTTTCATCAAATAAACAAAATAGAACCCAGAATGAATCCTGAATAACAATAAAAGATCATAAAAGATGCTTCAGCCCAAACGTTAATGTTACTAAAAGAGCCCAAATTTCTAAAAATATTGCGAAAAACAACAATCTTCTGTTTTAGAGTGAATGTTTGAGGTGTTTAGAAGGCATTTATTTCATTTTTAGAAAATTTAATTTTTCTCATTTTTCCATGAAAAGTGCCAATACCCCCCCCTTTGGGTTCTAGGTGAAAATCTCACTCGACACAAATCAAACAAAAATGTATCCAAGGTGTGTATTGTTTGTTCATTTTCATCAAATAAACAAAATAAAACCCAGAATTAATCCTGAAAGACATGAAATGAGCATAAAAGATGCTTCAGCGCAAGTGTTAATTTTACTAAAAGAGCCCAAATTTCTAAAAATATTGCGAAAAACAACAATCTTCTGTTTTAGAGTGAATGTTTGAGGTGTTTAGAAGGCATTTATTTCATTTTTAGAAAATTTAATTTTTCACATTTTTCCATGAAAAGTGCCAATACCCCCCCTTTGGGTTCAAGGTGAAAATCCTACTTGACACAAATCAAAAAAAATGTTTCCATGGTGTGTATTGTTTTTCATTTTCATCAAATAAACAAAATAAAACACAGAATTAATCCTGAAAAACAAGAAATGAGCATAAAAGATGCTTCAGCCCAAGTGTTAATGTTACTAAAAGAGCCCAAATTTCTAAAAATATTGCGAAAAACAACAATCTTCTGTTTTAGAGTGAATGTTTGAGGTGTTTAGAAGGCATTTATTTCATTTTTAGAAAATTTAATTTTTCACATTTTTCCATGAAAAGTGCCAATACCCCCCCCTTTGGATTCTAGGTGAAAATCTCAGTCGACACAAATCAAACAAAAATGTATCCAAGGTGTGTATTGTTGTTCATTTTCATCAAATAAACAAAATAGAACCCAGAATGAATCCTGAATAACAATAAAAGATCATAAAAGATGCTTCAGCCCCAGTGTTAATGTTACTAAAAGAGCCCAAATTTCTAAAAATAATGCGAAAAACAACAATCTTCTGTTTTAGAGTGAATGTTTGAGGTGTTTAGAAGGCATTTATTTCATTTTTAGAAAATTTAATTTTTCACATTTTTCCATGAAAAGTGCCAATACCCCTCCCTTTGGGTTCTAGGTGAAAATCTCCTCGACACAAATTAAACAAAAATGTTTCCATGGTGTGTATTGTTGCTCATTTTCATCAAATAAACAAAATAAAACCCAGAATTAATCTAGAAAGAAGGGAAATGAGCATAAAAGTTGCTTCAGCGCAAGTGTTAATGTTACTAAAAGAGCCCAAATTTCTAAAAATATTGCGAAAAACAACAATTTTTAGTTTTAGAGTGAATGTTTGAGGTGTTTAGAAGGCATTTATTTCATTTTTAGAAAATTTAATTTTTCACATTTTTCCATGAAAAGTGCCAATACCCCCCCTTTGGGTTCTAGGTGAAAATCTCACTGGAAACAAATCAAACAAAAATGTATCCAAGGTGTGTATTGTTGTTCATTTTCATCAAATAAACAAAATAAAACCCAGAATGTATCCTGAAAGACAATAAATGATCATAAAAGATGCTTCAGCGAAAGTGTTAATGTTACTAAAAGAGCCCAAATTTCTAAAAATATAGCGAAAAACAACAATCTTCTGTTTTAGAGTGAATGTTTGAGGTGTTTAGAAGGTATTTATTTCATTTTTAGAAAATTTAATTTTTCACTTTTTTCCATGAAAAGTGCTAATACCCCCCCTTTGGTTTCTAGGTGAAAATCTCACTCGACACAAATCAATCAAAAATGTTTCCATGGTGTGTATTGTTGTTCATTTTCATCAAATAAACAAAATAAAACCCAGAATTAATCCTGAAAGACAAGAAATGAGCATAAAAGATGCTTCAGCGCAAGTGTTAATGTTACTAAAAGAGCCCAAATTTCTAAAAATATTGCGAAAAACAACAATCTTCTGTTTTAGAGTGAATGTTTGAGGTGTTTAGAAGGCATTTATTTCATTTTTAGAAAATTTAATTTTTCACATTTTTCCATGAAAAGTGCCAATACCAATAAAGACAATAAATGATCATAAAAGATGCTTCAGCCCAGGTGTTAATTTTACTAAAAGAGCCCAAATTTCTAAAAATATTGCGAAAAACAACAATCTTCTGTTTTAGAGTGAATGTTTGAGGTGTTTAGAAGGCATTTATTTCATTTTTAAAAAATTTAATTTTTCACATTTTTCCATGAAAAGTGCCAATTCCCCCCCCTTTGGGTTCTAGGTGAAAATCTCAGTCGACAGAAATCAAACAAAAATGTATCCAAGTTGTGTATTGTTTTGCATTTTCATCAAATAAACAAAATAAAACCCAGAATTAATCTAGAAGGAAGGGAAATGGGCATAAAAGTTGCTTCAGCGCAAGTGTTAATGTTACTAAAAGAGCCCAAATTTCTAAAAATATTGCGAAAAACAACAATCTTCTGTTTTAGAGTGAATGTTTGAGGTGTTTAGAAGGCATTTATTTCATTTTTAGAAAATTTAATTTTCACATTTTTCCATGAAAAGTGCCAATACCCCCCCTTTGGGTTCTAGGTGAAAATCTCACTGGAAACAAATCAAACAAAAATGTATCCAAGGTGTGTATTGTTGTTCATTTTCATCAAATAAACAAAATAAAACCCAGAATGTATCCTGAAAGACAATAAATGATCATAAAAGATGCTTCAGCCCAGGTGTTAATGTTACTAAAAGAGCCCAAATTTCTAAAAATATTGCGAAAAACAACAATCTTCTGTTTTAGAGTGAATGTTTGAGGAGTTTAGAAGGCATTTATTTCATTTTTAGAAAATTTAATTTTTCACATTTTTCCATGAAAAGTGCCAATGCCCCCCCCTTTGGGTTCTAGGTGAAAATCTCAGTCGACACAAATCAAACAAAAATGTATCCAAGGTGTGTATTGTTTTTCATTTTCATCAAATAAACAAAATAGAACCCAGAATGAATCCTGAATAACAATAAAAGATCATAAAAGATGCTTCAGCCCAAGTGTTAATGTTACTAAAAGAGCCCAAATTTCTAAAAATAATGCGAAAAACAACAATCTTCTGTTTTAGAGTGAATGTTTGAGGTGTTTAGAAGGCATTTATTTCATTTTTAGAAAATTTAATTTTTCACATTTTTCCATGAAAAGTGCCAATACCCCCCCCTTTGGGTTCTAGGTGAAAATCTCCTCGACACAAATTAAACAAAAATGTTTCCATGGTGTGTATTGTTGCTCATTTTCATCAAATAAACAAAATAAAACCCAGAATTAATCTAGAAAGAAGGGAAATGAGCATAAAAGTTGCTTCAGCGCAAGTGTTAATGTTACTAAAAGAGCCCAAATTTCTAAAAATATTGCGAAAAACAACAATCTTCTGTTTTAGAGTGAATGTTTGAGGTGTTTAGAAGGCATTTATTTCATTTTTAGAAAATTTAATTTTTCACATTTTTCCATGAAAAGTGCCAATACCCCCCCCTTTGGGTTCTAGGTGAAAATCTCACTGGAAACAAATCAAACAAAAATGTATCCAAGGTGTGTATTGTTGTTCATTTTCATCAAATAAACAAAATAAAACCCAGAATGTATCCTGAAAGACAATAAATGATCATAAAAGATGCTTCAGCCCAGGTGTTAATGTTACTAAAAGAGCCCAAATTTCTAAAAATATTGCGAAAAACAACAATCTTCTGTTTTAGAGTGAATGTTTGAGGTGTTTAGAAGGCATTTATTTCATTTTTAGAAAATTTAATTTTTCACATTTTTCCATGAAAAGTGCAAATGCCCCCCCCTTTGGGTTCTAGGTGAAAATCTCAGTCGACACAAATCAAACAAAAATGTATCCAAGGTGTGTATTGTTGTTTATTTTCATCAAATAAACAAAATAAAACCCAGAATGTATCCTGAAAGACAATAAATGATCATAAAAGATGCTTCAGCGAAAGTGTTAATGTTACTAAAAGAGCCCAAATTTCTAAAAATATAGCGAAAAACAACAATCTTCTGTTTTAGAGTGAATGTTTGAGGTGTTTAGAAGGCATTTATTTCATATTTAGAAAATTTAATTTTTTGCCATTTTTCCATGAAAAATGCCAATACCCCCCCCTTTGGGTTCTAGGTGAAAATTTCACTCGACACAAATCAAACAAAAATGTATCCAAGGTGTGTATTGTTGTTCATTTTCATCAAATAAACAAAATAGAACCCAGAATGAATCCTGAATAACAATAAAAGATCATAAAAGATGCTTCAGCCCTAGTGTTAATGTTACTAAAAGAGCCCAAATTTCTAAAAATATTGCGAAAAACAACAATCTTCTGTTTTAGAGTGAATGTTTGAGGTGTTTAGAAGGCATTTATTTCATTTTTAGAAAATTTAATTTTTCACATTTTTCCATGAAAAGTGCCAATACCCCCCCCTTTGGGTTCTAGGTGAAAATCTCAGTCGACACAAATCAAACAAAAATGTATCCAAGGTGTGTATTGTTGTTCATTTTCATCAAATAAACAAAATAGAACCCAGAATGAATCCTGAATTACAATAAAAGATCATAAAAGATGCTTAAGCCCAAGTGTTAATGTTACTAAAAGAGCCCAAATTTCTAAAAATAATGCGAAAAACAACAATCTTCTGTTTTAGAGTGAATGTTTGAGGTGTTTAGAAGGCATTTATTTCATTTTTAGAAAATTTAATTTTTCACATTTTTCCATGAAAAGTGCCAATACCCCCCCCTTTGGGTTCTAGGTGAAAATCTCACTCGACACAAATCAAACAAAAATGTATCCAAGGTGTGTATTGTTTGTTCATTTTCATCAAATAAACAAAATAAAACCCAGAATTAATCCTGAAAGACATGAAATGAGCATAAAAGATGCTTCAGCGCAAGTGTTAATTTTACTAAAAGAGCCCAAATTTCTAAAAATATTGCGAAAAACAACAATCTTCTGTTTTAGAGTGAATGTTTGAGGTGTTTAGAAGGCATTTATTTCATTTTTAGAAAATTTAATTTTTCACATTTTTCCATGAAAAGTGCCAATACCCCCCCTTTGGGTTCAAGGTGAAAATCTAACTTGACAAATATCAAAAAAAATGTTTCCATGGTGTGTATTGTTGTTCATTTTCATCAAATAAACAAAATAAAACACAGAATTAATCCTGAAAAACAAGAAATGAGCATAAAAGATGCTTCAGCCCAAGTGTTAATGTTACTAAAAGAGCCCAAATTTCTAAAAATATTGCAAAAAACAACAATCTTCTGTTTTAGAGTGAATGTTTGAGGTGTTTAGAAGGCATTTATTTCATTTTTAGAAAATTTAATTTTTCACATTTTTCCATGAAAAGTGCCAATACCCCCCCCTTTGGGTTCTAGGTGAAAATCTCAGTCGACACAAATAAAACAAAAATGTATCCAAGGTGTGTATTGTTGTTCATTTTCATCAAATAAACAAAATAGAACCCAGAATGAATCCTGAATAACAATAAAAGATCATAAAAGATGCTTCAGCCCCAGTGTTAATGTTACTAAAAGAGCCCAAATTTCTAAAAATAATGCGAAAAACAACAATCTTCTGTTTTAGAGTGAATATTTGAGGTGTTTAGAAGGCATTTATTTCATTTTTAGAAAATTTAATTTTTCACATTTTTCCATGAAAAGTGCCAATACCCCCCCCTTTGGGTTCTAGGTGAAAATCTCCTCGACACAAATTAAACAAAAATGTTTCCATGGTGTGTATTGTTGCTCATTTTCATCAAATAAACAAAATAAAACCCAGAATTAATCTAGAAAGAAGGGAAATGAGCATAAAAGTTGCTTCAGCGCAAGTGTTAATGTTACTAAAAGAGCCCAAATTTCTAAAAATATTGCGAAAAACAACAATCTTCTGTTTTAGAGTGAATGTTTGAGGTGTTTAGAAGGCATTTATTTCATTTTTAGAATATTTAATTTTTCACATTTTTCCATGAAAAGTGCCAATACCCCCCCTTTGGGTTCTAGGTGAAAATCTCACTGAAACATATCAAACAAAAATGTATCCAAGGTGTGTATTGTTGTTCATTTTCATCAAATAAACAAAATAAAACCCAGAATGTATCCTGAAAGACAATAAATGATCATAAAAGATGCTTCAGCGAAAGTGTTAATGTTACTAAAAGAGCCCAAATTTCTAAAAATATAGCGAAAAACAACAATCTTCTGTTTTAGAGTGAATGTTTGAGGTGTTTTGAAGGCATTTATTTCATTTTTAGAAAATTTAATTTTTCACATTTTTCCATGAAAAGTGCCAATACCCCCCCCTTTGGGTTCTAGGTGAAAATCTCACTCGACACAAATCAAACAAAAATGTATCCAAGGTGTGTATTGTTTGTTCATTTTCATCAAATAAACAAAATAAAACCCAGAATTAATCCTGAAAGACATGAAATGAGCATAAAAGATGCTTCAGCGCAAGTGTTAATTTTACTAAAAGAGCCCAAATTTCTAAAAATATTGCGAAAAACAACAATCTTCTGTTTTAGAGTGAATGTTTGAGGTGTTTAGAAGGCATTTATTTCATTTTTAGAAAATTTAATTTTTCACATTTTTCCATGAAAAGTGCCAATACCCCCCCTTTGGGTTCAAGGTGAAAATCTAACTTGACACAAATCAAAAAAAATGTTTCCATGGTGTGTATTGTTGTTCATTTTCATCAAATAAACAAAATAAAACACAGAATTAATCCTTAAAGACAAGAAATGAGCATAAAAGTTGCTTCAGCGCAAGTGTTAATGTTACTAAAAGAGCCCAAATTTCTAAAAATATTGCGAAAAACAACAATCTTTTGTTTTAGAGTGAATGTTTGAGGTGTTTAGAAGGCATTTATTTCATTTTTAGAAAATTTAATTTTTCACATTTTTCCATGAAACGTGCCAATACCTAGAACCCAAAGTGCCCTTTGGGTTCTAGGTGAAAATCTCACTTGTCACAAATCATACAAAAATGTTTCCATGGGGTGTATTATTGTTCATTTTCATCAAATAAACAAAATAAACCCAGAATTAATCCTGAAAGACATGAAATGAGCATAAAAGATGCTTCAGCCCAGGTGTTAATGTTACTAAAAGGGCCCAAATTTCTAAAAATATTGCGAAAAACAAAAATCTTCTGTTTAAGAGTGAATGTTTGAGGTGTTTAGAAGGCATTTATTTCATTTTTAGAAAATTTAATTTTTCACATTTTTCCATGAAAAGTGCCAATACCCCCCCTTTGGGTTCTAGGTGAAAATCTCACTGGAAACAAATCAAACAAAAATGTATCCAAGGTGTGTATTGTTGTTCATTTTCATCAAATAAACAAAATAAAACACAGAATTAATCCTGAAAGATAAGAAATGAGCATAAAAGTTGCTTCAGCGCAAGTGTTAATGTTACTAAAAGAGCCCAAATTTCTAAAAATATTGCGAAAAACAACAATCTTCTGTTTTAGAGTGAATGTTTGAGGTGTTTAGAAGGCATTTATTTCATTTTTAGAAAATTTAATTTTTTTATTTTTCCATGAAAAGTGCCAATACCCCCCCCCCCCTTTGGGTTATAGGTGAAAATCTCACTCGACACAAATCAAACAAAAACGTTTCCATGGTGTGTATTGTTGTTCATTTTCATCAAAAAAACAAAATAAAACCCAGAATTAATCTTGAAAGACAAGAAATGAGCATAAAAGATACTTCAGCGCAAGTGTTAATGTTACTAAAAGAGCCCAAATTTCTAAAAATATTGCGAAAAACAACAATCTTCTGTTTTAGAGTGAATGTTTGAGGTGTTTAGAAGGTATTTATTTCATTTTTAGAAAATTTAATTTTTCACTTTTTTCCATGAAAAGGGCTAATACCCCCCCCTTTGGTTTCTAGGTGAAAATCTCACTCGACACAAATCAATCAAAAATGTTTCCATGGTGTGTATTGTTGTTCATTTTCATCAAATAAACAAAATAAAACCCAGAATTAATCCTGAAAGACAAGAAATGAGCATAAAAGATGCTTCAGCGCAAGTGTTAATGTTACTAAAAGAGCCCAAATTTCTAAAAATATTGCGAAAAACAACAATCTTCTGTTTTAGAGTGAATGTTTGAGGTGTTTAGAAGGCATTTATTTCATTTTTAGAAAATTTAATTTTTCACATTTTTCCATGAAAAGTGCCAATACCAATAAAGACAATAAATGATCATAAAAGATGCTTCAGCCCAGGTGTTAATGTTACTTAAAGAGCCCAAATTTCTAAAAATATTGCGAAAAACAACAATCTTCTGTTTTAGAGTGAATGTTTGAGGTGTTTAGAAGGCATTTATTTCATTTTTAGAAAATTTAATTTTTCACATTTTTCCATGAAAAGTGCCAATTCCCCCCCCTTTGGGTTCTAGGTGAAAATCTCAGTCGACAGAAATCAAACAAAAATGTATCCAAGGTGTGTATTGTTGTTCATTTTCATCAAATAAACAAAATAAAACCCAGAAGTAATCCTGAAAGACAAGAAATGAGCATAAAAGATGCTTCAGCCCAGGTGTTAATGTTACTAAAAGAGCCCAAATTTCTAAAAATATTGCGAAAAACAACAATCTTCTGTTTTAGAGTGAATGTTTGAGGTGTTTAGAAGGCATTTATTTCATTTTTAGAAAATTTAATTTTTCACATTTTTCCATGAAAAGTGCCAATGCCCCCCCCTTTGGGTTCTAGGTGAAAATCTCAGTCGACACAAATCAAACAAAAATGTATCCAAGGTGTGTATTGTTGTTCATTTTCATCAAATAAACAAAATAAAACCCAGAATGTATCCTGAAAGACAATAAATGATCATAAAAGATGCTTCAGCGAAAGTGTTAATGTTACTAAAAGAGCCCAAATTTCTAAAAATATAGCGAAAAACAGCAATCTTCTGTTTTAGAGTGAATGTTTGAGGTGTTTAGAAGGCATTTATTTCATATTTAGAAAATTTAATTTTTCACATTTTTCCATGAAAAGTGCCAATACCCGCCCCTTTGGGTTCTAGGTGAAAATCTCACTCGACACAAATCAAACAAAAATGTATCCAAGGTGTGTATTGTTGTTCATTTTCATCAAATAAACAAAATAGAACCCAGAATGAATCCTGAATAACAATAAAAGATGATAAAAGATGCTTCAGCCAAGTGTTAATGTTACTAAAAGAGCCAAATTTCTAAAAATATTGCGAAAAACAACAATCTTCTGTTTCAGAGTGAATGTTTGAGGTGTTTAGAAGGCATTTATTCATTTTTAGAAAATTTAATTTTTCCCATTTTTCATGAAAAGTGCCAATACCCCCCCTTTGGGTTCTAGGTGAAAATCTCAGTCGACACAAATCAAACAAAAATGTATCCAAGGTGTGTATTGTTTGTTCATTTTCATCAAATAAACAAAATAAAACCCAGAATTAATCTGAAAAACATGAAATGAGCATAAAAGATGCTTCATCCCAGGTGTTCATGTTACTAAAGAGCCCAAATTTCTAAAAATAATGCGAAAAACAACAATCTTCTGTTTTAGAGTGAATGTTTGAGGTGTTTTGAAGGCATTTATTTCATTTTTAGAAAAATTAATTTTTCACATTTTTCCATGAAAAGTGCCAATACCCCCCCCTTTGGGTTCTAGGTGAAAATCTCACTCGACACAAATCAAACAAAAATGTATCCAAGGTGTGTATTGTTTGTTCATTTTCATCAAATAAACAAAATAAAACCCAGAATTAATCCTGAAAGACATGAAATGAGCATAAAAGATGCTTCAGCGCAAGTGTTAATTTTACTAAAAGAGCCCAAATTTCTAAAAATATTGCAAAAAACAACAATCTTCTGTTTTAGAGTGAATGTTTGAGGTGTTTAGAAGGCATTTATTTCATTTTTAGAAAATTTAATTTTTCACATTTTTCCATGAAAAGTGCCAATACCCCCCCTTTGGGTTCAAGGTGAAAATCTAACTTGACACAAATCAAAAAAAATGTTTCCATGGTGTGTATTGTTGTTCATTTTCATCAAATAAACAAAATAAAACACAGAATTAATCCTTAAAGACAAGAAATGAGCATAAAAGTTGCTTCAGCGCAAGTGTTAATGTTACTAAAAGAGCCCAAATTTCTAAAAATATTGCGAAAAACAACAATCTTTTGTTTTAGAGTGAATGTTTGAGGTGTTTAGAAGGCATTTATTTCATTTTTAGAAAATTTAATTTTTCACATTTTTCCAAGAAAAGTGCCAATACCTAGAACCCAAAGTGCCCTTTGGGTTCTAGGTGAAAATCTCACTTGTCACAAATCATACAAAAATGTTTCCATGGGGTGTATTATTGTTCATTTTCATCAAATAAACAAAATAAACCCAGAATTAATCCTGAAAGACATGAAATGAGCATAAAAGATGCTTCAGCCCAGGTGTTAATGTTACTAAAAGGGCCCAAATTTCTAAAAATATTGCGAAAA
This sequence comes from Hetaerina americana, assembly GCF_022747635.1. NCBI lineage: Eukaryota > Metazoa > Arthropoda > Insecta > Odonata > Calopterygidae > Hetaerina > Hetaerina americana. The sequence goes on along the minus strand of NW_027286801.1, from coordinate 279,981 downwards.
ACAAAAATCTTCTGTTTAAGAGTGAATGTTTGAGGTGTTTAGAAGGCATTTATTTCATTTTTAGAAAATTTAATTTTTCACATTTTTCCATGAAAAGTGCCAATACCCCCCCTTTGGGTTCTAGGTGAAAATCTCACTGGAAACAAATCAAACAAAAATGTATCCAAGGTGTGTATTGTTGTTCATTTTCATCAAATAAACAAAATAAAACACAGAATTAATCCTGAAAGGTAAGAAATGAGCATAAAAGTTGCTTCAGCGCAAGTGTTAATGTTACTAAAAGAGCCCAAATTTCTAAAAATATTGCGAAAAACAACAATCTTCTGTTTTAGAGTGAATGTTTGAGGTGTTTAGAAGGCATTTATTTCATTTTTAGAAAATTTAATTTTTTTATTTTTCCATGAAAAGTGCCAATACCCCCCCCCCCTTTGGGTTATAGGTGAAAATCTCACTCGATACAAATCAAACAAAAACGTTTCCATGGTGTGTATTGTTGTTCATTTTCATCAAAAAAACAAAATAAAACCCAGAATTAATCTTGAAAGACAAGAAATGAGCATAAAAGATACTTCAGCGCAAGTGTTAATGTTACTAAAAGAGCCCAAATTTCTAAAAATATTGCGAAAAACAACAATCTTCTGTTTTAGAGTGAATGTTTGAGGTGTTTAGAAGGTATTTATTTCATTTTTAGAAAATTTAATTTTTCACTTTTTTCCATGAAAAGGGCTAATACCCCCCCCTTTGGTTTCTAGGTGAAAATCTCACTCGACACAAATCAATCAAAAATGTTTCCATGGTGTGTATTGTTGTTCATTTTCATCAAATAAACAAAATAAAACCCAGAATTAATCCTGAAAGACAAGAAATGAGCATAAAAGATGCTTCAGCGCAAGTGTTAATGTTACTAAAAGAGCCCAAATTTCTAAAAATATTGCGAAAAACAACAATCTTCTGTTTTAGAGTGAATGTTTGAGGTGTTTAGAAGGCATTTATTTCATTTTTAGAAAATTTAATTTTTCACATTTTTCCATGAAAAGTGCCAATACCAATAAAGACAATAAATGATCATAAAAGATGCTTCAGCCCAGGTGTTAATGTTACTTAAAGAGCCCAAATTTCTAAAAATATTGCGAAAAACAACAATCTTCTGTTTTAGAGTGAATGTTTGAGGTGTTTAGAAGGCATTTATTTCATTTTTAGAAAATTTAATTTTTCACATTTTTCCATGAAAAGTGCCAATTCCCCCCCCTTTGGGTTCTAGGTGAAAATCTCAGTCGACAGAAATCAAACAAAAATGTATCCAAGGTGTGTATTGTTGTTCATTTTCATCAAAGAAACAAAATAAAACCCAGAATGTATCCTGAAAGACAATAAATGATCATAAAAGATGCTTCAGCGAAAGTGTTAATGTTACTAAAAGAGCCCAAATTTCTAAAAAAATTGCGAAAAACAACAATCTTCTGTTTTAGAGTGAATGGTTGAGGTGTTTAGAAGGCATTTATTTCATATTTAGAAAATTTAATTTTTCACATTTTTCCATGAAAAGTGACAATACCCCCCCCTTTGGGTTCTAGGTGAAAATCTCACTCGACACAAATCAAACAAAAATGTATCCAAGGTGTGTATTGTTGTTCATTTTCATCAAATAAACAAAATAAAACCCAGAAGTAATCCTGAAAGACAAGAAATGAGCATAAAAGTTGCTTCAGCGCAAGTGTTAATGTTACTAAAAGAGCCCAAATTTCTAAAAATATTGCGAAAAACAACAATCTTCTGTTTTAGAGTGAATGTTTGAGGTGTTTAGAAGGCATTTATTTCATTTTTAGAAAATTTAATTTTTCACATTTTTCCATGAAAAGTGCCAATGCCCCCCCCTTTGGGTTCTAGGTGAAAATCTCAGTCGACACAAATCAAACAAAAATGTATCCAAGGTGTGTATTGTTGTTCATTTTCATCAAATAAACAAAATAAAACCCAGAATGTATCCTGAAAGACAATAAATGATCATAAAAGATGCTTCAGCGAAAGTGTTAATGTTACTAAAAGAGCCCAAATTTCTAAAAATATAGCGAAAAACAGCAATCTTCTGTTTTAGAGTGAATGTTTGAGGTGTTTAGAAGGCATTTATTTCATATTTAGAAAATTTAATTTTTCACATTTTTCCATGAAAAGTGCCAATACCCGCCCCTTTGGGTTCTAGGTGAAAATCTCACTCGACACAAATCAAACAAAAATGTATCCAAGGTGTGTATTGTTGTTCATTTTCATAAAATAAACAAAATAGAACCCAGAATGAATCCTGAATAACAATAAAAGATGATAAAAGATGCTTCAGCCCAAGTGTTAATGTTACTAAAAGAGCCCAAATTTCTAAAAATATTGCGAAAAACAACAATCTTCTGTTTCAGAGTGAATGTTTGAGGTGTTTAGAAGGCATTTATTTCATTTTTAGAAAATTTAATTTTTCCCATTTTTCCATGAAAAGTGCCAATACCCCCCCCTTTGGGTTCTAGGTGAAAATCTCAGTCGACACAAATCAAACAAAAATGTATCCAAGGTGTGTATTGTTTGTTCATTTTCATCAAATAAACAAAATAAAACCCAGAATTAATCCTGAAAAACATGAAATGAGCATAAAAGATGCTTCATCCCAGGTGTTCATGTTACTAAAAGAGCCCAAATTTCTAAAAATATTGCGAAAAACAACAATCTTCTGTTTAAGAGTGAATGTTTGAGGTGTTTAGAAGGCATTTATTTCATTTTTAGAAAATTTAATTTTTTACATTTTTCCATGACAAGTGTTTATACCCCCCTTTGGGTTCAAGGTGAAAATCTAACTTGACACAAATCAAAAAAAATGTTTCCATGGTGTGTATTGTTGTTCATTTTAATCAAATAAACAAAATAAAACACAGAATTAATCCTGAAAGACAAGAAATGAGCATAAAAGTTGCTTCAGCGCAAGTGTTAATGTTACTAAAAGAGCCCAAATTTCTAAAAATATTGCGAAAAACAACAATCTTCTGTTTTAGAGTGAATGTTTGAGGTGTTTAGAAGGCATTTATTTCATTTTTAGAAAATTTAATTTTTCACATTTTTCCATGAAAAGTGCCAATACCCCCCCCTTTGGGTTCTAGGTGAAAATCTCACTTGACACAAATCAAACAATAATGTTTCCATGGTGTGTATTGTTGTTCATTTTCATCAAATAAACAAAATAAAACCCAGAATTAATCCTGAAAGACAAGAAATGAGCATAAAAGATGCTTCAGCGCAAGTGTTAATGTTACTAAAAGAGCCCAAATTTCTAAAAATATTGCGAAAAACAACAATCTTCTGTTTTAGAGTGAATGTTGAGGTGTTTAGAAGGCATTTATTTCATTTTTAGAAAATTTAATTTTTCACATTTTTCCATGAAAAGTGCCAATACCAATAAAGACAATAATCATAAAAGATGCTTCAGCCCAGGTGTTAATGTTACTAAAAGAGCCCAAATTTCTAAAAATATTGCGAAAAACAACAATCTTCTGTTTTAGAGTGAATGTTTGAGGTGTTTAGAAGGCATTTATTTCATTTTTAGAATATTTAATTTTTCACATTTTTCCATGAAAAGTGCCAATTCCCCCCCCTTTGGGTTCTAGGTGAAAATCTCAGTCGGCAGAAATGAAACAAAAATGTATCCAAGGTGTGTATTGTTGTTCATTTTCATAAAATAAACAAAATAGAACCCAGAATGAATCCTGAATAACAATAAAAGATCATAAAAGATGCTTAAGCCCAAGTGTTAATGTTACTAAAAGAGCCCAAATTTCTAAAAAAATTGCGAAAAAACAACAATCTTCTGTTTTAGAGTGAATGTTTGAGGTGTTTAGAAGGCATTTATTTCATATTTAGAAAATTTAATTTTTCACATTTTTCCATGAAAAGTGACAATACCCCCCCCTTTGGGTTCTAAGTGAAAATCTCACTCGACACAAATCAAACAAAAATGTATCCAAGGTGTGTATTGTTGTTCATTTTCATCAAATAAACAAAATAAAACCCAGAATTAATCCTGAAAGACATGAAATGAGCATAAAAGATGCTTCAGCGAAAGTGTTAATGTTACTTAAAGAGCCCAAATTTCTAAAAATATTGCGAAAAACAACAATCTTCTGTTTTGGAGTGAATGTTTGAGGTGTTTAGAAGGCATTTATTTCATTTTTAGAAAATTTAATTTTTCACATTTTTCCATGAAAAGTGCCAATACCCCCCCCTTTGGGTTCTAGGTGAAAATCTCACTCGACACAAATCAAACAAAAATGTATCCAAGATGTGTATTGTTGTTCATTTTCATCAAATAAACAAAATAAAACCCAGAAGGTATCCTGAAAGACAATAAATGATCATAAAAGATGCTTCAGCCCAGGTGTTAATGTTACTAAAAGAGCCCAAATTTCTAAAAATATTGCGAAAAACAACAATCTTCTGTTTTAGAGTGAATGTTTGAGGTGTTTAGAAGGCATTTATATCATTTTTAGAAAATTTAATTTTTCACATTTTTCCATGAAAAGTGCCAATACCCCTTTGGGTTCTAGGTGAAAATCTCACTCGACACAAATCAAACAAAAATGTATCCAAGGTGTGTATTGTTGTTCATTTTCATCAAATAAACAAAATAAAACCCAGAATTAATCCTGAAAGACAAGAAATGAGCATAAAAGTTGCTTCAGCGCAAGTGTTAATGTTACTAAAAGAGCCCAAATTTCTAAAAATATTGCGAAAAACAACAATCTTCTGTTTTAGAGTGAATGTTTGAGGTGTTTAGAAGGCATTTATTTCATTTTTAGAAAATTTAATTTTTCACATTTTTCCATGAAAAGTGCCAATACCCCCCCCTTTGGGTTCTAGGTGAAAATCTCCTCGACACAAATTAAACAAAAATGTTTCCATGGTGTGTATTGTTGCTCATTTTCATCAAATAAACAAAATAAAACCCAGAATTAACCTTGAAATACAAGAAATGAGCATAAAAGTTGCTTCAGCGAAAGTGTTAATGTTACTAAAAGAGCCCAAATTTCTAAAAATATTGCGAAAAACAACAATCTTCTGTTTTAGAGTGAATGTTTAAGGTGTTTAGAAGGCATTTATTTCATTTTTAGAAAATTTAATTTTTCACATTTTTCCATGAAAAGTGCCAATACCCCCCCTTTGGGTTCTAGGTGAAAATCTCACTCGACACAAATCAAACAAAAATGTATCCAAGTTGTGTATTGTTGTTCATTTTCATCAAATAAACAAAATAAAACCCAGAATTAATCTAGAAAGGGAAATGAGCATAAAAGTTGCTTCAGCGCAAGTGTAAATGTTACTAAAAGAGCCCAAATTTCTAAAAATATTGCGAAAAACAACAATCTTCTGTTTTAGAGTGAATGTTTGAGGTGTTTAGAAGGCATTTATTTCATTTTTAGAAAATTTAATTTTTCACATTTTTCCATGAAAAGTGCCAATACCCCCCCTTTGGGTTCTAGGTGAAAATCTCACTGGAAACAACTCAAACAAAAATGTATCCAAGGTGTGTATTGTTGTTCATTTTCATCAAATAAACAAAATAAAACCCAGAATGTATCCTGAAAGACAATAAATGATCATAAAAGATGCTTCAGCCCAGGTGTTAATGGTACTAAAAGAGCCAAAATTTCTAAAAATATTGCGAAAAACAACAATCTTCTGTTTTAGAGTGAATGTTTGAGGTGTTTAGAAGGCATTTATTTCATTTTTAGAAAATTTAATTTTTCACATTTTTCCATTAAAAGTGCCAATGCCCCCCCCCTTTGGGTTCTAGGTGAAAATCTCAGTCGACACAAATCAAACAAAAATGTATCCAAGGTATGTATTGTTGTTCATTTTCATCAAATAAACAAAATAAAACCCAGAATGTATCCTGAAAGACAATAAATGATCATAAAAGATGCTTCAGCGAAAGTGTTAATGTTACTAAAAGAGCCCAAATTTCTAAAAATATTGCGAAAAACAACAATCTTCTGTTTTAGAGTGAATGTTTGAGGTGTTTAGAAGGCATTTATTTCATTTTTAGAAATTTAATTTTTCACATTTTTCCATGAAAAGTGCCAATACCCCCCCTTTGGGTTCTAGGTGAAAATCTCACTGGAAACAAATCAAACAAAAATGTATCCAAGGTGTGTATTGTTGTTCATTTTCATCAAATAAACAAAATAAAACCCAGAATGTATCCTGAAAGACAATAAATGATCATAAAAGATGCTTCAGCCCAGGTGTTAATGTTACTAAAAGAGCCAAAATTTCTAAAAATATTGCGAAAAACAACAATCTTCTGTTTTAGAGTGAATGTTTGAGGTGTTTAGAAGGCATTTATTTCATTTTTAGAAAATTTAATTTTTCACATTTTTCCATGAAAAGTGCCAATGCCCCCCCCTTTGGGTTCTAGGTGAAAATCTCAGTCGACACAAATGAAACAAAAATGTATCCAAGGTATGTATTGTTGTTCATTTTCATCAAATAAACAAAATAAAACCCAGAATGTATCCTGAAAGACAATAAATGATCATAAAAGATGCTTCAGCGAAAGTGTTAATGTTACTAAAAGAGCCCAAATTTCTAAAAATATAGCGAAAAACAACAATCTTCTGTTTTAGAGTGAATGTTTGAGGTGTTTAGAAGGCATTTATTTCATATTTAGAAAATTTAATTTTTCACATTTTTCCATGAAAAGTGCCAATACCCCCCCCTTTGGGTTCTAGGTGAAAATCTCACTCGACACAAATCAAACAAAAATGTATCCAAGGTGTGTATTGTTATTCATTTTCATCAAATAAACAAAATAGAACCCAGAATGAATCCTGAATAACAATAAAAGATCATAAAAGATGCTTCAGCCCAAGTGTTAATGTTACTAAAAGAGCCCAAATTTCTAAAATATTGCGAAAAACAACAATCTTCTGTTTTAGAGTGAATGTTTGAGGTGTTTAGAAGGCATTTATTTCATTTTTAGAAAATTTAATTTTTCACATTTTTCAATGAAAAGTGCCAATACCCCCCCCTTTGGGTTCTAGGTGAAAATCTCACTCGACACAAATCAAAAAAAAAATGTATCCAAGGTGTGTATTGTTTGTTCATTTTCATCAAATAAACAAAATAAAACCCAGAATTAATCCTGAAAGACATGAAATGAGCATAAAAGATGCTTCATCCCAGGTGTTAATGTTACTAAAATAGCCCAAATTTCTAAAAATATTGCGAAAAACAACAATCTTCTGTTTAAGAGTGAATGTTTGAGGTGTTTAGAAGGCATTTATTTCATTTTTAGAAAATTTAATTTTTTACATTTTTCCATGAAAAGTGTTAATACCCCCCTTTGGGTTCAAGTTGAAAATCTAACTTGACACAAATCAAACCAAAATGTTTCCATGGTGTGTATTGTTGTTCATTTTCATCAAATAAACAAAATAAAACACAGAATTAATCCAGAAAGACAAGAAATGAGCATAAAAGTTGCTTCAGCGCAAGTGTTAATGTTACTAAAAGAGCCCAAATTTCTAAAAATATTGCGAAAAACAACAATCTTCTGTTTTAGAGTGAATGTTTGAGGTGTTTAGAAGGCATTTATTTCATTTTTAGAAAATTTAATTTTTTACATTTTTCCATGAAAAGTGCCAATACGACATGTGTTGGCACTTTTCGCACCTGTTGTTCGACTAAGGAATAATTTATGCACATATTTGGAAGAAGATTATGTGTTTTATAAGCGTGATGATCATTGGGACGATAATTACTATTTGTGTAATCCTTCTATATATTTTGCCAAGGAGGCTTGGGGTTTGGTAAAATCTTTAGTTAGCAGCTATAGAAAGATAATGATAGGTCGTATAGATTTGTATATACGTCAATGTATTCTGAAGTGAGACAATATACTTTCAAGGGTAATAATGCCCTTGCAGTTTGTAAAGAATTTGGTGAATCGGGTATTATGCCTACAGATTTAAAGGGGACCGTAGTTGAATCCGTTTTGGAACCTTTTAAACCAAAATTTTCTTTATATAAGGCTCGTTACAATGTTCTTGATTTAAAAAATGGAACTGTTGTTCCTCAATTAAAAGGAAAGAGGACGCTTCCTTACATGCTAAAGTCTTAAATAAGATGAATGTAAAAGTGTCGTGGTTACCTGGTTGTCGTAATACAATAGATTCATCTAAACTTGGTCAACAAGGATACCAGGATTTGCATTTTATTTTAAATGAAATGGGATCTCGCAGATCATTACCAATGGTTTATTATTCATGTGAACCTCCACCTACTGCTGATGCATTGAATCCTTTTACTGTTCATGTAGCAGCGATGAAAGTAGAGTTGAAAATGTATGTAAATTATATACTGTCGGGTCGTGAAATAAATGATAATTTTTAAATTTGCAGACTCTGTTGTGTCATATTAGCACTTTGCCCCCCTTTGGGTTCTAGGTGAAAATCTCACTTTTAACAAATCAAACAAAAACGTTTCCATGGTGTGTATTGTTGTTCATTTTTCATCAAAAAAACAAAATAAAACCCAGAATTAATCTTGAAAGACAAGAAATGAGCATAAAAGATACTTCAGCGCAAGTGTTAATGTTACTTAAAGAGCCCAAATTTCTAAAAATATTGCGAAAAAACAACAATCTTCTTTTTTAGAGTGAATGTTTGAGGTGTTTAGAAGGTATTTATTTCATTTTTAGAAAATTTAATTTTTCACTTTTTTCCATGAAAAGTGCTAATACCCCCCTTTGGTTTCTAGGTGAAAATCTCACTCGACACAAATCAATCAAAAATGTTTCCATGGTGTGTATTGTTGTTCATTTTCATCAAATAAACAAAATAAAACCCAGAATTAATCCTGAAAGACAAGAAATGAGCATAAATGATGCTTCAGCGTAAGTGGTAATGTTACTAAAAGAGCCCAAATTTCTAAAAATATTGCGAAAAACAACAATCTTCTGTTTTAGAGTGAATGTTTGTGGTGTTTAGAAGGCATTTATTTCATTTTTAGAAAATTTAATTTTTCAAATTTTTCCATGAAAAGTGCCAATACCAATAAAGACAATAAATGATCATAAAAGATGCTTCAGCCCAGGTGTTAATGTTACTAAAAGAGCCCAAATTTCTAAAAATATTGCGAAAAACAACAATCTTCTGTTTTAGAGTGAATGTTTGAGGGGTTTAGAAGGCATTTATTTCATTTTTAGAAAATTTAATTTTTCACATTTTTCCATTAAAAGTGCCAATTCCCCCCCCTTTGGGTTCTAGGTGAAAATCTCAGTCGACACAAATCAAACAAAAATGTATCCAAGGTGTGTATTGTTGTTCATTTTCATCAAAAAAACAAAATAAAACCCAGAATTAATCTTGAAAGACAAGAAATGAGCATAAAAGATACTTCAGCGCAAGTGTTAATGTTACTAAAAGAGCCCAAATTTCAAAAAATATTGCGAAAAACAAAAATCTTCTGTTTTAGAGTGAATGTTGGAGGTGTTTAGAAGGTATTTATTTCATTTTTAGAAAATTTAATTTTTCACTTTTTTCCAATAAAAGTGCTAATACCCCCCCCTTTGGTTTCTAGGTGAAAATCTCACTCGACACAAATCAATCAAAAATGTTTCCATGGTGTGTATTGTTGTTCATTTTCATCAAATAAACAAAATAAAACCCAGAATTAATCCTGAAAGACAAGAATGAGCATAAATGATGCTTCAGCGTAAGTGGTAATGTTACTAAAAGAGCCCAAATTTCTAAAAATATTGCGAAAAACAACAATCTTCTGTTTTAGAGTGAATGTTTGTGGTGTTTAGAAGGCATTTATTTCATTTTTAGAAAATTTAATTTTTCAAATTTTTCCATGAAAAGTGCCAATACCAATAAAGACAATAAATGATCATAAAAGATGCTTCAGCCCAGGTGTTTAATGTTACTAAAAGAGCCCAAATTTCTAAAAATATTGCGAAAAACAACAATCTTCTGTTTTAGAGTGAATGTTTGAGGTGTTTAGAAGGCATTTATTTCATTTTTAGAAAATTTAATTTTTCACATTTTTCCATTAAAAGTGCCAATTCCCCCCCCCTTTGGGTTCTAGGTGAAAATCTCAGTCGACACAAATCAAACAAAAATGTATCCAAGGTGTGTATTGTTGTTCATTTTCATCAAAAAAAACAAAATAAAACCCAGAATTAATCTTGAAAGACAAGAAATGAGCATAAAAGATACTTCAGCGCAAGTGTTAATGTACTAAAAGAGCCCAAATTTCAAAAAATATTGCGAAAAACAAAAATCTTCTGTTTTAGAGTGAATGTTGGAGGTGTTTAGAAGGTATTTATTTCATTTTTAGAAAATTTATTTTTCACTTTTTTCCAATAAAAGTGCTAATACCCCCCCCTTTGGTTTCTAGGTGAAAATCTCACTCGACACAAATCAATCAAAAATGTTTCCATGGTGTGTATTGTTGTTCTTTTTCATCAAATAAACAAAATAAAACCCAGAATTAATCCTGAAAGACAAGAAATGAGCATAAAAGATGCTTCAGCGCAAGTGTTAATGTTACTAAAAGAGCCCAAATTTCTAAAAATATTGCGAAAAAACAACAATCTTCTGTTTTAGAGTGAAGAATAAGGTGTTTAGAAGGCATTTATTTCATTTTTAGAAAATTTAATTTTTCACATTTTTCCATGAAAAGTGCCAATACCAATAAAGACAATAAATGATCATAAAAGATGCTTCAGCCCAGGTGTTAATGTTACTAAAAGAGCCCAAATTTCTAAAAATATTGCGAAAAACAACAATCTTCTGTTTTAGAGTGAATGTTTGAGGTGTTTAGAAGCGATTTATTTCATTTTTAGACAATTTAATTTTTCACATTTTTCCATGAAAAGTGCCAATTCCCCCCCTTTGGGTTCTAGGTGAAAATCTCAGTCGACACAAATCAAACAAAAATGTATCCAAGGTGCGTATTGTTGTTCATTTTCATCAAATAAAAAAAATAGAATTCAGAATGAATCCTGAATAACAATAAAAGATTATAAAAGATGCTTCAGCCCAAGTGTAAATGTTACTAAAAGAGCCCAAATTTCTAAAAATATTGCGAAAAACAACAATCTTCTGTTTTAGAGTGAATGTTTGAGGTATTTAGAAGGCATTTATTTCATTTTTAGAAAATTTAATTTTTCACATTTTTCCGAAAAAAGTGCCAATACCCCCCCTTTGGGTTCTAGGTGAAAATCTCCTTGACACAAATCAAACAAAAATGTTTCCATGGTGTGTATTGTTGTTCATTTTCATCAAATAAACAAAATAAAACCCAGAATTTATCCTGAAAGACATGAAATGAGCATAAAAGATACTTCAGCGCAAGTATTAATGTTACTAAAAGAGCCCAAATTTCTAAAAATATTGCGAAAAACAACAATCTTCTGTTTTAGAGTGAATGTGAATGTTTGAGGTATTTAGAAGGTATTTATTTCATTTTTAGAAAATTTAATTTTTCACATTTTTCCATGAAAAGTGCCAATACCCCCCCCTTTGGGTTCTAGGTGAAAATCTCACTCAACACAAATAAAACAAAAATGTTTCCATGGTGTGTATTGTTGCTCATTTTCATCAAATAAACAAAATAAAACCCAGAATTAATCTAGAAAGAAGGGAAATGGGCATAAAAGTTGCTTCAGCGCAAGTGTTAATGTTACTATAAGAGCCCAAATTTCTAAAAATATTGCGAAAAACAACAATCTTCTGTTTTAGAGTGAATGTTTGAGGTGTTTAGAAGGCATTTATTTCATTTTTAGAAAATTTAATTTTTCACATTTTTCCATGAAAAGTGCCAATACCCCCCCTTTGGGTTCTAGGTGAAAATCTCACTGGATACAAATCAAACAAAAATGTATCCAAGGTGTGTATTGTTGTTCATTTTCATCAAATAAACAAAATAAAACCCAGAATGTATCCTGAAAGACAATAAATGATCATAAAAGATGCTTCAGCCCAGGTGTTAATGTTACTAAAAGAGCCCAAATTTCTAAAAATATTGCGAAAAACAACAATCTTCTGTTTTAGAGTGAATGTTTGAGGTGTTTAGAAGGCATTTATTTCATTTTTAGAAAATTTAATTTTTCACATTTTTCCATGAAAAGTGCCAATACCCCCCTTTGGGTTCAAGGTGAAAATCTAACTTGACACAAATCAAACAAAAATGTTTCCATGGTGTGTATTGTTGTTCATTTTCATCAAATAAACAAAATAAAACACAGAATTAATCCTGAAAGACAAGAAATGACCATAAAAGTTGCTTCAGCGCAGGTATAAATGTTACTAAAAGAGCCCAAATTTCTAAAAATATTGCGAAAAACAACAATCTTCTGTTTTAGAGTGAATGTTTGAGGTATTTAGAAGGCATTTATTTCATTTTTAGAAAATTTAATTTTCACATTTTTCCATGAAAAGTGCCAATGCCCTTTGGGTTCTAGGTGAAAATCTCACTTGACACAAATCAAACAAAAATGTTTCCATGGTGTGTATTGTTGTTCATTTTCATCAAATAAACAAAATAAAACCCAGAATTAATCCTGAAAGACATGAAATGAGCATAAAAGATGCTTCAGCCCAGGTGTTAATGTTACTAAAAGAGCCCAAATTTCTAAAAATATTGCAAAAACAACAATCTTCTGTTTAAGAGTGAATGTTTGAGGTGTTTAGAAGGCATTTATTTCATTTTTAGAAAATTTAATTTTTTACATTTTTCCATGAAAAGTGTTAATACCCCCCTTTAGGTTCAAGGTGAAAATCTAACTTGACACAAATCTAACAAAAATGTTTCCATGGTGTGTATTGTTGTTCATTTTCATCAAATAAACAAAATAAAACACAGAATTAATCCTGAAAGACAAGAAATGAGCATAAAAGTTGCTTCAGCGCAAGTGTTAATGTTACTAAAAGAGACCAAATTTCTAAAAATATTGCGAAAAACAACAATCTTCTGTTTTAGAGTGAATGTTTGAGGTGTTTAGAAGGCATTTATTTCATTTTAGAAAATTTAATTTTTTACATTTTTCCATGAAAAGTGCCAATACCCCCCCCTTTGGGTTCTAGGTGAAAATCTCACTCGACACAAATCAAACCAAAATGTATCCAAGGTGTGTATTGTTGTTCATTTTCATCAAATAAACAAATAAAACCCAGAATGCATCCTGAAAGACAATAAATGATCATAAAAGATGCTTCAGCCCAGGTGTTAATGTTACTAAAAGAGCCCAAATTTCTAAAAATATTGCGAAAAACAACAATCTTCTGTTTTAGAGTGAATGTTTGAGGTGTTTAGAAGGCATTTATTTCATTTTTAGAAATTTAATTTTTCACATTTTTCCATGAAAAGTGCCAATACCCCCCCCTTTGGGTTCTAGGTGAAAATCTCCTTGACACAAATTAACAAAAATGTTTCCATGGTGTGTATTGTTGCTCATTTTCATCAAATAAACAAAATAAAACCCAGAATTAATCTAGAAAGACAAGAAATGAGCATAAAAGTTGCTTCAGCGAAAGTGTTAATGTTACTAAAAGAGCCCAAATTTCTAAAAATATGCGAAAAACAACAATCTTCTGTTTTAGAGTGAATGTTTGAGGTGTTTAAAAGGCATTTATTTCATTTTTAGAAAATTTAATTTTTCACATTTTTCCATGAAAAGTGCCAATACCCCCCCTTTGGGTTCTAGGTGAAAACCTCACTGGAAACAAATCAAACAAAAATGTATCCAAGGTGTGTATTGATGTTCATTTTCATCAAATAAACAAAATAAAACCCAGAATGTATCCTGAAAGACAATAAATGATCATAAAAGATGCTTCAGCCCAAGTGTTAATGTTACTAAAAGAGCCCAAATTTCTAAAAATATTGCGAAAAAAAAAAATCTTCTGTTTTAGAGTGAATGTTTGAGGTGTTTAGAAGGCATTTATTTCATTTTTAGAAAATTTAATTTTTCACATTTTTCATGAAAAGTGCCAATACCCCCCCCTTTGGGTTCTAGGTGAAAATCTCAGTCGACACAAATCAAAAAAAATGTATCCAAGGTGTGTATTGTTGTTCATTTTCATCAAATAAACAAAATAAAAACCCAGAATGTATCCTGAAAGACAATAAATGATCATAAAAGATGCTTCAGCGAAAGTGTTAATGTTACTAAAAGAGCCAAATTTCTAAAAAAATTGCAAAAAACAACAATCTTCTGTTTTAGAGTGAATGTTTAAGGTGTTTAGAAGGCATTTATTTCATATTTAGAAAATTTAATTTTTCACATTTTTCCATGAAAAGTGCAAATACCCCCCCCTTTGGGTTCTAATGAAAATCTCACTCTACACAAATCAAAAAAAATGTATTCAAGGCGTGTATTGTTGTTCATTTTCATCAAATAAACAAATAGAACCCAGAATGAATCCTGAATAACAATAAAAGATCATAAAAGATGCTTCAACCCAAGTGTTAATGTTCCTAAAAGAGCCCAAATTTCTAAAAATATTGCGAAAAACAACAATCTTCTGTTTTAGAGTGAATGTTTGAGGTGTTTAGAAGGCATTTATTTCATTTTAGAAAATTTAATTTTTCACATTTTTCCATGAAAAGTGCCAATACCCCCCCCTTTGGGTTCGAGGTGAAAATCTAACTTGACACAAATCAAACAAAAATGTTTCCATGGTGTGTATTGTTGTTCATTTTCATCAAATAAACAAAATAAAAAACAGAATTAATCCTGAAAGACAAGAAATGAGCATAAAAGTTGCTTCAGCGCAAGTGTTAATGTTACTAAAAGAGCCCAAATTTCTAAAAATATTGCGAAAAACAACAATCTTCTGTTTTAGAGTGAATGTTTGAGGTGTTTAGAAGGCATTTATTTCATTTTTAGAAAATTTAATTTTTTACATTTTTCCATGAAAAGTGCCAATACCCCCCCCTTTGGGTTCTAGGTGAAAATCTCACTCGACACAAATCAAACAAAAATGTATCCAAGGTGTGTATTTTTGTTCATTTTCATCAAATAAACAAAATAAAACCCAGAATGAATCCTGAAAGACAATAAAAGATCATAAAAGATGCTTCAGCCCAGGTGTTAATGTTACTAAAAGAACCCAAATTTCTAAAAATATTGCAAAAAACAACAATCTTCTGTTTTAGAGTGTATGTTTGAGGTGTTTAGAAGGCATTTATTTCATTTTTAGAAAATTTAATTTTTCACATTTTTCCATGAAAATTGTTAATACCCCCCTTTGGGTTCAAGGTGAAAATCTAACTTGACACAAATCAAACAAAAATGTTTCCATGGTGTGTATTGTTGTTCATTTTCATCAAATAAACAAAATAAAACACAGAATTAATCCTGAAAGACAAGAAATGAGCATAAAAGTTGCTTCAGCGCAAGTGTTAATGTTACTAAAAGAGCCCAAATTTCTAAAAATATTGCGAAAAACAATAATCTTCTGTTTTAGAGTGAATGTTTGAGGTGTTTAGAAGGCATTTATTTCATTTTTAGAAAATTTAGTTTTTCACTTTTTTCCATGAAAAGTGCCAATACCCCCCCCTTTGGTTTCTAGGTGAAAATCTCACTCGACACAAATCAATCAAAAATGTTTCCATGGTGTGTATTGTTGTTCACATTCATCAAATAAACAAAATAAAACCCAGAATTAATCCTGAAAGACAAGAAATGAGCATAAAAGATGCTTCAGCGCAAGTGTTAACGTTACTAAAAGAGCCCAAATTTCTAAAAATATTGCGAAAAACAACAATCTTCTGTTTTAGAGTGAATGTTTGAGGTGTTTAGAAGGCATTTATTTCATTTTTAGAAAATTTAATTTTTCACATTTTTCCATGAAAAGTGCCAATACCCACCCCTTTGGGTTCTAGGTGAAAATCTCACTCGACACAAATCAAACAAAAATGTATCCAAGGTGTGTATTGTTGTTCATTTTCATCAAATAAACAAAATAAAACCCAAAATTAATCCTGAAAGACAAGAAATGAGCATAAAAGTTGCTTCAGCGCAAGTGTTAATGTTACTAAAAGAGCCCAAATTTCTAAAAATATTGCGAAAAAAACAATCTTCTGTTTTAGAGTGAATGTTTGAGGTGTTTAGAAGGCATTTATTTCATTTTTTGAAAATTTAATTTTTCACATTTTTCCATGAAAAGTGCCAATACCCCCCCCTTTGGGTTCTAGGTGAAAATCTCCTCGACACAAATTAAACAAAAATGATACCATGGTGTGTATTGTTGCTCATTTTCATCAAATAAACAAAATAAAACCCAGAATTAATCTAGAAAGACAAGAAATGAGCATAAAAGTTGCTTCAGCGAAAGTGTTAATGTTACTAAAAGAGCCCAAATTTCTAAAAAAATTGCGAAAAAACACAATCTTCTGTTTCAGAGTGAATGTTTGAGGTGTTTAGAAGGCATTTATTTCATATTTAGAAAATTTAATTTTTCACATTTTTCCATGAAAAGTGCCAATACCCCCCCCTTTGGGTTCAAGGTGAAAATCTAACTTGACACAAATCAAACAAAAATGTTTCCATGGTGTGAATTGTTGTTCATTTTCATCAAATAAACAAAATAAAACACAGAATTAATCCTGAAAGACAAGAAATGAGCATAAAAGTTGCTTCAGCGCAAGTGTTAATGTTACAAGAAGAGCCCAAATTTCTAAAAATATTGCGAAAAACAACAATCTTCTGTTTTAGAGTGAACGTTTGAGGTGTTTAGAAGGCATTTGTTTCATTTTTAGAAAATTTAATTTTTCACATTTTTCCATGAAAAGTGCCAATACCCCCTTTGGGTTCTAGGTGAAAATCTCACTTGACGCAAATCAAACAAAAATGTTTCCATGGTGGGTATTGTTGTTCATTTTCATCAAATAAACAAAATAAACCCAGAATTAATCCTGAAAGACAAGAAATGAGCATAAAAGTTGCTTCAGCGCAAGTGTTAATGTTACTAAAGGAGCCCAAATTTCTAAAAATATTGCGAAAAACAACAATCTTCTGTTTTAGAGTGAATGTTTGAGGTGTTTAGAAGGCATTTATTTCATTTTTAGAAAATTTAATTTTTCACATTTTTCCATGAAAGTGCCAATACCCCCCCCTTTGGGTTCTAGGTGAAAATCTAACTTGACACAAATCAAACAAAAATGTTTCCATGGTGTGTATTGTTGTTCATTTTCATCAAATAAACAAAATAAAAAACAGAATTAATCCTGAAAGACAAGAAATGAGCATAAAAGTTGCTTCAGCGCAAGTGTTAATGTTACTAAAAGAGCCCAAATTTCTAAAAATATTGCGAAAAACAACAATCTTCTGTTTTAGAGTGAATGTTTGAGGTGTTTAGAAGGCATTTATTTCATTTTTAGAAAATTTAATTTTTCACATTTTTCCATGAAAAGTGCCAATACCCCCCCCTTTTGGTTCTAGGTGAAAATCTCACTCGACACAAATCAAACAAAAATGTATCCAAGGTGTGTATTGTTGTTCATTTTCATCAAATAAACAAAATAAAACCCAGAATTAATCCTGAAAGACATGAAATGAGCATAAAAGATGCTTCAGCCCAGGTGTTAATGTTACTAAAAGAGCCCAAATTTCTAAAAATATTGCGAAAAACAATAATCTTCTGTTTTAGAGTGAATGTTTGAGGTGTTTAGAAGGCATTTATTTTATTTTTAGAAAATTTAATTTTTACATTTTTCCATGAAAAGTGCCAATACCCCCCCCTTTGGGTTCTAGGTGAAAATCTCACTCGACACAAATCAAACAAAAATGTTTCCATGGTGTGTATTGTTGTTCATTTTCATCAAATAAACAAAATAAAACCCAGAATTAATCTTAAAAGACAAGAAATGAGCATAAAAGATACTTCAGCGCAAGTGTTAATGTTACTAAAAGAGCCCAAATTTCTAAAAATATTGCGAAAAACAATAATCTTCTGTTTTAGAGTGAATGTTTGAGGTGTTTAGAAGGTATTTATTTCATTTTTAGAAAATTTAGTTTTTCCCTTTTTTCCATGAAAAGTGCTAATACCCCCCCCTTTGGTTTCTAGGTGAAAATCTCACTCGACACAAATCAATCAAAAATGTTTCCATGGTGTGTATTGTTGTTCATTTTCATCAAATAAACAAAATAAAACCCAGAATTAATCCTGAAAGACAAGAAATGAGCATAAAAGATGCTTCAGCGCAAGTGTTAATGTTACTAAAAGAGCCCAAATTTCTAAAAATATTGCGAAAAACAACAATCTTCTGTTTTAGAGTGAATGTTTGAGGTGTTTAGAAGGCATTTATTTCATTTTTAGAAAATTTAATTTTCACATTTTCCCATGAAAAGTGCCAATACCCACCCCTTTGGGTTCTAGGTGAAAATCTCACTCGAC
The DNA here is from genome assembly GCF_022747635.1 of Hetaerina americana. Classification (NCBI taxonomy): domain Eukaryota; kingdom Metazoa; phylum Arthropoda; class Insecta; order Odonata; family Calopterygidae; genus Hetaerina; species Hetaerina americana. The sequence continues at coordinate 261,541 of NW_027286801.1, read as the reverse complement.
ACAAATCAAACAAAAATGTATCCAAGGTGTGTATTGTTGTTCATTTTCATCAAATAAACAAAATAAAACCCAAAATTAATCCTGAAAGACAAGAAATGAGCATAAAAGTTGCTTCAGCGCAAGTGTTAATGTTACTAAAAGAGCCCAAATTTCTAAAAATATTGCGAAAAAAACATACTTCTGTTTTAGAGTGAATGTTTGAGGTGTTTAGAAGGCATTTATTTCATTTTTTGAAAATTTAATTTTTACACATTTTTCCATGAAAAGTGCCAATACCCCCCCCTTTGGGTTCTAGGTGAAAATCTCCTCGACACAAATTAAACAAAAATGTATCCAAGGTGTGTATTGTTGTTCATTTTCATCAAATAAACAAAATTAAACCCAGAATGTATCCTGAAAGACAATAAATGATCATAAAAGATGCTTCAGCGAAAGTGTTAATGTTACTAAAAGAGCCCAAATTTCTAAAAAAATTGCGAAAAACCCAATCTTCTGTTTCAGAGTGAATGTTTGAGGTGTTTAGAAGGCATTTATTTCATATTTAGAAAATTTAATTTTTCACATTTTTCCATGAAAAGTGCCAATACCCCCCCCCCCCCCTTTGGGTTCAAGGTGAAAATCTAACTTGACACAAATCAAACAAAAATGTTTCCATGGTGTGAATTGTTGTTCATTTTCATCAAATAAACAAAATAAAACACAGAATTAATCCTGAAAGACAAGAAATGAGCATAAAAGTTGCTTCAGCGCAAGTGTTATTGTTACAAGAAGAGCCCAAATTTCTAAAAATATTGCGAAAAACAACAATCTTCTGTTTTAGAGTGAACGTTTGAGGTTTTTAGAAGGCATTTGTTTCATTTTTAGAAAATTTAATTTTTCACATTTTTCCATGAAAAGTGCCAATACCCCCTTTGGGTCTAGGTGAAAATCTCACTTGACGCAAATCAAACAAAAATGTTTCCATGGTGGGTATTGTTGTTCATTTTCATCAAATAAACAAAATAAAACCCAGAATTAATCCTGAAAGACAAGAAATGAGCATAAAAGATGCTTCAGCCCAGGTGTTAATGTTACTAAAAGAGCCCAAATTTCTAAAAATATTTCGAAAAAAACATACTTCTGTTTTAGAGTGAATGTTTGAGGTGTTTAGAAGGCATTTATTTCATTTTTAGAAAATTTAATTTTTCACATTTTTCCATGAAAAGTGCCAATACCCCCCCCTTTTGGTTCTAGGTGAAAATCTCACTCGACACAAATCAAACAAAAATGTATCCAAGGTGTGTATTGTTGTTCATTTTCATCAAATAAACAAAATAAAACCCAGAATTAATCCTGAAAGACATGAAATGAGCATAAAAGATGCTTCAGCCCAGGTGTTAATGTTACTAAAAGAGCCCAAATTTCTAAAAATATTGCGAAAAACAATAATCTTCTGTTTTAGAGTGAATGTTTGAGGTGTTTAGAAGGCATTTATTTTATTTTTAAAAAATTTAATTTTTACATTTTTCCATGAAAAGTGCCAATACCCCCCCCTTTGGGTTCTAGGTGAAAATCTCACTCGACACAAATCAAACAAAAATGTTTCCATGGTGTGTATTGTTGTTCATTTTCATCAAATAAACAAAATAAAACCCAGAATTAATCTTAAAAGACAAGAAATGAGCATAAAAGATACTTCAGCGCAAGTGTTAATGTTACTAAAAGAGCCCAAATTTCTAAAATATTGCGAAAAACAATAATCTTCTGTTTTAGAGTGAATGTTTGAGGTGTTTAGAAGGTATTTATTTCATTTTTAGAAAATTTAGTTTTTCCCTTTTTTCCATGAAAAGTGCTAATACCCACCCCTTTGGTTTCTAGGTGAAAATCTCACTCGACACAAATCAATCAAAAATGTTTCCATGGTGTGTATTGTTGTTCATTTCATCAAATAAACAAAATAAAACCCAGAATTAATCCTGAAAGACAAGAAATGAGCATAAAAGATGCTTCAGCGCAAGTGTTAATGTTACTAAAAGAGCCCAAATTTCTAAAAATATTGCGAAAAACAACAATCTTCTGTTTTAGAGTGAATGTTTGAGGTGTTTAGAAGGCATTTATTTCATTTTAGAAAATTTATTTTTTCACATTTTTCCATGAAAAGTGCCAATACCCACCCCTTTGGGTTCTAGGTGAAAATCTCACTCGACACAAATCAAACAAAAATGTATCAAAGGTGTGTATTGTTGTTCATTTTCATCAAATAAACAAAATAAAACCCAAAATTAATCCTGAAAGACAAGAAATGAGCATAAAAGTTGCTTCAGCGCAAGTGTTAATGTTACTAAAAGAGCCCAAATTTCTAAAAATATTGCGAAAAAAACATACTTCTGTTTTAGAGTGAATGTTTGAGGTGTTTAGAAGGCATTTATTTCATTTTTTGAAATTTAATTTTTTCACATTTTTCCATGAAAAGTGCCAATACCCCCCCCTTTGGGTTCTAGGTGAAAATCTCCTCGACACAAATTAAACAAAAATGTTACCATGGTGTGTATTGTTGCTCATTTTCATCAAATAAACAAAATAAAACCCAGAATTAATCCAGAAAGACAAGAAATGAGCATAAAAGTTGCTTCAGCGCAAGTGTTAATGTTACTAAAAGAGCCCAAATTTCTACAAATATTGCGAAAAACAACAATCTTCTGTTTTAGAGTGAATGTTTGAAGATTTTAGAAGGCATTTATTTCATTTTAGAAAATTTAATTTTTTTACATTTTTCCATGAAAAGTGCAAATACCCCCCCTTTGGGTTCTAGGTGAAAATCTCACTGGACACAAATCAAACAAAAATGTATCCAAGGTGTGTATTGTTGTTCATTTTCATCAAATAAACAAAATAAAACCCAGAATGTATCCTGAAAGACAATAAATGATCATAAAAGATGCTTCAGCGAAAGTGTTAATGTTACTAAAAGAGCCCAAATTTCTAAAAAAATTGCGAAAAAACACAATCTTCTGTTTCAGAGTGAATGTTTGAGGTGTTTAGAAGGCATTTATTTCATTTTTAGAAAATTTAATTTTTCACATTTTTCCATGAAAAGTGCCAATACCCCCCCTTTGGGTTCTAGGTGAAAATCTCACTCGACACAAATAAAAAAAAAATGTTTTCATGGTGTGTATTGTTGTTCATTTTCATCAAATAAACAAAATAAAACCAGAATTAATCCTGAAAGACAAGAAATTAGCATAAAAGATGCTTCAGCGCAAGTGTTAATGTTACTTAAAGAGCCCAAATTTCTAAAAATATTGCGAAAAACAACAATCTTCTGTTTTTGAGTGAATGTTTGAGGTGTTTAGAAGGCATTTATTTCATTTTTAGAAAATTTAATTTTTCACATTTTTCCATGAAAAGTGCCAATACCCCCCCTTTGGGTTCTAGGTGAAAATCTCACTCGACACAAATCAAACCAAAATGTATCCAAGGTGTGTATTGTTGTTCATTTTCATCAAATAAACAAAATAAAACCCAGAATGTATCCTGAAAGACAATAAATGATCATAAAAGATGCTTCAGCCCAGGTGTTAATGTTACTAAAAGAGCCCAAATTTCTAAAAATATTGCGAAAAACAACAATCTTCTGTTTTAGAGTGAATGTTTGAGGTGTTTAGAAGGCATTTATTTCATTTTTAGAAAATTTAATTTTTCACATTTTTCCATGAAAAGTGCCAATACCCCCCCCTTCGGGTTCTAGGTGAAAATCTCACTCGACACAAATCAAACAAAAATGTATCCAAGGTGTGTATTGTTGTTCATTTTCATTAAATAAACAAAATAAAACCCAGAATGAATCCTGAAAGACAATAAAAGATCATAAAAGATGCTTCAGCCCAAGTGTTAATGTTACTAAAAGAGCCCAAATTTCTAAAAATATTGCGAAAAACAACAATCTTCTGTTTTAGGAGTGAATGTTTGAGGTGTTTAGAAGGCATTTATTTCATTTTTAGAAATTTTAATTTTTCACATTTTTCCATGAAAAGTGCCAATACCCCCCCCTTTGGGTTCTAGGTGAAAATCTCCTTGACACAAATTAAACAAAAATGTTTCCATGGTGTGTATTGTTGCTCATTTTCATCAAATAAACAAAATAAAACCCAGAATTAATCTAGAAAGACAAGAAATGAGCATAAAAGTCTTCAGCGAAAGTGTTAATGTTACTAAAAGAGCCCAAATTTCTAAAAATATTGCGAAAAACAACAATCTTCTGTTTTAGAGTGAATGTTTGAGGTGTTTAGAAGGCATTTATTTCATTTTTAGAAAATTTAATTTTTCACATTTTTCCATGAAAAGTGCCAATACCCCCCCCTTTTGGTTCTAGGTGAAAATCTCACTCGACACAAATCAAACAAAAATGTATCCAAGGTGTGTATTGTTGTTCATTTCATCAAATAAACAAAATAAAACCCAGAATTAATCCTGAAAGACATGAAATGAGCATAAAAGATGCTTCAGCCCAGGTGTTAATGTTACTAAAAGAGCCCAAATTTCTAAAATAATGCGAAAAAACAATAATCTTCTGTTTTAGAGTGAATATTTGAGGTGTTTAGAAGGCATTTATTTTATTTTAGAAAATTTAATTTTTACATTTTTCCATGAAAAGTGCCAATACCCCCCCCCTTTGGGTTCTAGGTGAAAATCTCACTCGACACAAATCAAACAAAAATGTTTCCATGGTGTGTATTGTTGTTCATTTTCATCAAATAAACAAAATAAAACCCAGAATTAATCTTAAAAGACAAGAAATGAGCATAAAAGATACTTCAGCGCAAGTGTTAATGTTACTAAAAGAGCCCAAATTTCTAAAAATATTGCGAAAAACAATAATCTTCTGTTTTAGAGTGAATGTTTGAGGTGTTTAGAAGGTATTTATTTCATTTTTAGAAAATTTAGTTTTTCCCTTTTTTCCATGAAAAGTGCTAATACCCCCCCTTTGGTTTCTAGGTGAAAATCTCACTCGACACAAATCAATCAAAAATGTTTCCATGGTGTGTATTGTTGTTCATTTTCATCAAATAAACAAAATAAAACCCAGAATTAATCCTGAAAGACAAGAAATGAGCATAAAAGATGCTTCAGCGCAAGTGTTAATGTTACTAAAAGAGCCCAAATTTCTAAAAATATTGCGAAAAACAACAATCTTCTGTTTTAGAGTGAATGTTTGAGGTGTTTAGAAGGCATTAATTTCATTTTTAGAAAATTTAATTTTTCACATTTTTCCATGAAAAGTGCCAATACCCACCCCTTTGGGTTCTAGGTGAAAATCTCACTCGACACAAATCAAACAAAAATGTATCCAAGGTGTGTATTGTTGTTCATTTTCATCTAATAAACAAAATAAACCCAAAATTAATCCTGAAAGACAAGAAATGAGCATAAAAGTTGCTTCAGCGCAAGTGTTAATGTTACTAAAAGAGCCCAAATTTCTAAAAATATTGCGAAAAAAACAATCTTCTGTTTTAGAGTGAATGTTTGAGGTGTTTAGAACGCATTTATTTCATTTTTTGAAAATTTAATTTTTACACATTTTTCCATGAAAAGTGCCAATACCCCCCCCTTTGGGTTCTAGGTGAAAATCTCCTCGACACAAATTAAACAAAAATGTTACCATGGTGTGTATTGTTGCTCATTTTCATCAAATAAACAAAATAAAACCCAGAATTAATCTAGAAAGACAAGAAATGAGCATAAAAGTTGCTTCAGCGCAAGTGTTAATGTTACTAAAGAGCCCAAATTTCTACAAATATTGCGAAAAACAACAATCTTCTGTTTTAGAGTGAATGTTTGAAGATTTTAGAAGGCATTTATATCATTTTTAGAAAATTTAATTTTTTTACATTTTTCCATGAAAAGTGCAAATACCCCCCCTTTGGGTTCTAGGTGAAAATCTCACTGGACACAAATCAAACAAAAATGTATCCAAGGTGTGTATTGTTGTTCATTTTCATCAAATAAACAAAATAAAACCCAGAATGTATCCTGAAAGACAATAAATGATCATAAAAGATGCTTCAGCGAAAGTGTTAATGTTACTAAAAGAGCCCAAATTTCTAAAAAAATTGCGAAAAAACACAATCTTCTGTTTCAGAGTGAATGTTTGAGGTGTTTAGAAGGCATTTATTTCATATTTAGAAAATTTAATTTTTCACATTTTTCCATGAAAAGTGCCAATACCCCCCCCTTTGGGTTCAAGGTGAAAATCTCACTCGACACAAATCAAACAAAAATGTTTCCATGGTGTGTATTGTTGTTCATTTTCATCAAATAAACAAAATAAAACCCAGAATTAATCTTAAAAGACAAGAAATGAGCATAAAAGATACTTCAGCGCAAGTGTTAATGTTACTAAAAGAGCCCAAATTTCTAAAAATATTGCGAAAAACAATAATCTTCTGTTTTAGAGTGAATGTTTGAGGTGTTTAGAAGGTATTTATTTCATTTTTAGAAAATTTAGTTTTTCCCTTTTTTCCATGAAAAGTGCTAATACCCCCCCCTTTGGTTTCTAGGTGAAAATCTCACTCGACACAAATCAATCAAAAATGTTTCCATGGTGTGTATTGTTGTTCATTTTCATCAAATAAACAAAATAAAACCCAGAATTAATCCTGAAAGACAAGAAATGAGCATAAAAGATGCTTCAGCGCAAGTGTTAATGTTACTAAAGAGCCCAAATTTCTAAAAATATTGCGAAAAACAACAATCTTCTGTTTTAGAGTGAATGTTTGAGGTGTTTAGAAGGCATTTATTTCATTTTTAGAAAATTTAATTTTTCACATTTTTCCATGAAAAGTGCCAATACCCACCCCTTTGGGTTCTAGGTGAAAATCTCACTCGACACAAATCAAACAAAAATGTATCCAAGGTGTGTATTGTTGTTCATTTTCATTAAAATAAACAAAATAAAACCCAAAATTAATCCTGAAAGACAAGAAATGAGCATAAAAGTTGCTTCAGCGCAAGTGTTAATGTTACTAAAAGAGCCCAAATTTCTAAAAATATTGCGAAAAAAACAATCTTCTGTTTTAGAGTGAATGTTTGAGGTGTTTAGAACGCATTTATTTCATTTTTGAAAATTTAATTTTTACACATTTTTCCATGAAAAGTGCCAATACCCCCCCCTTTGGGTTCTAGGTGAAAATCTCCTCGACACAAATTAAACAAAAATGTTACCATGGTGTGTATTGTTGCTCATTTTCATCAAATAAACAAAATAAAACCCAGAATTAATCTAGAAAGACAAGAAATGAGCATAAAAGTTGCTTCAGCGCAAGTGTTAATGTTACTAAAAGAGCCCAAATTTCTACAAATATTGCGAAAAACAACAATCTTCTGTTTTAGAGTGAATGTTTGAAGATTTTAGAAGGCATTTATTTCATTTTTAGAAAATTTAATTTTTTTACATTTTTCCATGAAAAGTGCAAATACCCCCCCTTTGGGTTCTAGGTGAAAATCTCACTGGACACAAATCAAAAAAAAATGTATCCAAGGTGTGTATTGTTGTTCATTTTCATCAAATAAACAAAATAAAACCCAGAATGTATCCTGAAAGACAATAAATGATCATAAAAGATGCTTCAGCGAAAGTGTTAATGTTACTAAAAGAGCCCAAATTTCTAAAAAAATTGCGAAAAAACACAATCTTCTGTTTCAGAGTGAATGTTTGAGGTGTTTAGAAGGCATTTATTTCATATTTAGAAAATTTAATTTTCACATTTTTCCATGAAAAGTGCCAATACCCCCCCCTTTGGGTTCAAGGTGAAAATCTAACTTGACACAAATCAAACAAAAATGTTTCCATGGTGTGAATTGTTGTTCATTTTCATCAAATAAACAAAATAAAACACAGAATTAATCCTGAAAGACAAGAAATGAGCATAAAAGTTGCTTCAGCGCAAGTGTTAATGTTACAAGAAGAGCCCAAATTTCTAAAAATATTGCGAAAAACAACAATCTTCTGTTTTAGAGTGAACGTTTGAGGTGTTTAGAAGGCATTTGTTTCATTTTTAGAAAATTTAATTTTTCACATTTTTCCATGAAAAGTGCCAATACCCCCTTTGGGTTCTAGGTGAAAATCTCACTTGACGCAAATCAAACAAAAATGTTTCCATGGTGGGTATTGTTGTTCATTTTCATCAAATAAACAAAATAAAACCCAGAATTAATCCTGAAAGACAAGAAATGAGCATAAAAGTTGCTTCAGCGCAAGTGTTAATGTTACTAAAGGAGCCCAAATTTCTAAAACTATTGCGAAAAACAACAATCTTCTGTTTTAGAGTGAATGTTTGAGGTGTTTAGAAGGCATTTATTTCATTTTTAGAAAATTTAATTTTTCACATTTTTCCATGAAAAGTGCCAATACCCCCCCCTTTGGGTTCTAGGTGAAAATCTCACTCGACATAAATAAAAAAAAATGTTTTCATGGTGTGTATTGTTGTTCATTTTCATCAAATAAACAAAATAAAACCCAGAATTAATCCTGAAAGACAAGAAATGAGCATAAAAGATGCTTCAGCGCAAGTGTTAATGTTACTTAAAGAGCCCAAATTTCTAAAAATATTGCGAAAAACAACAATCTTCTGTTTTTGAGTGAATGTTTGAGGTGTTTAGAAGGCATTTATTTCATTTTTAGAAAATTTAATTTTTCACATTTTTCCATGAAAAGTGCCAATACCCCCCCTTTGGGTTCTAGTAGAAAATCTCACTCGACACAAATCAAACCAAAATGTATCCAAGGTGTGTATTGTTGTTCATTTTCATCAAATAAACAAAATAAAACCCAGAATGTATCCTGAAAGACAATAAATGATCATAAAAGATGCTTCAGCCCAGGTGTTAATGTTACTAAAAGAGCTCAAATTTCTAAAAATATTGCGAAAAACAACAATCTTCTGTTTTAGAGTGAATGTTTGAGGTGTTTAGAAGGCATTTATTTCATTTTTAGAAAATTTAATTTTTCACATTTTTCCATGAAAAGTGCCAATACCCCCCCCTTTGGGTTCTAGGTGAAAATCTCCTCGACACAAATTAAACAAAAATGTTTCCATGGTGTGTATTGTTGCTCATTTTCTTCAAATAAACAAAATAAAACCCAGAATTAATCTAGAAAGAAGGGAAATGAGCATAAAAGTTGCTTCAGCGCAAGTGTTAATGTTACTAAAGGAGCCCAAATTTCTAAAAATATTGCGAAAAACAACAATCTTCTGTTTTAGAGTGAATGTTTGAGGTGTTTAGAAGGCATTTATTTCATTTTTAGAAAATTTAATTTTTCACATTTTTCCATGAAAAGTGCCAATACCCCCCCCTTTGGGTTCTAGGTGAAAATCTAACTTGACACAAATCAAACAAAAATGTTTCCATGGTGTGTATTGTTGTTCATTTTCATCAAATAAACAAAATAAAAAACAGAATTAATCCTGAAAGACAAGAAATGAGCATAAAAGTTGCTTCAGCGCAAGTGTTAATGTTACTAAAAGAGCCCAAATTTCTAAAAATATTGCGAAAAACAACAATCTTCTGTTTTAGAGTGAATGTTTGAGGTGTTTAGAAGGCATTTATTTCATTTTTAGAAAATTTAATTTTTCACATTTTTCCATGAAAAGTGCCAATACCCCCCCCTTTTGGTTCTAGGTGAAAATCTCACTCGACACCAATCAAACAAAAATGTATCCAAGGTGTGTATTGTTGTTCATTTTCATCAAATAAACAAAATAAAACCCAGAATTAATCCTGAAAGACATGAAATGAGCATAAAAGATGCTTCAGCCCAGGTGTTAATGTTACTAAAAGAGCCCAAATTTCTAAAAATATTGCGAAAAACAATAATCTTCTGTTTTAGTGTGAATGTTTGAGGTGTCTAGAAGGCATTTATTTTATTTTTAGAAAATTTAATTTTTACATTTTTCCATGAAAAGTGCCAATACCCCCCCCTTTGGGTTCTAGGTGAAAATCTCACTCGACACAAATCAAACAAAAATGTTTCCATGGTGTGTATTGTTGTTCATTTTCATCAAATAAACAAAATAAAACCCAGAATTAATCTTAAAAGACAAGAAATGAGCATAAAAGATACTTCAGCGCAAGTGTTAATGTTACTAAAAGAGCCCAAATTTCTAAAAATATTGCGAAAAACAATAATCTTCTGTTTTAGAGTGAATGTTTGAGGTGTTTAGAAGGTATTTATTTCATTTTTAGAAAATTTAGTTTTTCCCTTTTTTCCATGAAAAGTGCTAATACCCCCCCCCCCTTTGGTTTCTAGGTGAAAATCTCACTCGACACAAATCAATCAAAAATGTTTCCATGGTGTGTATTGTTGTTCATTTTCATCAAATAAACAAAATAAAACCCAGAATTAATCCTGAAAGACAAGAAATGAGCATAAAAGATGCTTCAGCGCAAGTGTTAATGTTACTAAAAGAGCCCAAATTTCTAAAAATATTGCGAAAAACAACAATCTTCTGTTTTAGAGTGAATGTTTGAGGTGTTTAGAAGGCATTTATTTCATTTTTAGAAAATTTAATTTTTCACATTTTTCCATGAAAAGTGCCAATACCCACCCCTTTGGGTTCTAGGTGAAAATCTCACTCGACACAAATCAAACAAAAATGTATCAAAGGTGTGTATTGTTGTTCATTTTCATCAAATAAACAAAATAAAACCCAAAATTAATCCTGAAAGACAAGAAATGAGCATAAAAGTTGCTTCAGCGCAAGTGTTAATGTTACTAAAAGAGCCCAAATTTCTAAAAATATTGCGAAAAAAACATACTTCTGTTTTAGAGTGAATGTTTGAGGTGTTTAGAAGGCATTTATTTCATTTTTTGAAAATTTAATTTTTTCACATTTTTCCATGAAAAGTGCCAATACCCCCCCCCTTTGGGTTCTAGGTGAAAATCTCCTCGACACAAATTAAACAAAAATGTTACCATGGTGTGTATTGTTGCTCATTTTCATCAAATAAACAAAATAAAACCCAGAATTAATCTAGAAAGACAAGAAATGAGCATAAAAGTTGCTTCAGCGCAAGTGTTAATGTTACTAAAAGAGCCCAAATTTCTACAAATATTGCGAAAAACAACAATCTTCTGTTTTAGAGTGAATGTTTGAAGATTTTAGAAGGCATTTATTTCATTTTTAGAAAATTTAATTTTTTTACATTTTTCCATGAAAAGTGCAAATACCCCCCCTTTGGGTTCTAGGTGAAAATCTCACTGGACACAAATCAAACAAAAATGTATCCAAGGTGTGTATTGTTGTTCATTTTCATCAAATAAACAAAATAAAACCCAGAATGTATCCTGAAAGACAATAAATGATCATAAAAGATGCTTCAGCGAAAGTGTTAATGTTACTAAAAGAGCCCAAATTTCTAAAAAAATTGCGAAAAAACACAATCTTCTGTTTCAGAGTGAATGTTTGAGGTGTTTAGAAGGCATTTATTTCATTTTTAGAAAATTTAATTTTTCACATTTTTCCATGAAAAGTGCCAATACCCCCCCCTTTGGGTTCTAGGTGAAAATCTCACTCGACACAAATAAAAAAAAAATGTTTTCATGGTGTGTATTGTTGTTCATTTTCATCAAATAAACAAAATAAAACCCAGAATTAATCCTGAAAGACAAGAAATTAGCATAAAAGATGCTTCAGCGCCAGTGTTAATGTTACTTAAAGAGCCCAAATTTCTAAAAATATTGCGAAAAACAACAATCTTCTGTTTTTGAGTGAATGTTTGAGGTGTTTAGAAGGCATTTATTTCATTTTTAGAAAATTTAATTTTTCACATTTTTCCATGAAAAGTGCCAATACCCCCCCTTTGGGTTCTAGGTGAAAATCTCACTCGACACAAATCAAACCAAAATGTATCCAAGGTGTGTATTGTTGTTCATTTTCATCAAATAAACAAAATAAAACCCAGAATGTATCCTGAAAGACAATAAATGATCATAAAAGATGCTTCAGCCCAGGTGTTAATGTTACTAAAAGAGCCCAAATTTCTAAAAATATTGCGAAAAACAACAATCTTCTGTTTTAGAGTGAATGTTTGAGGTGTTTAGAAGGCATTTATTTCATTTTTAGAAAATTTAATTTTTCACATTTTTCCATGAAAAGTGCCAATACCCCCCCCCTTTGGGTTCTAGGTGAAAATCTCACTCGACACAAATCAAACAAAAATGTATCCAAGGTGTGTATTGTTGTTCATTTTCATCAAATAAACAAAATAAAACCCAGAATGAATCCTGAAAGACAATAAAAGATCATAAAAGATGCTTCAGCCCAAGTGTTAATGTTACTAAAAGAGCCCAAATTTCTAAAAATATTGCGAAAAACAACAATCTTCTGTTTTAGAGTGAATGTTTGAGGTGTTTAGAAGGCATTTATTTCATTTTTAGAAATTTTAATTTTTCACATTTTTCCATGAAAAGTGCCAATACCCCCCCCTTTGGGTTCTAGGTGAAAATCTCCTTGACACAAATTAAACAAAAATGTTTCCATGGTGTGTATTGTTGCTCATTTTCATCAAATAAACAAAATAAAACCCAGAATTAATCTAGAAAGACAAGAAATGAGCATAAAAGTCTTCAGCGAAAGTGTTAATGTTACTAAAAGAGCCCAAATTTCTAAAAATATTGCGAAAAACAACAATCTTCTGTTTTAGAGTGAATGTTTGAGGTGTTTAGAAGGCATTTATTTCATTTTTAGAAAATTTAATTTTTCACATTTTTCCATGAAAAGTGCCAATACCCCCCCCTTTTGGTTCTAGGTGAAAATCTCACTCGACACAAATCAAACAAAAATGTATCCAAGGTGTGTATTGTTGTTCATTTTCATCAAATAAACAAAATAAAACCCAGAATTAATCCTGAAAAACATGAAATGAGCATAAAAGATGCTTCAGCCCAGGTGTTAATGTTACTAAAAGAGCCCAAATTTCTAAAAATATTGCGAAAAACAATAATCTTCTGTTTTAGAGTGAATATTTGAGGTGTTTAGAAGGCATTTATTTTATTTTTAGAAAATTTAATTTTTACATTTTTCCATGAAAAGTGCCAATACCCCCCCCTTTGGGTTCTAGGTGAAAATCTCACTCGACACAAATCAAACAAAAATGTTTCCATGGTGTGTATTGTTGTTCATTTTCATCAAATAAATAAAATAAAACCCAGAATTAATCTTAAAAGACAAGAAATGAGCATAAAAGATACTTCAGCGCAAGTGTTAATGTTACTAAAAGAGCCCAAATTTCTAAAAATATTGCGAAAAACAATAATCTTCTGTTTTAGAGTGAATGTTTGAGGTGTTTAGAAGGTATTTATTTCATTTTTAGAAAATTTAGTTTTTCCCTTTTTTCCATGAAAAGTGCTAATACCCCCCCCTTTGGTTTCTAGGTGAAAATCTCACTCGACACAAATCAATCAAAAATGTTTCCATGGTGTGTATTGTTGTTCATTTTCATCAAATAAACAAAATAAAACCATGAATTAATCCTGAAAGACAAGAAATGAGCATAAAAGATGCTTCAGCGCAAGTGTTAATGTTACTAAAAGAGCCCAAATTTCTAAAAATATTGCGAAAAACAACAATCTTCTGTTTTAGAGTGAATGTTTGAGGTGTTTAGAAGGCATTTATTTCATTTTTAGAAAATTTAATTTTTCACATTTTTCCATGAAAAGTGCCAATACCCACCCCTTTGGGTTCTAGGTGAAAATCTCACTCGACACAAATCAAACAAAAATGTATCCAAGGTGTGTATTGTTGTTCATTTTCATCAAATAAACAAAATAAAACCCAAAATTAATCCTGAAAGACAAGAAATGAGCATAAAAGTTGCTTCAGCGCAAGTGTTAATGTTACTAAAAGAGCCCAAATTTCTACAAATATTGCGAAAAACAACAATCTTCTGTTTTAGAGTGAATGTTTGAAGATTTTAGAAGGCATTTATTTCATTTTTAGAAAATTTAATTTTTTTACATTTTTCCATGAAAAGTGCAAATACCCCCCCTTTGGGTTCTAGGTGAAAATCTCACTGGACACAAATCAAACAAAAATGTAATCAAGGTGTGTATTGTTGTTCATTTTCATCAAATAAACAAAATAAAACCCAGAATGTATCCTGAAAGACAATAAATGATCATAAAAGATGCTTCAGCGAAAGTGTTAATGTTACTAAAAGAGCCCAAATTTCTAAAAATATTGCGAAAAACAACAATCTTCTGTTTTAGAGTGAACGTTTGAGGTGTTTAGAAGGCATTTGTTTCATTTTTAGAAAATTTAATTTTTCACATTTTTCCATGAAAAGTGCCAATACCCCCTTTGGGTTCTAGGTGAAAATCTCACTTGACGCAAATCAAACAAAAATGTTTCCATGGTGGGTATTGTTGTTCATTTTCATCAAATAAACAAAATAAAACCCAGAATTAATCCTGAAAGACAAGAAATGAGCATAAAAGTTGCTTCAGCGCAAGTGTTAATGTTACTAAAGGAGCCCAAATTTCTAAAAATATTGCGAAAAACAACAATCTTCTGTTTTAGAGTGAATGTTTGAGGTGTTTAGAAGGCATTTATTTCATTTTTAGAAAATTTAATTTTTCACATTTTTCCATGAAAAGTGCCAATACCCCCCCCTTTGGGTTCTAGGTGAAAATCTCACTCGACACAAATAAAAAAAAAATGTTTTCATGGTGTGTATTGTTGTTCATTTTCATCAAATAAACAAAATAAAACCCAGAATTAATCCTGAAAGACAAGAAATGAGCATAAAAGATGCTTCAGCGCAAGTGTTAATGTTACTTAAAGAGCCCAAATTTCTAAAAATATTGCGAAAAACAACAATCTTCTGTTTTTGAGTGAATGTTTGAGGTGTTTAGAAGGCATTTATTTCATTTTTAGAAAATTTAATTTTTCACATTTTTCCATGAAAAGTGCCAATACCCCCCCTTTGGGTTCTAGGTGAAAATCTCACTCGACACAAATCAAACCAAAATGTATCCAAGGTGTGTATTGTTGTTCATTTTCATTAAATAAACAAAATAAAACCCAGAATGTATCCTGAAAGACAATAAATGATCATAAAAGATGCTTCAGCCCAGGTGTTATTGTTACTAAAAGAGCCCAAATTTCTAAAAATATTGCGAAAAACAACAATCTTCTGTTTTAGAGTGAATGTTTGAGGTGTTTAGAAGGCATTTATTTCATTTTTAGAAAATTTAATTTTTCACATTTTTCCATGAAAAGTGCCAATACCCCCCCCTTTGGGTTCTAGGTGAAAATCTCACTCGACACAAATCAAACAAAAATGTATCCAAGGTGTGTATTGTTGTTCATTTTCATCAAATAAACAAAATAAAACCCAGAATGAATCCTGAAAGACAATAAAAGATCATAAAAGATGCTTCAGCCCAAGTGTTAATGTTACTAAAAGAGCCCAAATTTCTAAAAATATTGCGAAAAACAACAATCTTCTGTTTTAGAGTGAATGTTTGAGGTGTTTAGAAGGCATTTATTTCATTTTTAGAAATTTTAATTTTTCACATTTTTCCATGAAAAGTGCCAATACCCCCCCCTTTGGGTTCTAGGTGAAAATCTCCTTGACACAAATTAAACAAAAATGTTTCCATGGTGTGTATTGTTGCTCATTTTCATCAAATAAACAAAATAAAACCCAGAATTAATCTAGAAAGACAAGAAATGAGCATAAAAGTCTTCAGCGAAAGTGTTAATGTTACTAAAAGAGCCCAAATTTCTATAAATATTGCGAAAAACAACAATCTTCTGTTTTAGAGTGAATGTTTGAGGTGTTTAGAAGGCATTTATTTCATTTTTAGAAAATTTAATTTTTCACATTTTTCCATGAAAAGTGCCAATACCCCCCCTTTGGGTTCTAGGTGAAAATCTCACTCGACACAAATCAAACCAAAATGTATCCAAGGTGTGTATTGTTGTTCATTTTCATCAAATAAACAAAATAAAACCCAGAATGTATCCTGAAAGACAATAAATGATCATAAAAGATGCTTCAGCCCAGGTGTTAATGTTACTAAAAGAGCCCAAATTTCTAAAAATATTGCGAAAAACAACAATCTTCTGTTTTAGAGTGAATGTTTGAGGTGTTTAGAAGGCATTTATTTCATTTTTAGAAAATTTAATTTTTCACATTTTTCCATGAAAAGTGCCAATACCCCCCCTTTGGGTTCTAGGTGAAAATCTCACTGGAAACAAATCAAACAAAAATGTATCCAAGGTGTGTATTGTTGTTCATTTTCATCAAATAAACAAAATAAAACCCAGAATGTATCCTGAAAGACAATAAATGATCATAAAAGATGCTTCAGCCCAGGTGTTAATGTTACTAAAAGAGCCCAAATTTCTAAAAATATTGCGAAAAACAACAATCTTCTGTTTTAGAGTGAATGTTTAAGGTGTTTAGAAGGCATTTATTTCATTTTTAGAAAATTTAATTTTTCACATTTTTCCATGAAAAGTGCCAATACCCCCCCCTTTGGGTTCTAGGTGAAAATCTCAGTCGACACAAATCAAAAAAAATGTATCCAAGGTGTGTATTGTTGTTCATTTTCATCAAATAAACAAAATAAAACCCAGAATGTATCCTGAAAGACAATAAATGATCATAAAAGATGCTTCAGCGAAAGTGTTAATGTTACTAAAAGAGCCCAAATTTCTAAAAAAATTGCGAAAAACAACAATCTTCTGTTTTAGAGTGAATGTTTAAGGTGTTTAGAAGGCATTTATTTCATATTTAGAAAATTTAATTTTTCACATTTTTCCATGAAAAGTGCCAATACCCCGCCCTTTGGGTTCTAGGTGAAAATCTCACTCAACACAATTCAAACAAAAATGTTTCCAAGGTGTGTATTGTTGTTCATTTTCATCAAATAAACAAAATAGAACCCAGAATGAATCCTGAATAACAATAAAAGATCATAAAAGATGCTTCAACCCAAGTGTTAATGTTACTAAAAGAGCCCAAATTTCTAAAAATATTGCGAAAAACAACAATCTTCTGTTTTAGAGTGAATGTTTGAGGTGTTTAGAAGGCATTTATTTCATTTTTAGAAAATTTAATTTTTCACATTTTTCCATGAAAAGTGCCAATACCCCCCCCTTTGGGTTCTAGGTGACAATCTCACTCGACACAAATCAAACAAAAATGTATCCAAGGTGTGTATTATTGTTCATTTTCATCAAATAAACAAAATAAAACCCAGAATGAATCCTGAAAGAAAATAAAAGATCATAAAAGATGCTTCAGCCAAAGTGTTAATTTTACTTAAAGAGCCCAAATTTCTAAAAATATTGCGAAAACCAACAATCTTCTGTTTTAGAGTGAATGTTTGAGGTGTTTAGAAGGCATTTATTTCATTTTTAGAAAATTTAATTTTTCACATTTTTCCATGAAAAGTGCCAATACCCCCCCCTTTGGGTTCTAGGTGAAAATCTCACTGGACACAAATCAAACAAAAATGTATCCAAGGTGTGTATTGTTGTTCATTTTCATCAAATAAACAAAATAAAACCCAGAATGTATCCTGAAAGACAATAAATGATCATAAAAGATGCTTTAGCGAAAGTGTTAATGTTACTAAAAGAGCCCAAATTTCTAAAAAAATTGCGAAAAAACACAATCTTCTGTTTCAGAGTGAATGTTTGAGGTGTTTAGAAGGCATTTATTTCATATTTAGAAAATTTAATTTTTCACATTTTTCCATGAAAAGTGCCAATACCCCCCCCCTTTGGGTTCAAGGTGAAAATCTAACTTGACACGAATCAAACAAAAATGTTTCCATGGCGTGAATTGTTGTTCATTTTCATCAAATAAACAAAATAAAACACAAAATTAATCCTGAAAGACAAGAAATGAGCATAAAAGTTGCTTCAGCGCAAGTGTTAATGTTACTAGAAGAGCCCAAATTTCTAAAACTATTGCGAAAAACAACAATCTTCTGTTTTAGAGTGAACGTTTGAGGTGTTTAGAAGGCATTTGTTTCATTTTTAGAAAATTTAATTTTTCACATTTTTCCATGAAAAGTGCCAATACCCCCTTTGGGTTCTAGGTGATAATCTCACTTGACGCAAATCAAACAAAAATGTTTCCATGGTGGGTATTGTTGTTCATTTTCATCAAATTAACAAAATAAAACCAAGAATTAATCCTGAAAGACAAGAAATGAGCATAAAAGTTGCTTCAGCGCAAGTGATAATGTTACTAAAGGAGCCCAAATTTCTAAAAATATTGCGAAAAACAACAATCTTCTGTTTTAGAGTGAATGTTTGAGGTGTTTAGAAGGCATTTATTTCATTTTTAGAAAATTTAATTTTTCACATTTTTCCATGAAAAGTGCCAATACCCCCCCCCCTTTGGGTTCTAGGTGAAAATCTCACTCGACACAAATAAAAAAAAAATGTTTTCATGGTGTGTATTGTTGTTCATTTTCATCAAATAAACAAAATAAAACCCAGAATTAATCCTGAAAGACAAGAAATGAGCATAAAAGATGCTTCAGCGCAAGTGTTAATGATACTTAAAGAGCCCAAATTTCTAAAAATATTGCGAAAAACAACAATCTTCTGTTTTTGAGTGAATGTTTGAGGTGTTTAGAAGGCATTTATTTCATTTTTAGACAATTTAATTTTTCACATTTTTCCATGAAAAGTGCCAATACCCCCCCTTTGGGTTCTAGGTGAAAATCTCACTCGACACAAATCAAACCAAAATGTATCCAAGGTGTGTATTGTTGTTCATTTTCATCAAATAAACAAAATAAAACCCAGAATGTATCCTGAAAGACAATAAATGATCATAAAAGATCCTTCAGCCCAGGTGTTAATGTTACTAAAAGAGCCCAAATTTCTAAAAATATTGCGAAAAACAACAATCTTCTGTTTTAGAGTGAATGTTTGAGGTGTTTAGAAGGCATTTATTTCATTTTTAGAAAATTTAATTTTTCACATTTTTCCATGAAAAGTGCCAATACCCCCCCCTTTGGGTTCTAGGTGAAAATCTCACTCGACACAAATCAAACAAAAATGTATCCAAGGTGTGTATTGTTGTTCATTTTCATCAAATAAACAAAATAAAACCCAGAATGAATCCTGAAAGACAATAAAAGATCATAAAAGATGCTTCAGCCCAAGTGTTAATGTTACTAAAAGAGCCCAAATTTCTAAAAATATTGCGAAAAAAAACAATCTTCTGTTTTACAGTGAATGTTTGAGGTGTTTAGAAGGCATTTATTTCATTTTTAGAAATTTTAATTTTTCACATTTTTCCATGAAAAGTGCCAATACCCCCCCCTTTGGGTTCTAGGTGAAAATCTCCTTGACACAAATTAAACAAAAATGTATCCAAGGTGTGTATTGTTGTTCATTTTCATCAAATAAACAAAATAAAACCCAGAATGAATCCTGAAAGACAATAAAAGATCATAAAAGATGCTTCAGCCCAGGTGTTAATGTTACTAAAAGAGCCCAAATTTCTAAAAATATTGCGAAAAACAACAATCTTCTGTTTTAGAGTGAATGTTTGAGGTGTTTAGAAGGCATTTATTTCATTTTTAGAAAATTTAATTTTTCACATTTTTCCATGAAAAGTGCCAATACCCCCCCTTTGGGTTCTAGGTGAAAATCTCACTGGAAACAAATCAAACAAAAATGTATCCAAGGTGTGTATTGTTGTTCATTTTCATCAAATAAACAAAATAAAACCCAGAATGTATCCTGAAAGACAATAAATGATCATAAAAGATGCTTCAGCCCAGGTGTTAATGTTACTAAAAGAGCCCAAATTTCTAAAAATATTGCGAAAAACAACAATCTTCTGTTTTAGAGTGAATGTTTGAGGTGTTTAGAAGGCATTTATTTCATTTTTAGAAAATTTAATTTTTCACATTTTTCCATGGAAAGTGCCAATACCCCCCCTTTGGGTTCTAGGTGAAAATCTCACTGGAAACAAATCAAACAAAAATGTATCCAAGGTGTGTATTGTTGTTCATTTTCATCAAATAAACAAAATAAAACCCAGAATGTATCCTGAAAGACAATAAATGATCATAAAAGATGCTTTCAGCCCAGGTGTTAATGTTACTAAAAGAGCCCAAATTTCTAAAAATATTGCGAAAAACAACAATCTTCTGTTTTAGAGTGAATGTTTGAGGTGTTTAGAAGGCATTTATTTCATTTTTAGAAAATTTAATTTTTCACATTTTTCCATGAAAAGTGCCAATCCCCCCCCCTTTGGGTTCTAGGTGAAAATCTCAGTCGACACAAATCAAAAAAAATGTATCCAAGGTGTGTATTGTTGTTCATTTTCATCAAATAAACAAAATAAACCCAGAATGTATCCTGAAAGACAATAAATGATCATAAAAGATGCTTCAGCGAAAGTGTTAATGTTACTAAAAGAGCCCAAATTTCTAAAAAAATTGCGAAAAACAACAATCTTCTGTTTTAGAGTGAATGTTTAAGGTGTTTAGAAGGCATTTATTTCATATTTAGAAAATTTAATTTTTCACATTTTTCCATGAAAAGTGCCAATACCCCCCCCTTTGGGTTCTAGGTGAAAATCTCACTCAACACAATTCAAACAAAAATGTATCCAAGGTGTGTATTGTTGTTCATTTTCATCAAATAAACAAAATAGAACCCAGAATGAATCCTGAATAACAATAAAAGATCATAAAAGATGCTTCAACCCAAGTGTTAATGTTACTAAAAGAGCCCAAATTTCTAAAAATATTGCGAAAAACAACAATCTTCTGTTTTAGAGTGAATGTTTGAGGTGTTTAGAAGGCATTTATTTCATTTTTAGAAAATTTAATTTTTCACATTTTTCCATGAAAAGTGCCAATACCCCCCCCTTTGGGTTCTAGGTGAAAATCTCACTCGACACAAATCAAACAAAAATGTATCCAAGGTGTGTATTATTGTTCATTTTCATCAAATAAACAAAATAAAACCCAGAATGAATCCTGAAAGACAATAAAAGATCATAAAAGATGCTTCAGCCCAAGTGTTAATTTTACTTAAAGAGCCCAAATTTCTAAAAATATTGCGAAAAACAACAATCTTCTGTTTTAGAGTGAATGTTTGAGGTGTTTAGAAGGCATTTATTTCATTTTTAGAAAATTTAATTTTTCACATTTTTCCATGAAAAGTGCCAATACCCCCCCTTTGGGTTCAAGGTGAAAATCTAACTTGACACAAATCAAACAAAAATGTTTCCATGGTGTGTATTGTTGTTCATTTTCATCAAATAAACAAAATAAAACACAGAATTAATCCTGAAAGACAAGAAATGAGCATAAAAGTTGCTTCAGCGCAAGTGTTAATGTTACTAAAAGAGCCCAAATTTCTAAAAATATTGCGAAAAACAATAATCTTCTGTTTTAGAGTGAATGTTTGAGGTGTTTAGAAGGCATTTATTTTATTTTTAGAAAATTTAATTTTTACATTTTTCCATGAAAAGTGCCAATACCCCCTACTTTGGGTTCTAGGTGAAAATCTCACTCGACACAAATCAAACAAAAATGTTTCCATGGTGTGTATTGTTGTTCATTTTCATCAAATAAACAAAATAAAACCCAGAATTAATCTTAAAAGACAAGAAATGAGCATAAAAGATACTTCAGCGCAAGTGTTAATGTTACTAAAAGAGCCCAAATTTCTAAAAATATTGCGAAAAACAACAATCTTCTGTTTTAGAGTGAATGTTTGAGGTGTTTAGAAGGCATTTTTTTCATTTTTAGAAAATTTAATTTTTCACATTTTTCCATGAAAAGTGCCAATACCCACCCCTTTGGGTTCTAGGTGAAAATCTCACTCGACACAAATCAAACAAAAATGTATCCAAGGCGTGTATTGTTGTTCATTTTCATCAAATAAACAAAATAAAACCCAAAATTAATCCTGAAAGACAAGAAATGAGCATAAAAGTTGCTTCAGCGCAAGTGTTAATGTTACTAAAAGAGCCCAAATTTCTAAAAATATTGCGAAAAACAACAATCTTCTGTTTTAGAGTGAATGTTTGAGGTGTTTAGAAGGCATTTATTTCATTTTTTGAAAATTTAATTTTTCACATTTTTCCATGAAAAGTGCCAATACCCCCCCCTTTGGGTTCTAGGTGAAAATCTCCTCGACACAAATTAAACAAAAATGTTACCATGGTGTGTATTGTTGCTCATTTTCATCAAATAAACAAAATAAAACCCAGAATTAAACTAGAAAGACAAGAAATGAGCATAAAAGTTGCTTCAGCGCAAGTGTTAATGTTACTAAAAGAGCCCAAATTTCTAAAAATATTGCGAAAAACAACAATCTTCTGTTTTAGAGTGAATGTTTGAGGTGTTTAGAAGGCATTTATTTCATTTTTAGAAAATTTAATTTTTCACATTTTTCCATGAAAAGTGCCAATACCCCCCCTTTGGGTTCTAGGTGAAAATCTCACTGGAAACAAATCAAACAAAAATGTATCCAAGGTGTGTATTGTTGTTCATTTTCATCAAATAAACAAAATAAAACCCAGAATGTATCCTGAAAGACAATAAATGATCATAAAAGATGCTTCAGCCCAGGTGTTAATGTTACTAAAAGAGCCCAAATTTCTAAAAATATTGCGAAAAACAACAATCTTCTGTTTTAGAGTGAATGTTTGAGGTGTTTAGAAGGTATTTATTTCATTTTTAGAAAATTTAGTTTTTCACATTTTTCCATGAAAAGTGCCAATACCCCCCCCTTTGGGATCTAGGTGAAAATCTCAGTCGTCACAAATCAAAAAATATGTATCCAAGGTGTGTATTGTTGTTCATTTTCATCAAATAAACAAAATAAACCCAGAATGTATCCTGAAAGACAATAAATGATCATAAAAGATGCTTCAGCGAAAGTGTTAATGTTACTAAAAGAGCCCAAATTTCAAAAAAAATTGCGAAAAACAACAATCTTCTGTTTTAGAGTGAATGTTTAAGGTGTTTAGAATGCATTTATTTCATATTTAGAAAATTTAATTTTTCACATTTTTCCATGAAAAGTGCCAATACCCCCCCCTTTGGGTTCTAGGTGAAAATCTCACTCAACACAATTCAAACAAAAATGTTTACATGGTGTGTATTGTTGTTCATTTTCATCAAATAAACAAAATAGAACCCAGAATGAATCCTGAATAACAATAAAAGATCATAAAAGATGCTTCAACCCAAGTGTTAATGTTACTAAAAGAGCCCAAATTTCTAAAAATATTGCGAAAAACAACAATCTTCTGTTTTAGAGTGAATGTTTGAGGTGTTTAGAAGGCATTTATTTCATTTTTAGAAAATTTAATTTTTCACATTTTTCCATGAAAAGTGCCAATACCCCCCCCTTTGGGTTCTAGGTGAAAATCTCACTCGACACAAATCAAACAAAAATGTATCCAAGGTGTGTATTATTGTTCATTTTCATCAAATAAACAAAATAAAACCCAGAATGAATCCTGAAAGACAATAAAAGATCATAAAAGATGCTTCAGCCCAAGTATTAATTTTACTTAAAGAGCCCAAATTTCTAAAAATATTGCGAAAAACAACAATCTTCTGTTTTAGAGTGAATGTTTGAGGTGTTTAGAAGGCATTTATTTCATTTTTAGAAAATTTAATTTTTCACATTTTTCCATGAAAAGTGCCAATACCCCCCCCTTTGGGTTCAAGGTGAAAATCTAACTTGACACAAATCAAACAAAAATGTTTCCATGGTGTGTATTGTTGTTCATTTTCATCAAATAAACAAAATAAAAAACAGAATTAATCCTGAAAGACAAGAAATGAGCATAAAAGTTGCTTCAGCGCAAGTGTTAATGTTACTAAAAGAGCCCAAATTTCTAAAAATATTGCGAAAAACAATAATCTTCTGTTTTAGAGTGAATGTTTGAGGTGTTTAGAAGGCATTTATTTTATTTTTAGAAAATTTAATTTTTACATTTTTCCATGAAAAGTGCCAATACCCCCTACTTTGGGTTCTAGGTGAAAATCTCACTCGACACAAATCAAACAAAAATGTTTCCATGGTGTGTATTGTTGTTCATTTTCATCAAATAAACAAAATAAAACCCAGAATTAATCTTAAAAGACAAGAAATGAGCATAAAAGATACTTCAGCGCAAGTGTTAATGTTACTAAAAGAGCCCAAATTTCTAAAAATATTGCGAAAAACAAAAATCTTCTGTTTTAGAGTGAATGTTTGAGGTGTTTAGAAGGTATTTATTTCATTTTTAGAAAATTTAGTTTTTCACTTTTTTCCATGAAAAGTGCTAATACCCCCCCCTTTGGTTTCTAGGTGAAAATCTCACTCGACACAAATCAATCAAAAATGTTTCCATGGTGTGTATTGTTGTTCATTTTCATCAAAAAAACAAAATAAAACCCAGAATTAATCCTGAAAGACAAGAAATGAGCATAAAAGATGCTTCAGCCCAGGTGTTAATGTTACTAAAAGAGCCCAAATTTCTAAAAATATTGCGAAAAACAACAATCTTCTGTTAAAGAGTGAATGTTTGAGGTGTTTAGAAGGCATTTATTTCATTTTTAGAAAATTTAATTTTTTACATTTTTCCATGAAAAGTGTTAATACCCCCCTTTGGGATCAAGGTGAAAATCTAACTTGACACAAATCAAACAAAAATGTTTCCATGATGTGTATTGTTGTTCATTTTCATCAAATAAACAAAATAAAACACAGAATTAATCCTTAAAAAACAAGAAATGAGCATAAAAGTTGCTTCAGCGCAAGTGTTAATGTTACTAAAAGAGCCCAAATTTCTAAAAATATTGCGAAAAACAATAATCTTCTGTTTTAGAGTGAATGTTTGAGGTGTTTAGAAGGCATTTATTTTATTTTTAGAAAATTTAATTTTTACATTTTTCCATGAAAAGTGCCAATACCCCCTACTTTGGGTTCTAGGTGAAAATCTCACTCGACACAAATCAAACAAAAATGTATCCAAGGTGTGTATTGTTGTTCATTTTCATCAAATAAACAAAATAAAACCCAAAATTAATCCTGAAAGACAAGAAATGAGCATAAAAGTTGCTTCAGCGCAAGTGTTAATGTTACTAAAAGAGCCCAAATTTCTAAAAATATTGCGAAAAAAACAATCTTCTGTTTTAGAGTGAATGTTTGAGGTGTTTAGAAGGCATTTATTTCATTTTTAGAAATTTTAATTTTTCCCATTTTTCATGAAAAGTGCCAATACCCCTTGGGTTCTAGGTGAAAATCTCCTCGACACAAATTAAACAAAAATGTTACCATGGTGTGTATTGTTGCTCATTTTCATCAAATAAACAAAATAAAACCCAGAATTAATCTAGAAAGACAAGAAATGAGCATAAAAGTTGCTTCAGCGCAAGTGTTAATGTTACTAAAAGAGCCCAAATTTCTAAAAATATTGCGAAAAACAACAATCTTCTGTTTTAGAGTGAATGTTTGAGGATTTTAGAAGGCATTTATTTCATTTTTAGAAAATTTAATTTTTTTACATTTTTCCATGAAAAGTGCAAATACCCCCCCTTTGGGTTCTAGGTGAAAATCTCACTGGACACAAATCAAACAAAAATGTATCCAAGGTGTGTATTGTTGTTCATTTTCATCAAATAAACAAAATAAAACCCAGAATGTATCCTGAAAAACAATAAATGATCATAAAAGATGCTTCAGCGAAAGTGTTAATGTTACTAAAAGAGCCCAAATTTCTAAAAAAATTGCGAAAAAACACAATCTTCTGTTTCAGAGTGAATGTTTGAGGTGTTTAGAAGGCATTTATTTCATATTTAGAAAATTTAATTTTTCACATTTTTCCATGAAAAGTGCCAATACCCCCCCCTTTGGGTTCAAGGTGAAAATCTAACTTGACACAAATCAAACAAAAATGTTTCCATGGTGTGAATTGTTGTTCATTTTCATCAAATAAACAAAATAAAACACAGAATTAATCCTGAAAGACAAGAAATGAGCATAAAAGTTGCTTCAGCGCAAGTGTTAATGTTACTAGAAGAGCCCAAATTTCTAAAAATATTGCGAAAAACAACAATCTTCTGTTTTAGAGTGAACGTTTGAGGTGTTTAGAAGGCATTTGTTTCATTTTTAGAAAATTTAATTTTTCACATTTTTCCATGAAAAGTGCCAATACCCCCTTTGGGTTCTAGGTGAAAATCTCACTTGACGCAAATCAAACAAAAATGTTTCCATGGTGGGTAGTGTTGTTCATTTTCATCAAATAAACAAAATAAAACCCAGAATTAATCCTGAAAGACAAGAAATGAGCATAAAAGTTGCTTCAGCGCAAGTTTTAATGTTACTAAAGGAGCCCAAATTTCTAAAAATATTGCGAAAAACAACAATCTTTTGTTTTAGAGTGAATGTTTGAGGTGTTTAGAAGGCATTTATTTCATTTTTAGAAAATTTAATTTTTCACATTTTTCCATGAAAAGTGCCAATACCCCCCCCTTTGGGTTCTAGGTGAAAATCTCACTCGAAACACATCAAACAAAAATGTTTCCATGGTGTGTATTGTTGTTCATTTTCATCAAATACACAAAATAAAACACAGAATTAATCCTGAAAGACAAGAAATGAGCATAAAAGATGCTTCAGCGCAAGTGTTAATGTTACTAAAGGAGCCCAAATTTCTAAAAATATTGCGAAAAACAACAATCTTCTGTTTTAGAGTGAATGTTTGAGGTGTTTAGAAGGCATTTATTTCATTTTTAGAAATTTTAATTTTTCACATTTTTCCATGAAAAGTGCCAATACCCCCCCCTTTGGGTTCTAGGTGAAAATCTCACTCGACACAAATCAAACAAAAATGTTTCCATGGTGTGTATTGTTGTTCATTTTCATCAAATAAACAAAATAAAACCCAGAATTAATCCTGAAAGACATGAAATGAGCATAAAAGATGCTTCAGCGCAAGTGTTAATTTTTCTAAAAGAGCCCAAATTTCTAAAAATATTGCGAAAAACAACAATCTTCTGTTTTAGAGTGAATGTTTGAGGTGTTTAGAAGGCATTTATTTCATTTTTAGAAAATTTAAGTTTTTACATTTTTCCATGAAAAGTGCCAATACCCCCTTTGGGTTCTAGGCGAAAATCTCACTCGACACAAATCAAACAAAAATGTTTCCATGGTGTGTATTGTTGTTCATTTTCATCAAATAAACAAAATAAAACCCAGAATTAATCTTGAAGGACAAGAAATGAGCATAAAAGTTGTTTCAGGGAAAGTGTTAATGTTATTAAAAGAGCCCAAATTTCTAAAAATATTGCGAAAAACAACAATCTTCTGTTTTAGAGTGAATGTTTGAGGTGTTTAGAAGGCATTTATTTCATTTTTAGAAAATTTAATTTTTCACATTTTTCCATGAAAAGTGCCAATACCCCCCCCTTTGGGTTCAAGGTGAAAATCTCAGTCGACACAAATCAAACAAAAATGTATCCAAGGTTTGTAATGTTGAACATTTTCATCAAATAATCAAAATAAAACCCAGAATGTAACCTGAAAGACAATAAATGATCATAAAAGATGCTTCAGCCCAGGTGTTAATGTTATTAAAGAGCCCAAATTTCTAAAAATATTGCGAAAAACAACAATCTTCTGTTTTAGAGTGAATGTTTGAGGTGTTTAGAAGGCATTTATTTCATTTTTAGAAAATTTAATTTTTTACATTTTTCCATGAAAAGTGTTAATACCCCCCTTTGGGTTCAAGGTGAAAATCTCACTCGACACAAATCAAACAAAATGTTTCCATGTTGTGTATTCTTGTTCATTTTCTTCAAATAAACCAAAAAAACCTCAGAATAAATCCTGAAAGACAAGAAATGAGCATAAAAGATGCTTCAGCGCAGGTGTTATTCTTACTATAAGAGCCCAAATTTCTAAAAATATTGCGAAAAACAACAATTTTCAGGTTAGAGTGAATGTTTGAGGTGTATGGAAGGCATTTATTTCATTTTTAGAAAATTTAAGTTTTCACATTTTTCCATGAAAAGTGCATTTACCGCTCCCTTTGGGTTCTAGGTGAAAATCTCACTCGACACAAATAAACAAAAATGTTTCCATGGTGTGTATTGTTGTTCATTTTCATCAACTAAACAAAATAAAACCCAGAATAAATCCTGAAAGACAAGAAATGAGCATGAAAGATGCTTCAGCGCAAGTGTTAATGTTACTAAAAGAGCCCAAATTTCTAAAAATATTGCGAAAAAAAAAAATTTCAGTTTAAGAGTGAATGTTTGAGGTGTATAGAAGGCATTTATTTCATTTTTAAAAGATTTAATTTTTCCCATTTTTCCATGAAAAGTGCCAATACCCCCCCTTTGGGTTCTAGGTGAAAATCTCACTCGCACAAATCAAATTAAAATGTTTCCATGGATTGTATTCTTGTTAAGTTTCATCAAATAAACAAATTAAAACCCAGAATTAATCCTGAAAGACAAGAAATTAGCATAAATGATGCTTCAGCGCAAGTGTTAATGTTACTTAAAGAGCCCAAATTTCTAAAAATATTGCGAAAAACAACAATCTTCTGTTTTAGAGTGAATGTTTGTGGTGTTTAGAAGGCATTTATTTCATTTTTAGAAAATTTAGTTTTTCACATTTTTCCATTAAAAGTGCCAATACCCCCCCTTTGGGTTCTAGGTGAAAATCTCACTCGACACAAATCAAACAAAAATGTATCTAAGGTGTGTATTGTTGTTCATTTTCATCAAATAAACAAAATAAAACCCAGAATTAATCTTGAAAGACAAGAAATGAGCATAAAAGTTCCTTCAGGGAAAGACTTAATGTTACTAAAAGAGCCCAAATTTCTAAAAATTTTGCGAAAAACAACAATCTTCTTTTTTAGAGTGAATGTTTGAGGTGTTTAGAAGGCATTTATTTTATTTTTAGAAAAATTAATTTTTCACATTTTTCCATGAAAAGTGCCTTTGGGTTCTAGGTGAAAATCTCACTTGACACAAATCAAACAAAAATGTTTTCATGGTGTGTATTATTGTTCATTTTCATCAAAAAAACAAAATAAAACCCAGAATTAATCCTGAAAGACATGAAATGAGCATAAAAGATGCTTCAGCCCAGGTGTAAATGTTACTAAAAGAGCCCAAATTTCTAAAAATATTGCGAAAAACAACAATCTTCTGTTTTAGAGTGAATGTTTGAGGTGTTTAGAAGGCATTTATTTCATTTTTAGAAAATTTAATTTATCACATTTTTCCATGAAAAGTGCCAATACCCCCCCTTTAGGTTCTAGGTGAAAATCTCCTGGACACAAATTAAACAAAAATGTTTCCATGGTGTGTATTGTTGCTCATTTTCATCAAATAAACAAAATAAAACCCAGAATTAATCTAGAAAGACAAGAAATGAGCATAAAAGTTGCTTCAGCGCAAGTGTTAATGTTACAAAAAGAGCCCAAATTTCTAAAAATATTGCGAAAAACAACAATCTTCTGTTTTAGAGGGAATGTTTGAGGTGTTTAGAAGGCATTTATTTCATTTTTAGAAAAATTAATTTTTCACATTTTTCCATGAAAAGTGCCAATACCCCCCCTTTGGGTTCTAGGTGAAAATCTCACTGGAAACATATCAAACAAAAATGTATCCAAGGTGTGTATTGTTGTTCATTTTCATCTAATAAACAAAATAAAACCCAGAATGTATCCTGAAAGACAATAAATGATCATAAAAGATGCTTCAGCCCAGGTGTTAATGTTACTAAAAGAGCCCAAATTTCTAAAAATATTGCGAAAAACAACAATCTTCTGTTTTAGAGTGAATGTTTGAGGTGTTTAGAAGGCATTTATTTCATTTTTAGAAAATTTAATTTTTCACATTTTTCCATGAAAAGTGCCAATACCCCCCCCTTTGGGTTCTAGGTGAAAATCTCAGTCGACACAAATCAAACAAAAATGTATCCAAGGTGTGTATTGTTGTTCATTTACATCAAACAAACAAAATAGAACCCAGAATGAATCCTGAATAACAATAAAAGATCATAAAAGATGCTTCAGCCCAAGTGTTAATGTTACTAAAAGAGCCCAAATTTCTAAAAATATTGCGAAAAACAACAATCTTCTGTTTTAGAGTGAATGTTTGAGGTGTTTAGAAGGCATTTATTTCATTTTTAGAAAATTTAATTTTTCACATTTTTCCATGAAAAGGGCCAATAGGTTCTAGGTGAAAATCTCACTCGACACAAATCAAACAAAAATGTTTCCATGGTGTGTATTGTTGTTCATTTTCATAAAATAAACAAAATAAAACCCAGAATTAATCCTGAAAGACAAGAAATGAGCATAAAAGATGCTTCAGCCCAAGTGTTAATGTTACTAAAAGAGCGCAAATTTCTAAAAATATTGCGAAAAACAACAATCTTCTGTTTTAGAGTGAATGTTAGGTGTTTATAAGGCATTTATCTCATTTTTAGAAAATTTAATTTTTCACATTTTTCCATGAAAAGTGCCAATACCCCCCCCCTTTGGGTTCAAGGTAAAAATCTCAGTCGACACAAATCAAACAAAAATGTATCCAAGGTTTGTAATGTTGTACATTTTCATCAAATAATCAAAATAAAACCCAGAATGTATCCTGAAAGACAATAAATGATCATAAAAGATGCTTCAGCCCAGGTGTTAATGTTACTAAAAGAGCCCAAATTTCTAAAAATATAGCGAAAAACAACAATCTTCTGTTTTAGAGTGAATGTTTGAGGTGTTTAGAAGGCATTTATTTCATTTTTAGAAAATTTAAGTTCTTACATTTTTCCATGAAAAGTGTTAATACCCCCCTTTGGGTTCTAGGTGAAAATCACACTCGACACAAATCAAACAAAAATGTTTCCATGGTGTGTATTGTTGTTTATTTTCATCAAATAAACAAAATAAAACCCAGAATTAATCCTGAAAGACAAGAAATTAGCATAAATGATGCTTCAGCGCAAGTGTTAATGTTACTAAAAGAGCCCAAATTTCTAAAAATATTGCGAAAAACAACAATCTTCTGTTTTAGAGTGAATGTTTGAGGTGTTTAGAAGGCATTTATTTCATTTTTAGAAAATTTAATTTTTCACATTTTTCCATGAAAAGTGCCAATACCCCCCCCTTTGGGTTCTAGGTGAAAATCTCACTCAGCACAAATCAATCAAAAATGTTTCCATGGTGTGTATTGTTGTTTATTTTCATCAAATAAACAAATAAAACCCAGAATTAATCCTGAAAGACAAGAAATGAGCATAAAAGATGCTTCAGCGCAAGTGTAAATGTTACTAAAAGAGCCCAAATTTCTAAAAATATTGCGAAACCAACAATCTTCTGTTTAAGAGTGAATGTTTGAGGTGTTTAGAAGGCATTTATTTAATTTTTAGAAAATTTAATTTTTCACATTTTTGCATAAAAAGTGCCAATACCCCCCCCCTTTGGGTTCAAGGTGAAAATCTCAGTCGACACAAATCAAACAAAAATGTATCCAAGGTATGTATTGTTGTTCATTTTCATCAAATAAACAAAATAAAACCCAGAATGAATCCTGAAAGACAATAAATGATCATAAAAGATGCTTTAGCCCAGGTGTAAATGTTACTAAGAGAGCCCAAATTTCTAAAAATATTGCGAAAAACAACAATCTTCTGTTTAAGAGTGAATGTTTGAGGTGTTTAGAAGGCATTAATTTCATTTTTAGAAAATTTAATTTTTTACATTTTTCCATGAAAAGTGTTAATACCCCCCTTTGGGTTCTTGGTGAAAATCTCACACGACACAAATCAAACAAAAATGTTTCCATGGTGTGTATTGTTGTTCATTTTCATCAAATAAACAAAATAAAACCCAGAATTAATCCTGAAAGACAAGAAATGAGCATAAAAGATGCTTCAGCGCAAGTGTTAATGTTACTAAAAGTGCCCAAATTTCTAAAAATATTGCGAAAAACAACAATCTTCTGTTTTAGAGTGAATGTTTGAGGTGTTTAGAAGGCATTTATTTCATTTTTAGAAAATTTAATTTTTCACATTTTTCCATGAAAAGTGCCAATACCCCCCCTTTGGGTTCTAGGTGAAAATCTCACTCGACACAAATCAAACAAAAATGTTTTCATGGTGTGTATTGTTGTTCATTTTCATCAAATAAACAAAATAAAACCCAGAATGTATCCTGAAATACAATAAATGATCATAAAAGATGCTTCAGCCCAGGTGTTAATGTTACTAAAAGAGCCCAAATTTCTAAGAATTTTGCGAAAAACAACAATCTTCTGTTTTAGAGTGAATGTTTGAGGTGTTTATAAGGCATTTATTTCATTTTTAGAAAATTTAATTTTTCACATTTTTCCATGAAGAGTGCCAATACCCCCCCCTTTGGGTTCTAGGTAAAAATCTCACTTGACACAAATCAAACACAAATGAAACAAAAATGTATCCAAGGTGTGTATTGTTGTTCATTTTCATCAAATAAACAAAATAAACCCAGAATGAATCCTGAAAGACAATAAAAGATCATAAAAGATGCTTCAGCGCAAGTGTTAATGTTACTAAAAGAACCCAAATTTCTAAAAATATTGCAAAAAACAACAATCTTCTGTTTTAGAGTGAATGTTTGAGGTGTTTAGAAGGCATTTATTTCATTTTTAGAAAATTTAATTTTTCACATTTTTCCATGAAAAGTGCCAATACCCCCCCTTTGGGTTCTAGGTGAAAATCTCACTCGACACAAATCAAACAAAAATGTATCCAAGGTGTGTATTGTTGTTCATTTTCATCATATAAACAAAATAAAACCCAGAATGAATCCTAAAAGACAATAAAAGATCATAAAAGATGCTTCAGCCCAAGTGTTAATGTTACTAAAAGAGCCCAAATTTCTAAAAATATTGCGAAAAACAACAATCTTCTGTTTTAGAGTGAATGTTTGAGGTGTTTAGAAGGCATTTATTTCATTTTTAGAAAATTTAATTTTTCACATTTTTCCATGAAAAGTGCCAATACCCCCCCTTTGGGTTCTAGGTGAAAATCTTACTTGACACAAATCAAACAAAAATGTTTCCATGGTGTGTATTATTGTTCATTTTCATCAAATAAACAAAATAAAACCCAGAATTAATCCTGAAAGACATGAAATGAGCATAAAAGATGCTTCAGCGCAAGTGTTAATGTTACTTAAAGAGCCCAAATTTCTAAAAATAATGCGAAAAACAACAATCTTCTGTTTTAGAGTGAATGTTTGAGGTGTTTAGAAGGCATTTATTTCATTTTTAGAAAATTTAATTTTTCACATTTTTCCATGAAAACTGCCAATACCCCCCCCTTTGGGTTCTAGGTGAAAATCTCACTCGACGCAAATTAAACAAAAATGTATCCAAGATGTGTATTGTTGTTCGTTTTCATCAAATAAACAAAATAAAACCCAGAATGTATCCTGAAAGACAATAAATGATCATAAAAGATGCTTCAGCCCAGGTGTTAATGTTACTAAAAGAAACCAAATTTCTAAAAATATTGCGAAAAACAACAATCTTCTGTTTTAGAGTGAATGTTTGAG
This sequence comes from Hetaerina americana, assembly GCF_022747635.1. NCBI lineage: Eukaryota > Metazoa > Arthropoda > Insecta > Odonata > Calopterygidae > Hetaerina > Hetaerina americana. The sequence continues at coordinate 227,950 of NW_027286801.1, read as the reverse complement.
GTGCTTAGAAGGCATTTATTTCATTTATAGAAAATTTAATTTTTCACTTTTTTCCATGAAAAGTGCCAATACCCCCCCCTATGGGTTCTAGGTGAAAATCTCACTCGACACAAATCAAACAAAAATGTATCCAAGGTGTGTATTGTTGTTCATTTTCATCAAATAAACAAAATAAAACCCAGAATTATTCCTGAAAGACAAGAAATGAGCATAAAAGTTGCTTCAGCGCAAGTGTTAATGATACTAAAAGAGCCCAAATTTCTAAAAATATTGCGAAAAACAACAATCTTCTGTTTTAGAGTGAATGTTTGAGGTTTTTAGAAGGCATTTATTTCATTTTTAGAAAATTTAATTTTTCACATTTTTCCATGAAAAGTGCCAATACCCCCCCCTTTGGGTTCTAGGTGAAAATCTCCTCGACACAAATTAAACAAAAATGTTTCCATGGTGTGTATTGTTGCTCATTTTCATCAAATAAACAAAATAAAACCCAGAATTAATCTAGAAAGACAAGAAATGAGCATAAAAGTTGCTTCAGCGCAATTGTTAATGTTACTAAAAGAGCCCAAATTTCTAAAAATATTGCGAAAAACAACAATCTTCTGTTTTAGAGTGAATGTTTGAGGTGTTTAGAAGGCATTTATTTCATTTTTAGAAAATTTAATTTTTCACATTTTTCCATGAAAAGTGCCAATACCCCCCCTTTGGGTTCTAGGTGAAAATCTCACTGGAAACATATCAAACAAAAATGTATCCAAGGTGTGTATTGTTGTTCATTTTCATCTAATAAACAAAATAAAACCCAGAATGTATCCTGAAAGACAATAAATGATCATAAAAGATGCTTCAGCCCAGGTGTTAATGTTACTAAAAGAGCCCAAATTTCTAAAAATATTGCGAAAAACAACAATCTTCTGTTTTAGAGTGAATGTTTGAGGTGTTTAGAAGGCATTTATTTCATTTTTAGAAAATTTAATTTTTCACATTTTTCCATGAAAAGTGCCAATACCCCCCCCTTTGGGTTCTAGGTGAAAATCTCAGTCGACACAAATCAAACAAAAATGTATCCAAGGTGTGTATTGTTGTTCATTTACATCAAACAAACAAAATAGAACCCAGAATGAATCCTGAATAACAATAAAAGATCATAAAAGATGCTTCAGCCCAAGTGTTAATGTTACTAAAAGAGCCCAAATTTCTAAAAATATTGCGAAAAACAACAATCTTCTGTTTTAGAGTGAATGTTTGAGGTGTTTAGAAGGCATTTATTTCATTTTTAGAAAATTTAATTTTTCACATTTTTCCATGAAAAGGGCCAATACCCCCCCCTTTAGGTTCTAGGTGAAAATCTCACTCGACACAAATCAAACAAAAATGTTTCCATGGTGTGTATTGTTGTTCATTTTCATAAAATAAACAAAATAAAACCCAGAATTAATCCTGAAAGACAAGAAATGAGCATAAAAGATGCTTCAGCCCAAGTGTTAATGTTACTAAAAGAGCGCAAATTTCTAAAAATATTGCGAAAAACAACAATCTTCTGTTTTAGAGTGAATGTTAGGTGTTTATAAGGCATTTATCTCATTTTTAGAAAATTTAATTTTTCACATTTTTCCATGAAAAGTGCCAATACCCCCCCCCTTTGGGTTCAAGGTAAAAATCTCAGTCGACACAAATCAAACAAAAATGTATCCAAGGTTTGTAATGTTGTACATTTTCATCAAATAATCAAAATAAAACCCAGAATGTATCCTGAAAGACAATAAATGATCATAAAAGATGCTTCAGCCCAGGTGTTAATGTTACTAAAAGAGCCCAAATTTCTAAAAATATAGCGAAAAACAACAATCTTCTGTTTTAGAGTGAATGTTTGAGGTGTTTAGAAGGCATTTATTTCATTTTTAGAAAATTTAAGTTCTTACATTTTTCCATGAAAAGTGTTAATACCCCCCTTTGGGTTCTAGGTGAAAATCACACTCGACACAAATCAAACAAAAATGTTTCCATGGTGTGTATTGTTGTTTATTTTCATCAAATAAACAAAATAAAACCCAGAATTAATCCTGAAAGACAAGAAATTAGCATAAATGATGCTTCAGCGCAAGTGTTAATGTTACTAAAAGAGCCCAAATTTCTAAAAATATTGCGAAAAACAACAATCTTCTGTTTTAGAGTGAATGTTTGAGGTGTTTAGAAGGCATTTATTTCATTTTTAGAAAATTTAATTTTTCACATTTTTCCATGAAAAGTGCCAATACCCCCCCCTTTGGGTTCTAGGTGAAAATCTCACTCAGCACAAATCAATCAAAAATGTTTCCATGGTGTGTATTGTTGTTTATTTTCATCAAATAAACAAATAAAACCCAGAATTAATCCTGAAAGACAAGAAATGAGCATAAAAGATGCTTCAGCGCAAGTGTAAATGTTACTAAAAGAGCCCAAATTTCTAAAAATATTGCGAAACCAACAATCTTCTGTTTAAGAGTGAATGTTTGAGGTGTTTAGAAGGCATTTATTTAATTTTTAGAAAATTTAATTTTTCACATTTTTGCATAAAAAGTGCCAATACCCCCCCCCTTTGGGTTCAAGGTGAAAATCTCAGTCGACACAAATCAAACAAAAATGTATCCAAGGTATGTATTGTTGTTCATTTTCATCAAATAAACAAAATAAAACCCAGAATGAATCCTGAAAGACAATAAATGATCATAAAAGATGCTTTAGCCCAGGTGTAAATGTTACTAAGAGAGCCCAAATTTCTAAAAATATTGCGAAAAACAACAATCTTCTGTTTAAGAGTGAATGTTTGAGGTGTTTAGAAGGCATTAATTTCATTTTTAGAAAATTTAATTTTTTACATTTTTCCATGAAAAGTGTTAATACCCCCCTTTGGGTTCTTGGTGAAAATCTCACACGACACAAATCAAACAAAAATGTTTCCATGGTGTGTATTGTTGTTCATTTTCATCAAATAAACAAAATAAAACCCAGAATTAATCCTGAAAGACAAGAAATGAGCATAAAAGATGCTTCAGCGCAAGTGTTAATGTTACTAAAAGTGCCCAAATTTCTAAAAATATTGCGAAAAACAACAATCTTCTGTTTTAGAGTGAATGTTTGAGGTGTTTAGAAGGCATTTATTTCATTTTTAGAAAATTTAATTTTTCACATTTTTCCATGAAAAGTGCCAATACCCCCCCTTTGGGTTCTAGGTGAAAATCTCACTCGACACAAATCAAACAAAAATGTTTTCATGGTGTGTATTGTTGTTCATTTTCATCAAATAAACAAAATAAAACCCAGAATGTATCCTGAAATACAATAAATGATCATAAAAGATGCTTCAGCCCAGGTGTTAATGTTACTAAAAGAGCCCAAATTTCTAAGAATTTTGCGAAAAACAACAATCTTCTGTTTTAGAGTGAATGTTTGAGGTGTTTATAAGGCATTTATTTCATTTTTAGAAAATTTAATTTTTCACATTTTTCCATGAAGAGTGCCAATACCCCCCCCTTTGGGTTCTAGGTAAAAATCTCACTTGACACAAATCAAACACAAATGAAACAAAAATGTATCCAAGGTGTGTATTGTTGTTCATTTTCATCAAATAAACAAAATAAACCCAGAATGAATCCTGAAAGACAATAAAAGATCATAAAAGATGCTTCAGCGCAAGTGTTAATGTTACTAAAAGAACCCAAATTTCTAAAAATATTGCAAAAAACAACAATCTTCTGTTTTAGAGTGAATGTTTGAGGTGTTTAGAAGGCATTTATTTCATTTTTAGAAAATTTAATTTTTCACATTTTTCCATGAAAAGTGCCAATACCCCCCCTTTGGGTTCTAGGTGAAAATCTCACTCGACACAAATCAAACAAAAATGTATCCAAGGTGTGTATTGTTGTTCATTTTCATCATATAAACAAAATAAAACCCAGAATGAATCCTAAAAGACAATAAAAGATCATAAAAGATGCTTCAGCCCAAGTGTTAATGTTACTAAAAGAGCCCAAATTTCTAAAAATATTGCGAAAAACAACAATCTTCTGTTTTAGAGTGAATGTTTGAGGTGTTTAGAAGGCATTTATTTCATTTTTAGAAAATTTAATTTTTCACATTTTTCCATGAAAAGTGCCAATACCCCCCCTTTGGGTTCTAGGTGAAAATCTTACTTGACACAAATCAAACAAAAATGTTTCCATGGTGTGTATTATTGTTCATTTTCATCAAATAAACAAAATAAAACCCAGAATTAATCCTGAAAGACATGAAATGAGCATAAAAGATGCTTCAGCGCAAGTGTTAATGTTACTTAAAGAGCCCAAATTTCTAAAAATAATGCGAAAAACAACAATCTTCTGTTTTAGAGTGAATGTTTGAGGTGTTTAGAAGGCATTTATTTCATTTTTAGAAAATTTAATTTTTCACATTTTTCCATGAAAACTGCCAATACCCCCCCCTTTGGGTTCTAGGTGAAAATCTCACTCGACGCAAATTAAACAAAAATGTATCCAAGATGTGTATTGTTGTTCGTTTTCATCAAATAAACAAAATAAAACCCAGAATGTATCCTGAAAGACAATAAATGATCATAAAAGATGCTTCAGCCCAGGTGTTAATGTTACTAAAAGAAACCAAATTTCTAAAAATATTGCGAAAAACAACAATCTTCTGTTTTAGAGTGAATGTTTGAGGTGCTTAGAAGGCATTTATTTCATTTATAGAAAATTTAATTTTTCACTTTTTTCCATGAAAAGTGCCAATACCCCCCCCTATGGGTTCTAGGTGAAAATCTCACTCGACACAAATCAAACAAAAATGTATCCAAGGTGTGTATTGTTGTTCATTTTCATCAAATAAACAAAATAAAACCCAGAATTATTCCTGAAAGACAAGAAATGAGCATAAAAGTTGCTTCAGCGCAAGTGTTAATGATACTAAAAGAGCCCAAATTTCTAAAAATATTGCGAAAAACAACAATCTTCTGTTTTAGAGTGAATGTTTGAGGTTTTTAGAAGGCATTTATTTCATTTTTAGAAAATTTAATTTTTCACATTTTTCCATGAAAAGTGCCAATACCCCCCCCTTTGGGTTCTAGGTGAAAATCTCCTCGACACAAATTAAACAAAAATGTTTCCATGGTGTGTATTGTTGCTCATTTTCATCAAATAAACAAAATAAAACCCAGAATTAATCTAGAAAGACAAGAAATGAGCATAAAAGTTGCTTCAGCGCAATTGTTAATGTTACTAAAAGAGCCCAAATTTCTAAAAATATTGCGAAAAACAACAATCTTCTGTTTTAGAGTGAATGTTTGAGGTGTTTAGAAGGCATTTATTTCATTTTTAGAAAATTTAATTTTTCACATTTTTCCATGAAAAGTGCCAATACCCCCCCCCTTTGGGTTCTAGGTGAAAATCTCACTCTACACAAATCCAACAAAAATGTATCCAAGGTGTGTATTGTTGTTCATTTTCATCAAATAAACAAAATAAAACCCAGAATGTATCCTGAAAGACAATAAATGATCATAAAAGATGCTTCGGCCCAGGTGTTAATGTTACTAAAAGAGCCCAAATTTCTAAAAATATTGCGAAAAACAACAATCCTCTGTTTTTGAGTGAATGTTTGAGGTGTTTAGAAGGCATTTATTTCATTTTTAGAAAATTTAATTTTTCACATTTTTCCATGAAAAGTGCCAATACCCCCCCCTTTGGGTTCTAGGTGAAAATCTCACTCGACACAAATCAAACAAAAATGTATCCAAGGTGTGTATTGTTGTTCATTTTCATCAAATAAACAAAATAAAACCCAGAATTAATCCTGAAAGACAAGAAATGAGCATAAAAGTTGCTTCAGCGCAGGTGTTAATGTTACTAAAAGAGCCCAAATTTCTAAAAATATTGCGAAAAACAACAATCTTCTGTTTTAGAGTGAATGTTTGAGGTGTTTAGAAGGCATTTATTTCATTTTTAGAAAATTTAATTTTTTACAGTTTTCCATGAAAAGTGCCAATACCCCCCCCTTTGGGTTCTAGGTGAAAATCTCACTTGACACATACCAAACAAAAATGTTTCCAAGGTGTGTAATGTTGTTCATTTTCATCAAATAAACAAAATAAAACCCAGAATTAATTCTGAAAGACATGAAATGAGCATAAAAGATGCTTCAGCGCAAGTGTTATTTTTACTAAAAGAGCCCAAATTTCTAAAAATATTGCGAAAAACAACAATCTTCTGTTTTAGAGTGAATGTTTGAGGTGTTTAGAAGGCATTTATTTCATTTTTAGAAAATTTAATTTTTCACATTTTTCCATGAAAAGTGCCAATACCCCCCCCTTTGTGTTCTAGGTGAAAATCTCACTCGACACAAATCAAACAAAAATGTATCCAAGGTGTGTATTGTTGTTCATTTTCATCAAATAAACAAAATAAAACCCAGAATGTATCCTGAAAGACAATAAATGATCATAAAAGATGCTTCAGCCCAGGTGTTAATGTTACTAAAAGAAACCAAATTTCTAAAAATATTGCGAAAAACAACAATCTTCTGTTTTAGAGTGAATGTTTGAGGTGCTTAGAAGGCATTTATTTCATTTATAGAAAATTTAATTTTTCACATTTTTCCATGAAAAGTGCCAATACCCCCCCCTTTGGGTTCTAGGTGAAAATCTCACTCGAAACAAATCAAACAAAAATGTATCCAAGGTGTGTATTGTTGTTCATTTTCATCAAATAAACAAAATAAAACCCAGAATTAATCCTGAAAGACAAGAAATGAGCATAAAAGTTGCTTCAGCGCAGGTGTTAATGTTACTAAAAGAGCCCAAATTTCTAAAAATATTGCGAAAAACAACAATCTTCTGTTTTAGAGTGAATGTTTGAGGTGTTTAGAAGGCATTTATTTCATTTTTAGAAAATTTAATTTTTTACAGTTTTCCATGAAAAGTGCCAATACCTAATAAAGTGCCCCTTTGGGTTCTAGGTGAAAATCTCACTTGACACATACCAAACAAAAATGTTTCCAAGGTGTGTAATGTTGTTCATTTTCATCAAATAAACAAAATAAAACCCAGAATTAATCCTGAAAGACATGAAATGAGCATAAAAGATGCTTCAGCGCAAGTGTTATTTTTACTAAAAGAGCCCAAATTTCTAAAAATATTGCGAAAAACAACAATCTTCTGTTTTAGAGTGAATGTTTGAGGTGTTTAGAAGGCATTTATTTCATTTTTAGAAAATTTAATTTTTCACATTTTTCCATGAAAAGTGCCAATACCCCCCCCCTTTGGGTTCAAGGTGAAAATCTTACTTGACACAAATCAAACAAAAATGTTTCCATGGTGTGTATTGTTGTTCATTTTCATCAAATAAACAAAATAAAACCCAGAATTAATCCTGAAAGACATGAAATGAGCATAAAAGATGCTTCAGCGCAAGTGTTAATGTTACTTAAAGAGCCCAAATTTCTAAAAATAATGCGAAAAACAACAATCTTCTGTTTTAGAGTGAATGTTTGAGGTGTTTAGAAGGCATTTATTTCATTTTTAGAAAATTTAATTTTTCACATTTTTCCATGAAAACTGCCAATACCCCCCCCTTTGGGTTCTAGGTGAAAATCTCACTCGACACAAATCAAACAAAAATGTATCCAAGATGTGTATTGTTGTTCGTTTTCATCAAATAAACAAAATAAAACCCAGAATGTATCCTGAAAGACAATAAATGATCATAAAAGATGCTTCAGCCCAGGTGTTAATGTTACTAAAAGAAACCAAATTTCTAAAAATATTGCGAAAAACAACAATGTTCTGTTTTAGATTGAATGTTTGAGGTGCTTAGAAGGCATTTATTTCATTTATAGAAAATTTAATTTTTCACTTTTTTCCATGAAAAGTGCCAATACCCCCCCCCCTATGGGTTCTAGGTGAAAATCTCACTCGACACAAATCAAACAAAAATGTATCCAAGGTGTGTATTGTTGTTCATTTTCATCAAATAAACAAAATAAAACCCAGAATTATTCCTGAAAGACAAGAAATGAGCATAAAAGTTGCTTCAGCGAAAGTGTTAATGATACTAAAAGAGCCCAAATTTCTAAAAATATTGCGAAAAACAACAATCTTCTGTTTTAGAGTGAATGTTTGAGGTGTTTAGAAGGCATTTATTTCATTTTTAGAAAATTTAATTTTTCACATTTTTCCATGAAAAGTGCCAATACCCCCCCCTTTGGGTTCTAGGTGAAAATCTCCTCGACACAAATTAAACAAAAATGTTTCCATGGTGTGTATTGTTGCTCATTTTCATCAAATAAACAAAATAAAACCCAGGATTAATCTAGAAAGACAAGAAATGAGCATAAGAGTTGCTTCAGCGCAATTGTTAATGTTACTAAAAGAGCCCAAATTTCTAAAAATATTGCGAAAAACAACAATCTTCTGTTTAAGAGTGAATGTTTGAGGTGTTTAGAAGGCATTTATTTCATTTTTAGAAAATTTAATTTTTCACATTTTTCCATGAAAAGTGCCAATACCCCCCCCTTTGGGTTCTAGGTGAAAATCTCACTCGACACAAATCCAACAAAAATGTATCCAAGGTGTGTATTGTTGTTCATTTTCATCAAATAAACAAAATAAAACCCAGAATGTATCCTGAAAGACAATAAATGATCATAAAAGATGCTTCGGCCCAGGTGTTAATGTTACTAAAAGAGCCCAAATTTCTAAAAATATTGCGAAAAACAACAATCCTCTGTTTTAGAGTGAATGTTTGAGGTGTTTAGAAGGCATTTATTTCATTTTTAGAAAATTTAATTTTTCACATTTTTCCATGAAAAGTGCCAATACCCCCCCCTTTGGGTTCTAGGTGAAAATCTCACTCGACACAAATCAAACAAAAATGTATCCAAGGTGTGTATTGTTGTTCATTTTCATCAAATAAACAAAATAAAACCCAGAATTAATCCTGAAAGACAAGAAATGAGCATAAAAGTTGCTTCAGCGCAGGTGTTAATGTTACTAAAAGAGCCCAAATTTCTAAAAATATTGCGAAAAACAACAATCTTCTGTTTTAGAGTGAATGTTTGAGGTGTTTAGAAGGCATTTATTTCATTTTTAGAAAATTTAATTTTTTACAGTTTTCCATGAAAAGTGCCAATACCCCCCCCTTTGGGTTCAAGGTGAAAATCTTACTTGACACAAATCAAACAAAAATGTTTCCATGGTGTGTATTGTTGTTCATTTTCATCAAATAAACAAAATAAAACCCAGAATTAATCCTGAAAGACATGAAATGAGCATAAAAGATGCTTCAGCGCAAGTGTTAATTTTACTAAAAGAGCCCAAATTTCTAAAAATATTGCGAAAAACAACAATCTTCTGTTTTAGAGTGAATGTTTGAGGTGTTTAGAAGGCATTTATTTCATTTTTAGAAAATTTAATTTTTCACATTTTTCCATGAAAAGTGCCAATACCCCCCCCTTTGGGTTCAAGGTGAAAATCTAACTTGACACAAATAACACAAAAATGTTTCCATGGTGTGTATTGTTGTTCATTTTCATCAAATAAACAAAATAAAACACAGAATTAATCCTGAAAGACAAGAAATGAGCATAAAAGTTGCTTCAGCGCTAGTGTTAATGTTACTAAAAGAGCCCAAATTTCTAAAAATATTGCGTAAAACCACAATCTTCTGTTTTAGAGTGAATGTTTGAGGTGTTTAGAAGGCATTTATTTCATTTTTAGAAAATTTAATTTTTTACATTTTTCCATGAAAAGTGCCAATACCCCCCCCTTTGGGTTCTAGGTGAAAATCTCACTCGACACAAATCAAACAAAAATGTATCCAAGGTGTGTATTGTTGTTCATTTTCATCAAATAAACAAAATAAAACCCAGAATGGATCCTGAAAGACAATAAAAGATCATAAAAGATGCTTCAGCCCAGGTGTTAATGTTACTAAAAGAGCCCAAATTTCTAAAAATATTGCGAAAAACAACAATCTTCTGTTTTAGAGTGAACGTTTGAGGTGTTTAGAAGGCATTTATTTCATTTTTAGAAAATTTAATTTTTCACATTTTTCCATGAAAAGTGCCAATATCCCCCCCTTTGGGTTCTAGGTGAAAATCTCACTTGACACAAATCAAACAAAAATGTTTCCATGGTGTGTATTGTTGTTCATTTTCATCAAATAAACAAAATAAAACAGAGAATTAATCCTGAAAGACAAGAAATGAGCATAAAAGTTGCTTCAGCGGAAGTGTTAATGTTACTAAAAGAGCCCAAATTTCTAAAAATATTGCGAAAAACAACAATCTTCTGTTAAAGAGTGAATGTTTGAGGTGTTTAGAAGGCATTTATTTCATTTTTAGAAAATTTAATTTTTTACATTTTTCCATGAAAAGTGTTCATACCCCCCTTTGGGTTCTTGGTGAAAATCTCACACGACACAAATCAAACAAAAATGTTTCCATGGTGTGTATTGTTGTTCATTTTCATCAAATAAACAAAATAAAACCCAGAATTAATCCTGAAAGACAAGAAATGAGCATAAAAGATGCTTCAGCGCAAGTGTTAATGTTACTAAAAGAGCCCAAATTTCAAAATATATTGCGAAAAACAACAATCTTCTGTTTTAGAGTGAATGTTTGAGGTGTTTAGAAGGCATTTTTTTCATTTTTAGAAAATTTAATTATTTACATTTTTCCATGAAAAGTGCCAATACCCCCCCTTTGGGTTCTAGGTGAAAATCTCACTCGACAAAAATCAAACAAAAATGTTTTCATTGTGTGTATTGTTGTTCATTTTCATCAAATAAACAAAATAAAACCCAGAATTAATCCTGAAAGACATGAAATGAGCATAAAAGATGCTTCAGCGCAAGTGTTAATGTTACTTAAAGAGCCCAAATTTCTAAAAACATTGCGAAAAACAACAATCTTCTGTTTTAGAGTGAATGTTTGAGGTTTTAGAAGGCATTTATTTTATTTTTAGAAAATTTAATTTTTCACATTTTTCCATGAAAAGTGCCAATACCCCCCCCTTTGGGTTCTAGGTGAAAATCTCACTCGACACAAATCAAACAAAAATGTATCCAAGATGTGTATTGTTGTTCATTTTCATCAAATAAACAAAATAAAACCCAGAATGTATCCTGAAAGACAATAAATGATAATAAAAGATGCTTCAGCCCAGGTGTAAATGTTACTAAAAGAGCCCAAATTTGTAAAAATATTACGAAAAACAACAATCTTCTGTTTTAGAGTGAATGTTTGAGGTGTTTAGAAGGCATTTATTTCATTTTTAGAAAATTTAATTTTTCACATTTTTCCATGAAAAGTGCCAATACCCCCCCTTTGGGTTCAAGGTGAAAATCTAACTTGACACAAATAACACAAAAATGTTTCCATGGTGTGTATTGTTGTTCATTTTCATCAAATAAACAAAATAAAACACAGAATTAATCCTGAAAGACAAGAAATGAGCATAAAAGTTGCTTCAGCGCTAGTGTTAATGTTACTAAAAGAGCCCAAATTTCTAAAAATATTGCGTAAAACCACAATCTTCTGTTTTTGAGTGAATGTTTGAGGTGTTTAGAAGGCATTTATTTCATTTTTAGAAAATTTAATTTTTAACATTTTTCCAAGAAAAGTGCCAATACCCCCCCCTTTGGGTTCTAGGTGAAAATCTCACTCGACACAAATCAAACAAAAATGTATCCAAGATGTGTATTGTTGTTCATTTTCATCAAATAAACAAAATAAAACCCAGAATGTATCCTGAAAGACAATAAATGATCATAAAAGATGCTTCAGCCCAGGTGTAAATGTTACTAAAAGAGCCCAAATTTCTAAAAATTTTGTGAAAAACAACAATCTTCTGTTTTAGAGTGAATGTTTGAGGTGTTTAGAAGGCATTTATTTCATTTTTAGAAAATTTAATTTTTCACATTTTTCCATGAAAAGTGCAAATACCCCCCCCTTTGGGTTCTAGGTGAAAATCTCACTTGACACAAATCAAACAAAAATGTTTCCATGGTGTGTATTATTGATCATTTTCATCAAATAAACAAAATAAAACCCAGAATTAATCCTGAAAGACATGAAATGAGCATAAAAGTTGCTTCAGCGCTAGTGTTAATGTTACTAAAAGAGCCCAAATTTCTAAAAATATTGCGTAAAACCACAATCTTCTGTTTTAGAGTGAATGTTTGAGGTGTTTAGAAGGCATTTATTTCATTTTTAGAAAATTTAATTTTTTACATTTTTCCATGAAAAGTGCCAATACCCCCCCCTTTGGGTTCTAGGTGAAAATCTCACTCGACACAAATCAAACAAAAATGTATCCAAGGTGTGTATTGTTGTTCATTTTCATCAAATAAACAAAATAAAACCCAGAATAATCCTGAAAGACAATAAAAGATCATAAAAGATGCTTCAGCCCAGGTGTTAATGTTACTAAAAGAGCCCAAATTTCTAAAAATATTGCGAAAAACAACAATCTTCTGTTTTAGAGTGAACGTTTGAGGTGTTTAGAAGGCATTTATTTCATTTTTAGAAAATTTAATTTTTCACATTTTTCCATGAAAAGTGCCAATATCCCCCCCTTTGGGTTCTGGGTGAAAATCTCACTTGACACAAATCAAACAAAAATGTTTCCATGGTGTGTATTGTTGTTCATTTTCATCAAATAAACAAAATAAAACCCAGAATTAATCCTGAAAGACATGAAATGAGTATAAAAGATGCTTCAGCCCAGGTGTTAATGTTACTAAAAGAGCCCAAATTTCTAAAAATATTGCGAAAAACAACAATCCTCTGTTTAAGAGTGAATGTTTGAGGTGTTTAGAAGGCATTTATTTCATTTTTAGAAAATTTAATTTTTTACATTTTTCCATGAAAAGTGTTAATACCCCCCTTTGGGTTCTTGGTGAAAATCTCACACGACACAAATCAAACAAAAATGTTTCCATGGTGTGTATTGTTGTTCATTTTCATCAAATAAACAAAATAAAACCCAGAATTAATCCTGAAAGACAAGAAATGAGCATAAAAGATGCTTCAGCGCAAGTGTTAATGTTACTAAAAGAGCCCAAATTTCTAAATATATTGCGAAAAACAACAATCTTCTGTTTTAGAGTGAATGTTTGAGGTGTTTAGAAGGCATTTTTTTCATTTTTAGAAAATTTAATTATTCACATTTTTCCATGAAAAGTGCCAATACCCCCCCTTTGGGTTCTAGGTGAAAATCTCACTCGACACAAATCAAACAAAAATGTTTTCATGGTGTGTATTGTTGTTCATTTTCATCAAATAAACAAAATAAAACCCAGAATTAATCTTGAAAGACAAGAAATGAGCATAAAAGTTGCTTCAGGGAAAGACTTAATGTTACTAAAAGAGCCCAAATTTCTAAGAATTTTGCGAAAAACAACAATCTTCTGTTTTAGAGTGAATGTTTGAGGTGTTTAGAAGGCATTTATTTCATTTTTAGAAAATTTAATTTTTCACATTTTTCCATGAAAAGTGCCAATACCCCCCCCTTTGGGTTCTAGGTGAAAATCTCACTTGACACAAATCAAACAAAAATGTTTCCATGGTGTGTATTATAGATCATTTTCATCAAATAAACAAAATAAAACCCAGAATTAATCCTGAAAGACATGAAATGAGCATAAAAGATGCTTCAGCGCAAGTGTAAATGTTACTTAAAGAGCCCAAATTTCTAAAAACATTGCGAAAAACAACAATCTTCTGTTTAAGAGTGAATGTTTGAGGTTTTAGAAGGCATTTATTTTATTTTTAGAAAATTTTTTTTTCCCATTTTTCCATGAAAAGTGCCAATACCCCCCCCTTTAGGTTCTAGGTGAAAATCTCACTCGACACAAATCAAACAAAAATGTATCCAAGATGTGTATTGTTGTTCATTTTCATCAAATAAACAAAATAAAACCCAGAATGTATCCTGAAAGACAATAAATGATCATAAAAGATGCTTCAGCCCAGGTGTAAATGTTACTAAAAGAGCCCAAATTTGTAAAAATATTACGAAAAACAACAATCTTCTGTTTTAGAGTGAATTTTTGAGGTGTTTAGAACGCATTTATTTCATTTTTAGAAAATTTAATTTTTCACATTTTTCCATGAAAAGTGCCAATCCCCCCCCTTTGGGTTCTAGGTGAAAATCTCACTCGACACAAATCAAACAAAAATGTATCCAAGGTGTGTATTGTTGTTCATTTTCATCAAATAAACAAAATAAAACCCAGAATTAATCCTGAAAGACAAGAAATGAGCATAAAAGTTGCTTCAGCGCAAGTGTTAATGTTACTAAAAGAGCCCAAATTTCTAAAAATAATGCGAAAAACAACAATCTTCTGTTTTAGAGTGAATGTTTGAGGTGTTTAGAAGGAATTTATTTCATTTTTAGAAAATTTAATTTTTCACATTTTTCCATGAAAAGTGCCAATAACCCTCCCCTTTGGGTTCTAGGTGAAAATCTCCTCGACACATATTAAACAAAAATGTTTCCATGGTGTGTATTGTTGCTCATTTTCATCAAATAAACAAAATAAAACCCAGAATTAATCTAGAAAGACAAGAAATGAGCATAAAAGTTGCTTCAGCGCAAGTGTTAATGTTACTAAAAGAGCTCAAATTTCTAAAAATATTGCGAAAAACAACAATCTTCTGTTTTAGAGTGAATGTTTGAGGTGTTTAGAAGGCATTTATTTCATTTTTAGAAAATTTAATTTTTCACATTTTTCCATGAAAAGTGCCAATACCCCCCCCTTTGGGTTCTAGGTGAAAATCTCACTCGAAACAAATCAAACAAAAATGTATCCAAGGTGTGTATTGTTGTTCATTTTCATCAAATAAACAAAATAAAACCCAGAATGTATCCTGAAAGACAATAAATTATCATAAAAGATGCTTCAGCCCAGGTGTTAATGTTACTAAAAGAGCCCAAATTTCTAAAAATATTGCGAAAAACAACAATCTTCTGTTTTAGAGTGAATGTTTGAGGTGTTTAGAAGGCATTTATTTCATTTTTAGAAAATTTAATTTTTCACATTTTTCCATGAAAAGTGCCAATGCCCCCCCCTTTGGGTTCTAGGTGAAAATCTCGGTCGACACAAATTAAACAAAAATGTTTCCATGGTGTGTATTGTTGTTCATTTTCATCAAATAAACAAAATAAAACCCAGAATTAATCCTGAAAGACAAGAAATGAGCATAAAAGATGCTTCAGCGCAAGTGTTAATGTTACTAAAAGAGCCCAAATTTCTAAAAATATTGCGAAAAACAACAATCTTCTGTTTTAGAGTGAATGTTTGAGGTGTTTAGAAGGCATTTATTTCATTTTTAGAAAATTTAATTATTCACATTTTTCCATGAAAAGTGCCAATACCCCCCCTTTGGGTTCTAGGTGAAAATCTCACTCGACACAAATTAAACAAAAATGTTTCCATGGTGTGTATTATTGTTCATTTTCATTAAATAAACAAAATAAAACCCAGAATTAATCCTGAAAGACATGAAATGAGGATAAAAGATGCTTCAGCGCAAGTGTTAATGTTACTTAAAGAGCCCAAATTTCTAAAAATATTGCGAAAAACAACAATCTTCTGTTTTAGAGTGAATGTTTGAGGTGTTTAGAAGGCATTTATTTCATTTTTAGAAAATTTAATTTTTAACATTTTTCCATGAAAAGTGCCAATACCCCCCCCTTTGGGTTCTAGGTGAAAATCTCACTCGACACAAATCAAACAAAAATGTATCCAAGATGTGTATTGTTGTTCATTTTCATCAAATAAACAAAATAAAACCCAGAATGTATCCTGAAAGACAATAAATGATCATAAAAGATGCTTCAGCGAAAGTGTTAATGTTACTAAAAGAGCCCAAATTTCTAAAAATATTGCGAAAAACAACAATCTTCTGTTTTAGAGTGAATGTTTGAGGTGTTTAGAAGGCATTTATTTCATTTTTAGAAAATTTAATTTTTCACATTTTTCCATGAAAAGTGCCAATACCCCCCCTTTGGGTTCTAGGTGAAAATCTCACTGGAAACAAATCAAACAAAAATGTATCCAAGGTATGTATTGTTGTTCATTTTCATCAAATAAACAAAATAAAACCCAGAATGTATCCTGAAAGACAATAAATGATCATAAAAGATGCTTCAGCGAAAGTGTTAATGTTACTAAAAGAGCCCAAATTTCTAAAAATATAGCGAAAAACAACAATCTTCTGTTTTAGAGTGAATGTTTGAGGTGTTTAGAAGGCATTTATTTCGTTTTTAGAAAATTTAATTTTTCACATTTTTTCATGAAAAGTGCCAATACCCCCCCCTTTGGGTTCTAGGTGAAAATCTCACTCGTTACAAATCAAACAAAAATGTATCCAAGGTGTGTATTGTTGTTCATTTTCATCAAAAAAACAAAATAAAACCCAGAATTAATCCTGAAAGACATGAAATGAGCATAAAAGATGCTTCAGCGCAAGTGTTAATGTTCCTAAAAGAGCCCTAATTTCTAAAAATATTGCGAAAAACTACAATCTTCTGTTTTAGAGTGAATGTTTGAGGTGTTTAGAAGGCATTTATTTCATTTTAGAAAATTTAATTTTTCACATTTTTCCATGAAAAGTGCCAATACCCCCCCTTTGGGTTCTAGGTGAAAATCTCACTTGACACAAATCAAACAAAAATGTTTCCATGGTGTATTATTGTTCATTTTCATCAAATAAACAAAATAAAACCCAGAATGAATCCTGAAAGACAATAAAAGATCATAAAAGATGCTTCAGCCCAGGTGTTAATGTTACTAAAAGAACCCAAATTTCTAAAAATATTGCAAAAAATAACAATCTTCTGTTTTAGAGTGAATGTGTTAGGTGTTTAGAAGGCATTTATTTCATTTTTAGAAAATTTAATTTTTCACATTTTTCCATGAAAAGTGCCAATACCCCCCCCTTTGGGTTCTAGGCGAAAATCTCACTCGACACAAATCAAACAAAAATGTTTCCAAGGTGTGTATTGTTGTTCATTTTCATCAAAAAAACAAAATAAAACCCAGAATTAATCCTGAAAGACATGAAATGAGCATAAAAGATGCTTCAGCGCAAGTGTTAATGTTCCTAAAAGAGCCCTAATTTCTAAAAATATTGCGAAAAACTACAATCTTCTGTTTTAGAGTGAATGTTTGAGGTGTTTAGAAGGCATTTATTTCATTTTAGAAAATTTAATTTTTCACATTTTTCCATGAAAAGTGCCAATACCCCCCCCTATGGGTTCTAGGTGAAAATCTCACTCGACGCAAATCAAACAAAAATGTTTCTTCCATGGTGTGTATTGTTGTTCATTTTCATCAAAAAAACAAAATAAAACCCAGAATTAATCCTGAAAGACAAGAAATGAGCATAAAAGATACTTCAGCGCAAGTGTTTATGTTACTAAAAGAGCCCAAATTTCTAAAAATATTGCGAAAAACTACAATATTCTGTTTTAGAGTGAATGTTTGAGGTGTTTAGAAGGCATTTATTTCATTTTTAGAAAATTTAATTTTTTACATTTTTCCATGAAAAGTGCCAATACCCCCCCCTATGGGTTCTAGGCGAAAATCTCACTCGACGCAAATCAAACAAAAATGTTTCCATGGTGTGTATTGTTGTTCATTTTCATCAAATAAACAAAATAAAACCCAGAATTAATCCTGAAAGACAAGAAATGAGCATAAAAGATACTTCAGCGCAAGTGTTTATGTTACTAAAAGAGCCCAAATTTCTAAAAATATTGCGAAAACAACAATCTTCTGTTTTAGAGTGAATGTTTGAGGTGTTTAGAAGGCATTTATTTCATTTTTAGAAAATTTAATTTTTCAAATTTTTCCATGAAAAGTGCCAATACCCCCCCCTTTGGGTTCTAGGTGAAAATCTCACTCGACAAAAATCAAACAAAAATGTTTCCATTGTGTGTATTGTTGTTCATTTTCATCAAATAAACAAAATAAAACACAGAATTAATCCTGAAAGACAAGAAATGAGCATAAAAGATGCTTCAGCGCAAGTGTTAATGTTATTAAAGAGCCCAAATTTCTTAAAATATTGCAAAAAACAACAATCTTCTGTTTTAGAGTGAATGTTTGAGGTGTTTATAAGGCATTTATTTCATTTTTAGAAAATTTAATTTTTCACATTTTTCCATGAAAAGTGCCAATACCCCCCCCTTTGGGTTCAAGGTGAAAATCTCAGTCGACACAAATCAAACAAAAATGTATCCAAGGTTTGTAATGTTGTACATTTTCATCAAATAATCAAAATAAAACCCAGAAAGTATCCTGAAAGACAATAAATGATCATAAAAGATGCTTCAGCGAAAGTGTTAATGTTACTAAAAGAGCCCAAATTTCTAAAAATATTGCGAAAAACAACAATCTTCTGTTTTAGAGTGAATGTTTGAGGTGTTTAGAAGGAATTTATTTCATTTTTAGAAAATTTAAGTTTTTACATTTTTCCATGAAAAGTGTTAATACCACCCTTTGGGTTCTAGGTGAAAATCTCACTCTACACAAATCAAACAAAAATGTTTCCATGGTGTGTATTTTTGTTTATTTTCATCAAATAAACAAAATTAGACCCAGAATTAATCCTGAAAGACAAGAAATTGGCATAAATGATGCTTCAGCGCAAGTGTTAATGTTACTAAAAGAGCCCAAATTTCTAAAAATATTGCGAAAAACAACAATCTTCTGTTTTAGAGTGAATGTTTGAGGTGTTTAGAAGGCATTTATTTCATTTTTAGAAAATTTAATTTTTCACATTTTTCCATGAAAAGTGCCAATACCCCCCCTTTGGGTTCTAGGTGAAAATCTCACTGGACACAAATCAAACAAAAATGTATCCAAGGTGTGTATTGTTGTTCATTTTCATCAAATAAACAAAATAAAACCCAGAATGTATCCTGATAGACAATAAATGATCATAAAAGATGCTTCAGCCCAGGTGTTAATGTTACTAAAAGAGCCCAAATTTCTAAAAATATTGCAAAAAACAACAATCTTCTGTTTTAGAGTGAATGTCTGATGTGTTTAGAAGGCATTTATTTCATTTTTAGAAAATTTAATTTTTCACATTTTTCCATGAAAAGTGCCAATGCCCCCCCCTTTGGGTTCTAGGTGAAAATCTCAGTCGACACAAATTAAACAAAAATGTATCCAAGGTGTGTATTGTTGTTCATTTTCATCAAATAAACAAAATGAAACCCAGAATGTATCCTGAAAGACAATAAATGATCATAAAAGATGCTTCAGCCCAGGTGTTAATGTTACTAAAAGACCCCAAATTTCTAAAAATATTGCGAAAAACAAAAATCTTCTGTTTTAGAGTGAATGTTTGAGGTGTTTAGAAGGCATTTATTTCATTTTTAGAAAATTTAATTTTTCACATTTTTCCATGAAAAGTGCCAATGCCCCCCCCTTTGGGTTCTAGGTGAAAATCTCAGTCGACACAAATCAAACAAAAATGTATCCAAGGTGTGTATTGTTGTTCATTTTCATCAAATAAACAAAATAAAACCCAGAATGTATCCTGAAAGACAATAAATGATCATAAAAGATGCTTCAGCGAAAGTGTTAATGTTACTAAAAGAGCCCAAATTTCTAAAAATATAGCGAAAAACAACAATCTTCTGTTTTAGAGTGAATGTTTGAGGTGTTTAGAAGGCATTTATTTCATATTTAGAAAATTTAATTTTTCACATTTTTCCATGAAAAGTGCCAATACCCCCCCCTTTGGGTTCTAGGTGAAAATCTCACTCTACACAAATCAAACAAAAATGTATCCAAGGTGTGTATTGTTGTTCATTTTCATCAAATAAACAAAATAGAACCCAGAATGAATCCTGAATAACAATAAAAGATCATAAAAGATGCTTCAGCCCAAGTGTTAATGTTACTAAAAGAGCCCAAATTTCTAAAAATATTGCGAAAAACAACAATCTTCTGTTTAAGAGTGAATGTTTGAGGTGTTTAGAAGGCATTTATTTCATTTTTAGAAAATTTAATTTTTCACATTTTTCCATGAAAAGTGCCAATACCCCCCCCTTTGGGTTCTAGGTGAAAATCTCACTCGACACAAATCAAACAAAAATGTTTCCATGGTGTGTATTGTTGTTCATTTTCATCAAATAAACAAAATAAAACCCAGAATTAATCCTGAAAGACAAGAAATGAGCATAAAAGATGCTTCAGCGCAAGTGTTAATGTTACTAAAAGAGCCCAAATTTCTAAAAATATTGCGAAAAACAACAATCTTCTGTTTTAGAGTGAATGTTTGAGGTGTTTAGAAGGCATTTATTTCATTTTTAGAAAATTTAATTATTCACATTTTTCCATGAAAAGTGCCAATACCCCCCCTTTGGGTTCTAGGTGAAAATCTCACTCGACACAAATCAAACAAAAATGTTTAATGGTGTGTATTGTTTTTCATTTTCATCAAATAAACAAAATAAAACCCAGAATTAATCTTGAAAGACAAGAAATGAGCATAAAAGTTGCTTCAGGGAAAGACTTAATGTTACTAAAAGAGCCCAAATTTCTAAGAATTTTGCGAAAAACAACAATCTTCTGTTTTAGAGTGAATGTTTGAGGTGTTTAGAAGGCATTTATTTCATTTTTAGAAAATTTAATTTTTCACATTTTTCCATGAAAAGTGCCAATACCCCCCCCTTTGTGTTCTAGGTGAAAATCTCACTTGACACAAATCAAACAAAAATGTTTCCATGGTGTGTATTATATTTCATTTTCATCAAATAAACAAAATAAAACCCAGAATTAATCCTGAAAGACATGAAATGAGCATAAAAGATGCTTCAGCGCAAGTGTTAATGTTACTTAAAGAGCCCAAATTTTTTAAAAATATTGCGAAAAACATCAATCTTCTGTTTTAGAGTGAATGTTTGAGGTGTTTATAAGGCATTTATTTCATTTTTAGAAAATTTAATTTTTCACATTTTTCCATTAAAAGTGCCAATACCCCCCCCTTTGGGTTCTAGGTGAAAATCTCACTCGACACAAATCAAACAAAAATGTATCCAAGGTGTGTATTGTTGTTCATTTTCATCAAATAAACAAAATAAAACCCAGAATTAATCCTGAAAGACAAGAAATTAGTATAAATAATGCTTCAGCGCAAGTTTTAATGTTATTAAAAGAGCCCAAATTTCTAAAAACATTGCGAAAAACAACAATCTTCTGTTTTAGAGTGAATGTTTGAGGTGTTTAGAAGGCATTTATTTCATTTTTAGAAAATTTAATTTTTTACATTTTTCCATGAAAAGTGCCAATACCCCCCCCTTTGGGTTCCAGGTGAAAATCTCACTCGACACCAATCAATCAAAAATGTTTCCATGGTGTGTATTGTTGTTCATTTTCATCAAATAAACAAATAAAACCCAGAATTAATCCTGAAAGACAAGAAATGAGCATAAAAGATGCTTCAGCGCAAGTGTTAATGTTACTAAAAGAGCCCAAATTTCTAAAAATATTGTGAAAAACAACAATCTTTTTTTTTAGAGTGAATGTTTGAGGTGTTTAGAAGGCATTTATTTCATTATTAGAAAATTTAATTTTTTACATTTTTCCATGAAAAGTGCCAATACCCCCCCCTTTGGGTTCTAGGTGAAAATCTCACTCGACACAAATCAAACAAAAATGTATCCAAGGTGTGTATTGTTGTTCATTTTCATCAAATAAACAAAATAAAACCCAGAAATAATCCTGAAAGACAAGAAATGATCATAAAAGATGCTTCAGCCCAGGTGTTAATGTTACTAAAAGAGCCCAAATTTCTAAAAATATTGCGAAAAACAACAATCTTCTGTTTTAGAGTGAATGTTTGAGGTGTTTAGAAGGCATTTATTTCATTTTTAGAAAATTTAATTTTTCACATTTTTCCATGAAAAGTGCCAATGCCCCCCCCTTTGGGTTCTAGGTGAAAATCTCAGTCGACACAAATTAAACAAAAATGTATCCAAGGTGTGTATTGTTGTTCATTTTCATCAAATAAACAAAATGAAACCCAGAATGTATCCTGAAAGACAATAAATGATCATAAAAGATGCTTCAGCCCAGGTGTAAATGTTACTAAAAGACCCCAAATTTCTAAAAATATTGCGAAAAACAAAAATCTTCTGTTTTAGAGTGAATGTTTGAGGTGTTTAGAAGGCATTTATTTCATTTTTAGAAAATTTAATTTTTCACATTTTTCCATGAAAAGTGCCAATGCCCCCCCCTTTGGGTTCTAGGTGAAAATCTCAGTCGACACAAATCAAACAAAAATGTATCCAAGGTGTGTATTGTTGTTCATTTTCATCAAATAAACAAAATAAAACCCAGAATGTATCCTGAAAGACAATAAATGATCATAAAAGATGCTTCAGCGAAAGTGTTAATGTTACTAAAAGAGCCCAAATTTCTAAAAATATAGCGAAAAACAACAATCTTCTGTTTTAGAGTGAATGTTTGAGGTGTTTAGAAGGCATTTATTTCATATTTAGAAAATTTAATTTTTCACATTTTTCCATGAAAAGTGCCAATACCCCCCCCTTTGGGTTCTAGGTGAAAATCTCACTCTACACAAATCAAACAAAAATGTATCCAAGGTGTGTATTGTTGTTCATTTTCATCAAATAAACAAAATAGAACCCAGAATGAATCCTGAATAACAATAAAAGATCATAAAAGATGCTTCAGCCCAAGTGTTAATGTTACTAAAAGAGCCCAAATTTCTAAAAATATTGCGAAAAACAACAATCTTCTGTTTAAGAGTGAATGTTTGAGGTGTTTAGAAGGCATTTATTTCATTTTTAGAAAATTTAATTTTTCACATTTTTCCATGAAAAGTGCCAATACCCCCCCCTTTGGGTTCTAGGTGAAAATCTCACTCGACACAAATCAAACAAAAATGTTTCCATGGTGTGTATTGTTGTTCATTTTCATCAAATAAACAAAATAAAACCCAGAATTAATCCTGAAAGACAAGAAATGAGCATAAAAGATGCTTCAGCGCAAGTGTTAATGTTACTAAAAGAGCCCAAATTTCTAAAAATATTGCGAAAAACAACAATCTTCTGTTTTAGAGTGAATGTTTGAGGTGTTTAGAAGGCATTTATTTCATTTTTAGAAAATTTAATTATTCACATTTTTCCATGAAAAGTGCCAATACCCCCCCTTTGGGTTCTAGGTGAAAATCTCACTCGACACAAATCAAACAAAAATGTTTAATGGTGTGTATTGTTTTTCATTTTCATCAAATAAACAAAATAAAACCCAGAATTAATCTTGAAAGACAAGAAATGAGCATAAAAGTTGCTTCAGGGAAAGACTTAATGTTACTAAAAGAGCCCAAATTTCTAAGAATTTTGCGAAAAACAACAATCTTCTGTTTTAGAGTGAATGTTTGAGGTGTTTAGAAGGCATTTATTTCATTTTTAGAAAATTTAATTTTTCACATTTTTCCATGAAAAGTGCCAATACCCCCCCCTTTGTGTTCTAGGTGAAAATCTCACTTGACACAAATCAAACAAAAATGTTTCCATGGTGTGTATTATATTTCATTTTCATCAAATAAACAAAATAAAACCCAGAATTAATCCTGAAAGACATGAAATGAGCATAAAAGATGCTTCAGCGCAAGTGTTAATGTTACTTAAAGAGCCCAAATTTTTTAAAAATATTGCGAAAAACATCAATCTTCTGTTTTAGAGTGAATGTTTGAGGTGTTTATAAGGCATTTATTTCATTTTTAGAAAATTTAATTTTTCACATTTTTCCATTAAAAGTGCCAATACCCCCCCCTTTGGGTTCTAGGTGAAAATCTCACTCGACACAAATCAAACAAAAATGTATCCAAGGTGTGTATTGTTGTTCATTTTCATCAAATAAACAAAATAAAACCCAGAATTAATCCTGAAAGACAAGAAATTAGTATAAATAATGCTTCAGCGCAAGTTTTAATGTTATTAAAAGAGCCCAAATTTCTAAAAACATTGCGAAAAACAACAATCTTCTGTTTTAGAGTGAATGTTTGAGGTGTTTAGAAGGCATTTATTTCATTTTTAGAAAATTTAATTTTTTACATTTTTCCATGAAAAGTGGCAATACCCCCCCCTTTGGGTTCCAGGTGAAAATCTCACTCGACACCAATCAATCAAAAATGTTTCCATGGTGTGTATTGTTGTTCATTTTCATCAAATAAACAAATAAAACCCAGAATTAATCCTGAAAGACAAGAAATGAGCATAAAAGATGCTTCAGCGCAAGCGTTAATGTTACTAAAAGAGCCCAAATTTCTAAAAATATTGCGAAAAACAACAATCTTTTTTTTTAGAGTGAATGTTTGAGGTGTTTAGAAGGCATTTATTTCATTATTAGAAAATTTAATTTTTTACATTTTTCCATGAAAAGTGCCAATACCCCCCCCTTTGGGTTCTAGGTGAAAATCTCACTCGACACAAATCAAACAAAAATGTATCCAAGGTGTGTATTGTTGTTCATTTTCATCAAATAAACAAAATAAAACCCAGAAATAATCCTGAAAGACAAGAAATGATCATAAAAGATGCTTCAGCCCAGGTGTTAATGTTACTAAAAGAGCCCAAATTTCTAAAAATATTGCGAAAAACAACAATCTTCTGTTTTAGAGTGAATGTTTGAGGTGTTTAGAAGGCATTTATTTCATTTTTAGAAAATTTAATTTTTCACATTTTTCCATGAAAAGTGCCAATACCCCCCCCTTTGGGTTCTAGGTGAAAATCTCACTCGACACAATTCAAACAAAAATGTTTCCATGGTGTGTATTGTTGTTCATTTTCATCAAATAAACAAATAAAACCCAGAATTAATCCTGAAAGACAAGAAATGAGCATAAAAGATGCTTCAGTGCAAGTGTTAATGTTACTAAAAGAGCCCAAATTTCTGAAAATATTGCGAAAAACAACAATCTTTTTTTAGAGTGAATGTTTGAGGTGTTTAGAAGGCATTTATTTCATTATTAGAAAATTTAATTTTTCACATTTTTCCATGAAAAGTGCCAGTACCCCCCCCCCAATGGGTTCTAGGTGAAAATCTCACTCGACACAAATCAAACCTTGAGTTCTAGGTGAAAATCTCACTCAACACAAATCAAACAAAAATGTTTCAATGGTGTGTATTGTTGTTCATTTTCATCAAATGAACAAAATAAAACCCAGATTTAATCTTGAAAGACAAGAAATGAGCATAAAAGTTGCTTCAGCGAAAGTGTTAATGTTACTAAAAGAGCCCAAATTTCTAAAAATATTGCGAAAAACAACAATCTTCTGTTTTAGAGTGAATGTTTGAGGTGTTTAGAAGGCATTTATTTCATTTTTAGAAAATTTAATTTTTCACATTTTTCCATGAAAAGTGCCAATACCCCCCCCTTTGGGTTCTAGGTGAAAATCTAACTTTACACAAATCAAACAAAAATGTTTCCATGGTGTGTGTTGTTGTTCATTTTCATCAAAAAAACAAAATAAAACCCAGAATTAATCCTGAAAGACATGAAATAAGCATAAAAGATGCTTCAGCGCAAGTGTTAATGTTACTAAAAGAGCCCAAATTTCTAAAAATATTGCGAAAAACTACAATCTTCTGTTTTTGAGTGAATGTTTGAGGTGTTTAGAAGGCATTTATTTCATTTTTAGGAAATTTAATTTTTCACATTTTTCCATGAAAAGTGCCAATACCCCCCCCCTTTGTGTTCTAGGTGAAAATCTCACTGGACACAAATCAAACAAAAATTTATCCAAGGTGTGTATTGTTGTTCATTTTCATCAAATAAACAAAATAAAACCCAGAATGTATCCTGAAAGACAATAAATGATCATTAAAGATACTTCAGCCCAGGTGTTAATGTTAATAAAAGAGCCCAAATTTTTAAAAATATTGCGAAAAATAACAATCTTCTGTTTTAGAGTGAATGTTTGAGGTGTTTAGAAGGCATTTATTTCATTTTTAGAAAATTTATTTTTCACATTTTTCCATGTAAAGTGCCAATACCCCCCCCCTTTGGGTTCTAGGTGAAAATCTCACTTGACGCAATCAAACAAAAATGTTTCCATGGTGTGTATTGTTGTTCATTTTCATCAAATAAACAAAATAAAACCCAGAATTAATCCTGAAAGACAAGAAATGAGCATAAAAGTTGCTTCAGCGCTAGTGTTAATGTTACTAAAAGAGCCCAAATTTCTAAAAATATTGCGAAAAACAACAATCTTCTGTTTTAGAGTGAATGTTTGAGGTGTTTAGAAGGCATTTATTTCATTTTTAGAAAATTTAATTTTTCACATTTTTCCATGAAAAGTGCCAATACCCCCCCCTTTGGGTTCTAGGTGAAAATCTCCTCGACACAAATTAAACAAAAATGTTTCCATGGTGTGTATTGTTGCTCATTTTCATCAAATAAACAAAATAAAACCCAGAATTAATCTAGAAAGAAGGGAAATGAGCATAAAAGTTGCTTCAGCGCAAGTGTTAATGTTACTAAAAGAGCCCAAATTTCTAAAAATATTGCGAAAAACAACAATCTTCTGTTTTAGAGTGAATGTTTGAGGTGTTTAGAAGGCATTTATTTCATTTTTAGAAAATTTAATTTTTCACATTTTTCCATGAAAAGTGCCAATACCCCCCCTTTGGGTTCTAGGTGAACATCTCACTGAATCCAAATCAAACAAAAATGTATCCAAGGTGTGTATTGTTGTTCATTTTCATCAAATAAACAAAATAAAACCCAGAATGTATCCTGAAAGACAATAAATGATCATAAAAGATGCTTCAGCCCAGGTGTTAATGTTACTAAAAGAGCCCAAATTTCTAAAAATATTGCGAAAAACAACAATCTTCTGTTTTAGAGTGAATGTTTGAGGTGTTTAGAAGGCATTCATTTCATTTTTTGAAAATTTAATTTTTCACATTTTTCCATGAAAAGTGTTAATACCCCCCTTTGGGTTCTAGGTGAAAATCTCACTCGACACAAATCAAACAAAAATGTATCCAAGGTGTGTATTGTTGTTCATTTTCATCAAATAAACAAAATTAAACACAGAATTAATCCTGAAAGACAAGAAATGAGCATAAAAGTTGCTTCATCGCAAGTGTTAATGTTACTAAAAGAGCCCAAATTTCTAAAAATATTGCGAAAAACAACAATCTTCTGTTTTAGAGTGAATGTTTGAGGTGTTTAGAAGGCATTTATTTCATTTTTAGAAAATTTAATTTTTTACATTTTTCCATGAAAAGTGCCAATATCCCCCCTTTGGGTTCTATGTGAAAATCTCACTCGACACAAATCAAACAAAAATGTTTCCATGGTGTGTATTGTTGTTCATTTTCATCAAAAAAACAAAATAAAACCCAGAATTAATCTTGAAAGACAAGAAATGAGCATAAAAGATACTTCAGCGCAGGTGTCAATGTTACTAAAAGAGCCCAAATTTCTAAAAACATTGCGAAAAACAACAATCTTCTGTTTTAGAGTGAATGTTTGAGGTGTTTAGAAGGTATTTATTTCATTTTTAGAAAATTTAATTTTTCACTTTTTTCCATGAAAAGTGCTAATACCCCCCCCTTTGGTTTCTAGGTGAAAATCTCACTCGACACAAATCAATCAAAAATGTTTCCATGGTGTGTATTGTTGTTCATTTTCATCAAATAAACAAAATAAAACCCAGAATTAATCCTGAAACACACGAAATGAGCATAAAAGATGCTTCAGCGCAAGTGTTAATGTTACTAAAAGAGCCCAAATTTCTAAAAATATTGCGAAAAACAACAATCTTCTGTTTTAGAGTGAATGTTTGAGGTGTTTAGAAGGCATTTATTTCATTTTTAGAAAATTTAATTTTTCACATTTTTCCATGAAAAGTGCCAATGCCCCCCCCTTTGTGTTCTAGGTGAAAATCTCACTTGACACAAATCAAACAAAAATGTTTCCATGGTGTGTATTATATTTCATTTTCATCAAATAAACAAAATAAAACCCAGAATTAATCCTGAAAGACATGAAATGAGCATAAAAGATGCTTCAGCGCAAATGTTAATGTTACTTAAAGAGCCCAAATTTTTTAAAAATATTGCGAAAAACATCAATCTTCTGTTTTAGAGTGAATGTTTGAGGTGTTTATAAGGCATTTATTTCATTTTTAGAAAATTTAATTTTTCACATTTTTCCATTAAAAGTGCCAATACCCCCCCCTTTGGGTTCTAGGTGAAAATCTCACTCGACACAAATCAAACAAAAATGTATCCAAGGTGTGTATTGTTGTTCATTTTCATCAAATAAACAAAATAAAACCCAGAATTAATCCTGAAAGACAAGAAATTAGTATAAATAATGCTTCAGCGCAAGTTTTAATGTTATTAAAAGAGCCCAAATTTCTAAAAACATTGCGAAAAACAACAATCTTCTGTTTTAGAGTGAATGTTTGAGGTGTTTAGAAGGCATTTATTTCATTTTTAGAAAATTTAATTTTTCACATTTTTCCATGAAAAGTGCCAATGCCCCCCCCTTTGGGTTCTAGGTGAAAATCTCAGTCGACACAAATCAAACAAAAATGTATCCAAGGTGTGTATTGTTGTTCATTTTCATCAAATAAACAAAATAAAACCCAGAATGTATCCTGAAAGACAATAAATGATCATAAAAGATGCTTCAGCGAAAGTGTTAATGTTACTAAAAGAGCCCAAATTTCTAAAAATATAGCGAAAAACAACAATCTTCTGTTTTAGAGTGAATGTTTGAGGTGTTTAGAAGGCATTTATTTCATATTTAGAAAATTTAATTTTTCACATTTTTCCATGAAAAGTGCCAATACCCCCCCCTTTGGGTTCTAGGTGAAAATCTCACTCTACACAAATCAAACAAAAATGTATCCAAGGTGTGTATTGTTGTTCATTTTCATCAAATAAACAAAATAGAACCCAGAATGAATCCTGAATAACAATAAAAGATCATAAAAGATGCTTCAGCCCAAGTGTTAATGTTACTAAAAGAGCCCAAATTTCTAAAAATATTGCGAAAAACAACAATCTTCTGTTTAAGAGTGAATGTTTGAGGTGTTTAGAAGGCATTTATTTCATTTTTAGAAAATTTAATTTTTCACATTTTTCCATGAAAAGTGCCAATACCCCCCCCTTTGGGTTCTAGGTGAAAATCTCACTCGACACAAATCAAACAAAAATGTTTCCATGGTGTGTATTGTTGTTCATTTTCATCAAATAAACAAAATAAAACCCAGAATTAATCCTGAAAGACAAGAAATGAGCATAAAAGATGCTTCAGCGCAAGTGTTAATGTTACTAAAAGAGCCCAAATTTCTAAAAATATTGCGAAAAACAACAATCTTCTGTTTTAGAGTGAATGTTTGAGGTGTTTAGAAGGCATTTATTTCATTTTTAGAAAATTTAATTATTCACATTTTTCCATGAAAAGTGCCAATACCCCCCCTTTGGGTTCTAGGTGAAAATCTCACTCGACACAAATCAAACAAAAATGTTTAATGGTGTGTATTGTTTTTCATTTTCATCAAATAAACAAAATAAAACCCAGAATTAATCTTGAAAGACAAGAAATGAGCATAAAAGTTGCTTCAGGGAAAGACTTAATGTTACTAAAAGAGCCCAAATTTCTAAGAATTTTGCGAAAAACAACAATCTTCTGTTTTAGAGTGAATGTTTGAGGTGTTTAGAAGGCATTTATTTCATTTTTAGAAAATTTAATTTTTCACATTTTTCCATGAAAAGTGCCAATACCCCCCCCTTTGTGTTCTAGGTGAAAATCTCACTTGACACAAATCAAACAAAAATGTTTCCATGGTGTGTATTATATTTCATTTTCATCAAATAAACAAAATAAAACCCAGAATTAATCCTGAAAGACATGAAATGAGCATAAAAGATGCTTCAGCGCAAATGTTAATGTTACTTAAAGAGCCCAAATTTTTTAAAAATATTGCGAAAAACATCAATCTTCTGTTTTAGAGTGAATGTTTGAGGTGTTTATAAGGCATTTATTTCATTTTTAGAAAATTTAATTTTTCACATTTTTCCATTAAAAGTGCCAATACCCCCCCCCTTTGGGTTCTAGGTGAAAATCTCACTCGACACAAATCAAACAAAAATGTATCCAAGGTGTGTATTGTTGTTCATTTTCATCAAATAAACAAAATAAAACCCAGAATTAATCCTGAAAGACAAGAAATTAGTATAAATAATGCTTCAGCGCAAGTTTTAATGTTATTAAAAGAGCCCAAATTTCTAAAAACATTGCGAAAAACAACAATCTTCTGTTTTAGAGTGAATGTTTGAGGTGTTTAGAAGGCATTTATTTCATTTTTAGAAAATTTAATTTTTTACATTTTTCCATGAAAAGTGCCAATACCCCCCCCTTTGGGTTCCAGGTGAAAATCTCACTCGACACCAATCAATCAAAAATGTTTCCATGGTGTGTATTGTTGTTCATTTTCATCAAATAAACAAATAAAACCCAGAATTAATCCTGAAAGACAAGAAATGAGCATAAAAGATGCTTCAGCGCAAGTGTTAATGTTACTAAAAGAGCCCAAATTTCTAAAAATATTGCGAAAAACAACAATCTTTTTTTTTAGAGTGAATGTTTGAGGTGTTTAGAAGGCATTTATTTCATTATTAGAAAATTTAATTTTTTACATTTTTCCATGAAAAGTGCCAATACCCCCCCCTTTGGGTTCTAGGTGAAAATCTCACTCGACACAAATCAAACAAAAATGTATCCAAGGTGTGTATTGTTGTTCATTTTCATCAAATAAACAAAATAAAACCCAGAAATAATCCTGAAAGACAAGAAATGATCATAAAAGATGCTTCAGCCCAGGTGTTAATGTTACTAAAAGAGCCCAAATTTCTAAAAATATTGCGAAAAACAACAATCTTCTGTTTTAGAGTGAATGTTTGAGGTGTTTAGAAGGCATTTATTTCATTTTTAGAAAATTTAATTTTTCACATTTTTCCATGAAAAGTGCCAATACCCCCCCCTTTGGGTTCTAGGTGAAAATCTCACTCGACACAATTCAAACAAAAATGTTTCCATGGTGTGTATTGTTGTTCATTTTCATCAAATAAACAAATAAAACCCAGAATTAATCCTGAAAGACAAGAAATGAGCATAAAAGATGCTTCAGTGCAAGTGTTAATGTTACTAAAAGAGCCCAAATTTCTGAAAATATTGCGAAAAACAACAATCTTTTTTTAGAGTGAATGTTTGAGGTGTTTAGAAGGCATTTATTTCATTATTAGAAAATTTAATTTTTCACATTTTTCCATGAAAAGTGCCAGTACCCCCCCCCCCCCAATGGGTTCTAGGTGAAAATCTCACTCGACACAAATCAAACCTTGAGTTCTAGGTGAAAATCTCACTCGACACAAATCAAACAAAAATGTTTCAATGGTGTGTATTGTTGTTCATTTTCATCAAATGAACAAAATAAAACCCAGATTTAATCTTGAAAGACAAGAAATGAGCATAAAAGTTGCTTCAGCGAAAGTGTTAATGTTACTAAAAGAGCCCAAATTTCTAAAAATATTGCGAAAAACAACAATCTTCTGTTTTAGAGTGAATGTTTGAGGTGTTTAGAAGGCATTTATTTCATTTTTAGAAAATTTAATTTTTTACATTTTTCCATGAAAAGTGCCAATACCCCCCCCTTTGGGTTCTAGGTGAAAATCTAACTTTACACAAATCAAACAAAAATGTTTCCATGGTGTGTGTTGTTGTTCATTTTCATCAAAAAAACAAAATAAAACCCAGAATTAATCCTGAAAGACATGAAATAAGCATAAAAGATGCTTCAGCGCAAGTGTTAATGTTACTAAAAGAGCCCAAATTTCTAAAAATATTGCGAAAAACTACAATCTTCTGTTTTTGAGTGAATGTTTGAGGTGTTTAGAAGGCATTTATTTCATTTTTAGGAAATTTAATTTTTCACATTTTTCCATGAAAAGTGCCAATGCCCCCCCTTTGTGTTCTAGG
This sequence comes from Hetaerina americana, assembly GCF_022747635.1. Taxonomy (NCBI): domain Eukaryota; kingdom Metazoa; phylum Arthropoda; class Insecta; order Odonata; family Calopterygidae; genus Hetaerina; species Hetaerina americana. Next base: position 195,871 of record NW_027286801.1, on the reverse strand, counting down.
TGAAAATCTCACTGGACACAAATCAAACAAAAATTTATCCAAGGTGTGTATTGTTGTTCATTTTCATCAAATAAACAAAATAAAACCCAGAATGTATCCTGAAAGACAATAAATGATCATTAAAGATACTTCAGCCCAGGTGTTAATGTTAATAAAAGAGCCCAAATTTTTAAAAATATTGCGAAAAATAACAATCTTCTGTTTTAGAGTGAATGTTTGAGGTGTTTAGAAGGCATTTATTTCATTTTTAGAAAATTTATTTTTCACATTTTTCCATGTAAAGTGCCAATACCCCCCCCCTTTGGGTTCTAGGTGAAAATCTCACTTGACGCAATCAAACAAAAATGTTTCCATGGTGTGTATTGTTGTTCATTTTCATCAAATAAACAAAATAAAACCCAGAATTAATCCTGAAAGACAAGAAATGAGCATAAAAGTTGCTTCAGCGCTAGTGTTAATGTTACTAAAAGAGCCCAAATTTCTAAAAATATTGCGAAAAACAACAATCTTCTGTTTTAGAGTGAATGTTTGAGGTGTTTAGAAGGCATTTATTTCATTTTTAGAAAATTTAATTTTTCACATTTTTCCATGAAAAGTGCCAATACCCCCCCCTTTGGGTTCTAGGTGAAAATCTCCTCGACACAAATTAAACAAAAATGTTTCCATGGTGTGTATTGTTGCTCATTTTCATCAAATAAACAAAATAAAACCCAGAATTAATCTAGAAAGAAGGGAAATGAGCATAAAAGTTGCTTCAGCGCAAGTGTTAATGTTACTAAAAGAGCCCAAATTTCTAAAAATATTGCGAAAAACAACAATCTTCTGTTTTAGAGTGAATGTTTGAGGTGTTTAGAAGGCATTTATTTCATTTTTAGAAAATTTAATTTTTCACATTTTTCCATGAAAAGTGCCAATACCCCCCCTTTGGGTTCTAGGTGAACATCTCACTGAAAACAAATCAAACAAAAATGTATCCAAGGTGTGTATTGTTGTTCATTTTCATCAAATAAACAAAATAAAACCCAGAATGTATCCTGAAAGACAATAAATGATCATAAAAGATGCTTCAGCCCAGGTGTTAATGTTACTAAAAGAGCCCAAATTTCTAAAAATATTGCGAAAAACAACAATCTTCTGTTTTAGAGTGAATGTTTGAGGTGTTTAGAAGGCATTCATTTCATTTTTTGAAAATTTAATTTTTCACATTTTTCCATGAAAAGTGTTAATACCCCCCTTTGGGTTCTAGGTGAAAATCTCACTCGACACAAATCAAACAAAAATGTATCCAAGGTGTGTATTGTTGTTCATTTTCATCAAATAAACAAAATTAAACACAGAATTAATCCTGAAAGACAAGAAATGAGCATAAAAGTTGCTTCATCGCAAGTGTTAATGTTACTAAAAGAGCCCAAATTTCTAAAAATATTGCGAAAAACAACAATCTTCTGTTTTAGAGTGAATGTTTGAGGTGTTTAGAAGGCATTTATTTCATTTTTAGAAAATTTAATTTTTTACATTTTTCCATGAAAAGTGCCAATATCCCCCCTTTGGGTTCTATGTGAAAATCTCACTCGACACAAATCAAACAAAAATGTTTCCATGTTGTGTATTGTTGTTCATTTTCATCAAAAAAACAAAATAAAACCCAGAATTAATCTTGAAAGACAAGAAATGAGCATAAAAGATACTTCAGCGCAGGTGTCAATGTTACTAAAAGAGCCCAAATTTCTAAAAACATTGCGAAAAACAACAATCTTCTGTTTTAGAGTGAATGTTTGAGGTGTTTAGAAGGTATTTATTTCATTTTTAGAAAATTTAATTTTTCACTTTTTTCCATGAAAAGTGCTAATACCCCCCCCTTTGGTTTCTAGGTGAAAATCTCACTCGACACAAATCAATCAAAAATGTTTCCATGGTGTGTATTGTTGTTCATTTTCATCAAATAAACAAAATAAAACCCAGAATTAATCCTGAAACACACGAAATGAGCATAAAAGATGCTTCAGCGCAAGTGTTAATGTTACTAAAAGAGCCCAAATTTCTAAAAATATTGCGAAAAACAACAATCTTCTGTTTTAGAGTGAATGTTTGAGGTGTTTAGAAGGCATTTATTTCATTTTTAGAAAATTTAATTTTTCACATTTTTCCATGAAAAGTGCCAATGCCCCCCCCTTTGGGTTCTAGGTGAAAATCTCAGTCGACACAAATCAAAGAAAAATGTATCCAAGGTGTGTATTGTTGTTCATTTTCATCGAATAAACTAAATAAAACCTAGAATGTATCCTGAAAGACAAGAAATGAGCATAAAAGATGCTTCAGCGCAAGTGTTAATGTTACTAAAAGAGCCCCAATTTCTAAAAATATTGCGAAAAACAACAATCTTCTGTTTTAGAGTGAATGTTTGAGGAATTTAGAAGGCATTTATTTCATTTTTAGAAAATTTAATTTTTCACATTTTTCCATGAAAAATGCCAATACCCCCCTCTTTGGGTTCTAGGTGAAAATCTCACTCGACACAAATCAAAAAAAAATGTATCCAAGGTGTGTATTGTTGTTCATTTTCATCAAATGAACAAAATAACACCCAGAATGAATCCTGAAATACAATAAATGATCATAAAAGATGCTTCACCCCGGGTGTTAATGTTATTAAAAGAGCCCAAATTTCTAAAAACATTGCGAAAAACAACAATCTTCTGTTTTAGAGTGAATGTTTGAGGTGTTTAGAAGGTATTTATTTCATTTTTAGAAAATTTAATTTTTCACTTTTTTCCATGAAAAGTACTAATACCCCCTTTGGTTTCTAGGTGAAAATCTCACTCGACACAAATCAATCAAAAATGTATCCAAGGTGTGTATTGTTGTTCATTCTCATCAAATAAACAAAATAAAACCCAGAAATAATCCTGAAAGACAAGAAATGATCATAAAAGATGCTTCAGCCCAGGTGTTAATGTTACTAAAAGAGCCCAAATTTCTAAAAATATTGCGAAAAACAACAATCTTCTGTTTTAGAGTGAATGTTTGAGGTGTTTAGAAGGCATTTATTTCATTTTTAGAAAATTTAATTTTTCACATTTTTCCATGAAAAGTGCCAATACCCCCCCCTTTGGGTTCTAGGTGAAAATCTCACTCGACACAATTCAAACAAAAATGTTTCCATGGTGTGTATTGTTGTTCATTTTCATCAAATAAACAAATAAAACCCAGAATTAATCCTGAAAGACAAGAAATGAGCATAAAAGATGCTTCAGTGCAAGTGTTAATGTTACTAAAAGAGCCCAAATTTCTGAAAATATTGCGAAAAACAACAATCTTTTTTTTTAGAGTGAATGTTTGAGGTGTTTAGAAGGCATTTATTTCATTTTTAGAAAATTTAATTTTTCACATTTTTCCATGAAAAGTGCCAATACCCCCCCCCCAATGGGTTCTAGGTGAAAATCTCACTCGACACAAATCAAACCTTGGGTTCTAGGTGAAAATCTCACTCGACACAAATCAAACAAAAATGTTTCCATGGTGTGTATTGTTGTTCATTTTCATCAAATGAACAAAATAAAACCCAGATTTAATCTTGAAAGACAAGAAATAAGCATAAAAGTTGCTTCAGCGAAAGTGTTAATGTTACTAAAAGAGCCCAAATTTCTAAAAATATTGCGAAAAGCAACAATCTTCTGTTTTAGAGTGAATGTGTGAGGTGTTTAGAAGGCATTTATTTCATTTTTAGGAAATTTAATTTTTCACATTTTTCCATGAAAAGTGCCAATACCCCCCCCTTTGTGTTCTAGGTGAAAATCTCACTGGGCACAAATCAAACAAAAATTTATCCAAGGTGTGTATTGTTGTTCATTTTCATCAAATAAACAAAATAAAACCCAGAATTAATCCTGAAAGACAAGAAATGAGCATAAAAGTTGCTTCAGCGCTAGTGTTAATGTTACTAAAAGAGCCCAAATTTCTAAAAATATTGCGAAAAACAACAATCTTCTGTTTTAGAGTGAATGTTTGAGGTGTTTAGAAGGCATTTATTTCATTTTTAGAAAATTTAATTTTTCACATTTTTCCATGAAAAGTGCCAATACCCCCCCCTTTGGGTTCTAGGTGAAAATCTCCTCGACACAAATTAAACAAAAATGTTTCCATGGTGTGTATTGTTGCTCATTTTCATCAAATAAACAAAATAAAACCCAGAATTAATCTAGAAAGAAGGGAAATGAGCATAAAAGTTGCTTCAGCGCAAGTGTTAATGTTACTAAAAGAGCCCAAATTTCTAAAAATATTGCGAAAAACAACAATCTTCTGTTTTAGAGTGAATGTTTGAGGTGTTTAGAAGGCATTTATTTCATTTTTAGAAAATTTAATTTTTCACATTTTTCCATGAAAAGTGCCAATACCCCCCCTTTGGGTTCTAGGTGAAAATCTCACTGAAAACAAATCAAACAAAAATGTATCCAAGGTGTGTATTGTTGTTCATTTTCATCAAATAAACAAAATAAAACCCAGAATGTATCCTGAAAGACAATAAATGATAATAAAAGATGCTTCAGCCCAGGTGTTAATGTTACTAAAAGAGCCCAAATTTCTAAAAATATTGCGAAAAACAACAATCTTCTGTTTTAGAGTGAATGTTTGAGGTGTTTAGAAGGCATTCATTTCATTTTTTGAAAATTTAATTTTTCACATTTTTCAATGAAAAGTGTTAATACCCCCCTTTGGGTTCTAGGTGAAAATCTCACTCGACACAAATCAAACAAAAATGTATCCAAGGTGTGTATTGTTGTTCATTTTCATCAAATAAACAAAATTAAACACAGAATTAATCCTGAAAGACAAGAAATGAGCATAAAAGTTGCTTCATCGCAAGTGTTAATGTTACTAAAAGAGCCCAAATTTCTAAAAATATTGCGAAAAACAACAATCTTCTGTTTTAGAGTGAATGTTTGAGGTGTTTAGAAGGCATTTATTTCATTTTTAGAAAATTTAATTTTTTACATTTTTCCATGAAAAGTGCCAATATCCCCCCCTTTGGGTTCTATGTGAAAATCTCACTCGACACAAATCAAACAAAAATGTTTCCATGGTGTGTATTGTTGTTCATTTTCATCAAAAAAACAAAATAAAACCCAGAATTAATCTTGAAAGACAAGAAATGAGCATATAAGATACTTCAGCGCAGGTGTCAATGTTACTAAAAGAGCCCAAATTTCTAAAAACATTGCGAAAAACAACAATCTTCTGTTTTAGAGTGAATGTTTGAGGTGTTTAGAAGGTATTTATTTCATTTTTAGAAAATTTAATTTTTCACTTTTTTCCATGAAAAGTGCTAATACCCCCCCCTTTGGTTTCTAGGTGAAAATCTCACTCGACACAAATCAATCAAAAATGTTTCAATGGTGTGTATTGTTGTTCATTTTCATCAAATAAACAAAATAAAACCCAGAATTAATCCTGAAACACACGAAATGAGCATAAAAGATGCTTCAGCGCAAGTGTTAATGTTACTAAAAGAGCCCAAATTTCTAAAAATATTGCGAAAAACAACAATCTTCTGTTTTAGAGTGAATGTTTGAGGTGTTTAGAAGGCATTTATTTCATTTTTAGAAAATTTAATTTTTCACATTTTTCCATGAAAAGTGCCAATGCCCCCCCCTTTGGGTTCTAGGTGAAAATCTCAGTCGACACAAATCAAAGAAAAATGTATCCAAGGTGTGTATTGTTGTTCATTTTCATCGAATAAACTAAATAAAACCTAGAATGTATCCTGAAAGACAAGAAATGAGCATAAAAGATGCTTCAGCGCAAGTGTTAATGTTACTAAAAGAGACCCAATTTCTAAAAATATTGCGAAAAACAACAATCTTCTGTTTTAGAGTGAATGTTTGAGGTGTTTAGAAGGCATTTATTTCATTTTTAGAAAATTTAATTTTTCACATTTTTCCATGAAAAGTGCCAATGCCCCCCCTTTGGGTTCTAGGTGAAAATCTCACTCGACACAAATCAAAAAAAAATGTTTTCATGGTGTGTATTGTTGTTCATTTTCATCAAATAAACCAAATAAAACCCAGAATTAATCTTGAAAGACAAGAAATGAGCATAAAAGTTGCTTCAGCGAAAGTGTTAATGTTACTAAAAGAGCCCAAATTTCTAAAAATATTGCGAAAAAAAACAATCTTCTGTTTTAGAGTGAATGTTTGAGGTGTTTAGAAGGCATTTATTTCATTTTTAGAAAATTTAATTTCTCACATTTTTCCATGAAAAGTGCCAATACCCCCCCCTTTGGGTTCTAGGTGAAAATCTAACTTTACACAAATCAAACAAAAATGTTTCCATGGTGTGTATTGTTGTTCATTTTCATCAAAAAAACAAAATAAAACCCAGAATTAATCCTGAAAGACATGAAATGAGCATAAAAGATGCTTCAGCGCAAGTGTTAATGTTACTAAAAGAGCCCAAATTTCTAAAAATATTGCGAAAAACTACAATCTTCTGTTTTTGAGTGAATGTTTGAGGTGTTTAGAAGGCATTTATTTCATTTTTAGGAAATTTAATTTTTCACATTTTTCCATGAAAAGTGCCAATACCCCCACCTTTGTGTTCTAGGTGAAAATCTCACTGGAAACAAATCAAACAAAAATGTATCCAAGGTGTGTATTGTTGTTCATTTTCATCAAATAAACAAAATAAAACCCAGAATGTATCCTGAAAGACAATAAATGATCATTATAGATACTTCAGCCCAGGTGTTAATGTTAATAAAAGAGCCCAAATTTTTAAAAATATTGCGAAAAACAACAATCTTCTGTTTTAGAGTGAATGTTTGAGGTGTTTAGAAGGCATTTATTTCATTTTTAGAAAATTTATTTTTCACATTTTTCCATGAAAAGTGCCAAATTTCACCTAGAACCCCCCCTTTTGGGTTCTAGGTGAAAATCTCACTTGACGCTATCAAACAAAAATGTTTCCATGGTGTGTATTGTTGTTCATTTTCATCAAATAAACAAAATAAAACCCAGAATTAATCCTGAAAAACAAGAAAGGAGCATAAAAGTTGCTTCAGCTCTAGTGTTAATGTTACTAAAAGAGCCCAAATTTCTAAAACTATTGCGAAAAACAACAATCTTCTGTTTTAGAGTGAAGGTTTGAGGTGTTTAGAAGGCATTTATTTCATTTTTAGAAAATTTAATTTTTCACATTTTTCCATGAAAAGTGCCAATACCCCCCCCCTTTGGGTTCTAGGTGAAAATCTCACTCGTTACAAATCCAACAAAAATGTATCCAAGGTGTGTATTGTTGTTCATTTTCATCAAATAAAAAAAATAAAACCCAGAATGAATCCTGAAAGACAATAAAAGATCATAAAAGATGCTTCAGCCCAGATGTTAATGTTACTAAAAGAACCCAAATTTCTAAAAATATTGCAAAAAATAACAATCTTCTGTTTTAGAGTGAATGTGTTAGGTGTTTAGAAGGCATTTATTTCATTTTTAGAAAATTTAATATTTCACATTTTTACATGAAAAGTGCCAATACCCCCCCCCTTTGGGTTCTAGGTGAAAATCTCACTCGACACAAATCAAACAAAAATGTATCCAAGGTGTGTATTGTTGTTCATTTTCATCAAATAAACAAAATAAAACCCAGAATGAATCCTGAAAGACAATAAAAGATCATAAAAGATGCTTCAGCCCAAGAGTTAATGTTACTAAAAGAGCCCAAATTTCTAAAAATATTGCGAAAAACAACAATCTTCTGTTTTAGAGTGAATGTTTGAGGTGTTTAGAAGGCATTTATTTCATTTTTAGAAAATTTAATTTTTCTCATTTTTCCATGAAAAGTGCCAATACCCCCCCCTTTTGGTTCTAGGTGAAAATCTCACTCAACACAAATTAAACAAAAATGTATCCAAGGTGTGTATTGTTGTTCATTTTCATCAAATAAACAAAATAAAACCCAGAATGAATCCTGAAAGACAATAAAAGATCATAAAAGATGCTTCAGCGAAGGTGTTAATGTTACTAAAAGAGCCCAAATTTCTAAAAATATTGCGAAAAACAACAATCTTCTGTTTTAGAGTGAATGTTTGAGGTGTTTAGAAGGCATTCATTTCATTTTTAGAAAATTTAATTTTTCACATTTTTCCATGAAAAGTGTTAATACCCCCCTTTGGGTTCTAGGTGAAAATCTCACTCGACACAAATCAAACAAAAATGCATCCAAGGTGTGTATTGTTGTTCATTTTCATCAAATAAACAAAATTAAACACAGAATTAATCCTGAAAGACAAGAAATGAGCATAAAAGTTGCTTCAGCGCAAGTGTTTACGTTACTAAAAGAGCCCAAATTTCTAAAAATATTGCGAAAAACAACAATCTTCTGTTTTAGAGTGAATGTTTGAGGTGTTTAGAAGGTATTTTTTTCATTTTTAGAAAATTTTATTTTTCACTTTTTTCCATGAAAAGTACTAATACCCCCCCCTTTGGTTTCTAGGTGAAAATCTCACTCGACACAAATCAATCAAAAATGTTTCCATGGTGTGTATTGTTGTTCATTTTCATCAAATAAACAAAATAAAACCCAGAATTAATCCTGAAACACAAGAAATGAGCATAAAAGATGCTTCAGCGCAAGTGTTAATGTTACTAAAAGAGCCCAAATTTCTAAAAATATTGCGAAAAACAACAATCTTCTGTTTAGAGTAAATGTTTGAGGTGTTTAGAAGGCATTTATTTCATTTTTAGAAAATTTAATTTTTCACATTTTTCCATGAAAAGTGCCAATGCCCCCCCCCTTTGGGTTCTAGGTGAAAATCTCAGTCGACACAAATCAAAAAAAAATGTATCCAAGGTGTGTATTGTTGTTCATTTTCATCGAATAAACAAAATAAAACCTAGAATGTATCCTGAAAGACAAGAAATGAGCAAAAAAGATGCTTCAGCGCAAGTGTTAATGTTACTAAAAGAGCCCAAATTTCTAAAAATATTGCGAAAAACAACAATCTTCTGTTTTAGAGTGATTGTTTGAGGTGTTTAGAAGGCATTTATTTCATTTTTAGAAAATTTAATTTCTCACATTTTTCCATGAAAAGTGCCAATACCCCCACCTTTGTGTTCTAGGTGAAAATCTCACTGGACACAAATCAAACAAAAATGTATCCAAGGTGTGTATTGTTGTTCATTTTCATCAAATAAACAATAAAACCCAGAATGTATCCTGAAAGACAATAAATGATCATTAAAGATACTTCAGCCCAGGTGTTAATGTTAATAAAAGAGCCCAAATTTTTAAAAATATTGCGAAAAACAACAATCTTCTGTTTTAGAGTGAATGTTTGAGGTGTTTAGAAGGCATTTATTTCATTTTTAGAAAATTTATTTTTCACATTTTTCCATGAAAAGTGCCAAATTTCACCTAGAACCCCCCCTTTAGGGTTCTAGGTGAAAATCTCACTTGACGCTATCAAACAAAAATGTTTCCATGGTGTGTATTGTTGTTCATTTTCATCAAATAAACAAAATAAAACCCAGAATTAATCCTGAAAGACAAGAAATGAGCATAAAAGTTGCTTCAGCGCTAGTGTTAATGTTACTAAAAGAGCCCAAATTTCTAAAACTATTGCGAAAAACAACAATCTTCTGTTTTAGAGTGAAGGTTTGAGGTGTTTAGAAGGCATTTATTTCATTTTTAGAAAATTTAATTTTTCACATTTTTCGATGAAAAGTGCCAATACCCCCCCCTTTGGGTTCTAGGTGAAAATCTCACTCGTTACAAATCCAACAAAAATGTATCCAAGGTGTGTATTGTTGTTCATTTTCATCAAATAAAAAAAATAAAACCCAGAATGAATCCTGAAAGACAATAAAAGATCATAAAAGATGCTTCAGCCCAGATGTTAATGTTACTAAAAGAACCCAAATTTCTAAAAATATTGCAAAAAATAACAATCTTCTGTTTTAGAGTGAATGTGTTAGGTGTTTAGAAGGCATTTATTTCATTTTTAGAAAATTTAATATTTCACATTTTTACATGAAAAGTGCCAATGCCCCCCCCTTTGGGTTCTAGGTGAAAATCTCAGTCGACACAAATCAAAGAAAAATGTATCCAAGGTGTGTATTGTTGTTCATTTTCATCGAATAAACAAAATAAAACCTAGAATGTATCCTGAAAGACAAGAAATGAGCATAAAAGATGCTTCAGCGCAAGTGTTAATGTTACTAAAAGAGCCCAAATTTCTAAAAATATTGCGAAAAACAACAATCTTCTGTTTTAGAGTGAATGTTTGAGGAATTTAGAAGGCATTTATTTCATTTTTAGAAAATTTAATTTTTCACATTTTTCCATGAAAAATGCCAATACCCCCCTCTTTGGGTTCTAGGTGAAAATCTCACTCGACACAAATCAAAAAAAAATGTATCCAAGGTGTGTATTGTTGTTCATTTTCATCAAATGAACAAAATAACACCCAGAATGAATCCTGAAATACAATAAATGATCATAAAAGATGCTTCACCCCGGGTGTTAATGTTATTAAAAGAGCCCAAATTTCTAAAAACATTGCGAAAAACAACAATCTTCTGTTTTAGAGTGAATGTTTGAGGTGTTTAGAAGGTTATTTATTTCATTTTTAGAAAATTTAATTTTTCACTTTTTTCCATGAAAAGTACTAATACCCCCCCCTTTGGTTTCTAGGTGAAAATCTCACTCGACACAAATCAATCAAAAATGTTTCCATGGTGTGTATTGTTGTTAATTTTCATCAAATAAACAAAATAAAACCCAGAATTAATCTTGAAAGACAAGAAATGAGCATAAAAGATACTTCAGCGCAGGTGTTAATGTTAATAAAAGAGCCCAAATTTTTAAAAATATTGCGAAAAACAACAATCTTTTGTTTTAGAGTGAATGTTTGAGGTGTTTAGAAGGCATTTATTTCATTTTTAGAAAATTTATTTTTCACATTTTTCCATGAAAAGTGCCAAATTTCACCTAGAACCCCCCTTTTGGGTTCTAGGTGAAAATCTCACTTGACGCTATCAAAACAAAAATGTTTCCATGGTGTGTATTGTTGTTCATTTTCATCAAATAAACAAAATAAAACCCAGAATTAATCCTGAAAGACAAGAAATGAGCAAAAAAGTTGCTCAGCGCTAGTGTTAATGTTACTAAAAGAGCCCAAATTTCTAAAACTATTGCGAAAAGCAACAATCTTCTGTTTTAGAGTGAAGGTTTGAGGTGTTTAGAAGGCATTTATTTCATTTTTAGAAAATTTAATTTTTCACATTTTTCCATGAAAAGTGCCAATACCCCCCCCCTTTGGGTTCTAGGTGAAAATCTCACTCGTTACAAATCCAACAAAAATGTATCCAAGGTGTGTATTGTTGTTCATTTTCATCAAATAAAAAAAATAAAACCCAGAATGAATCCTGAAAGACAATAAAAGATCATAAAAGATGCTTCAGCCCAGATGTTAATGTTACTAAAAGAACCCAAATTTCTAAAAATATTGCAAAAAATAACAATCTTCTGTTTTAGAGTGAATGTGTTAGGTGTTTAGAAGGCATTTATTTCATTTTTAGAAAATTTAATATTTCAAATTTTTACATGAAAAGTGCCAATACCCCCCCCCTATGGGTTCTAGGTGAAAATCTCACTCGACACAAATCAAACAAAAATGTATCCAAGGTGTGTATTGTTGTTCATTTTCATCAAATAAACAAAATAAAACCCAGAATGAATCCTGAAAGACAATAAAAGATCATAAAAGATGCTTCAGCCCAAGTGTTAATGTTACTAAAAGAGCCCAAATTTCTAAAAATATTGCGAAAAACAACAATCTTCTGTTTTAGAGTGAATGTTTGAGGTGTTTAGAAGGCATTTATTTCATTTTTAGAAAATTTAATTTTTTCTCATTTTTCCATGAAAAGTGCCAATACCCCCCCCTTTTGGTTCTAGGTGAAAATCTCACTCGACACAAATCAAACAAAAATGTATCCAAGGTGTGTATTGTTGTTCATTTTCATCAAATAAACAAAATAAAACCCAGAATGAATCCTGAAAGATAATAAAAGATCATAAAAGATGCTTCAGCGAAGGTGTTAATGTTACTAAAAGAGCCCAAATTTCTAAAAATATTGCGAAAAACAACAATCTTCTGTTTTAGAGTGAATGTTTGAGGTGTTTAGAAGTCATTCATTTCATTTTTAGAAAATTTAATTTTTCACATTTTTCCATGAAAAGTGTTAATACCCCCCTTTGGGTTCTAGGTGAAAATCTCACTCGACACAAATCAAACAAAAATGCATCCAAGGTGTGTATTGTTGTTCATTTTCATCAAATAAACAAAATTAAACACAGAATTAATCCTGAAAGACAAGAAATGAGCATAAAAGTTGCTTCAGCGCAAGTGTTAATGTTACTAAAAAAGCCCAAATTTCTAAAAATATTGCGAAAAACAACAATCTTCTGTTTTAGAGTGAATGTTTGAGGTGTTTAGAAGGCATTTATTTCATTTTTAGAAAATTTAATTTTTTACATTTTTCCATGAAAAGTGCCAATATCCCCCCCTTTGGGTTCTAGGTGAAAATCTCACTCGACACAAATCAAACAAAAATGTTTCCATGGTGTGTATTGTTGTTCATTTTCATCAAAAAAACAAAATAAAACCCAGAATTAATCTTGAAAGACAAGAAATGAGCATAAAAGATACTTCAGCGCAGGTGTTAATGTTACTAAAAGAGCCCAAATTTCTAAAAATATTGCGAAAAACAACAATCTTCTGTTTTAGAGTGAATGTTTGAGGTGTTTAGAAGGCATTTATTTCATTTTTAGAAAATTTAATTTTTCACATTTTTCCATGAAAAGTGCCAATGCCCCCCCTTTGGGTTCTAGGTGAAAATCTCAGTCGACACAAATCAAAGAAAAATGTATCCAAGGTGTGTATTGTTGTTCATTTTCATCGAATAAACAAAATAAAACCTAGAATGTATCCTGAAAGACAAGAAATGAGCATAAAAGATGCTTCAGCGCAAGTGTTAATGTTACTAAAAGAGCCCAAATTTCTAAAAATATTGCGAAAAACAACAATCTTCTGTTTTAGAGTGAATGTTTGAGGAATTTAGAAGGCATTTATTTCATTTTTAGAAAATTTAATTTTTCACATTTTTCCATGAAAAATGCCAATACCCCCCTCTTTGGGTTCTAGGTGAAAATCTCACTCGACACAAATCAAAAAAAAATGTATCCAAGGTGTGTATTGTTGTTCATTTTCATCAAATGAACAAAATAACACCCAGAATGAATCCTGAAATACAATAAATGATCATAAAAGATGCTTCACCCCGGGTGTAAATGTTATTAAAAGAGCCCAAATTTCTAAAAACATTGCGAAAAACAACAATCTTCTGTTTTAGAGTGAATGTTTGAGGTGTTTAGAAGGTATTTATTTAATTTTTAGAAAATTTAATTTTTCACTTTTTTCCATGAAAAGTACTAATACCCCCCCCTTTGGTTTCTAGGTGAAAATCTCACTCGACACAAATCAATCAAAAATGTTTCCATGGTGTGTATTGTTGTTCATTTTCATCAAATAAACAAAATAAAACCCAGAATTAATCCTGAAACACAAGAAATGAGCATAAAAGATGCTTCAGCGCAAGTGTTAATGTTACTAAAAGAGCCCAAATTTCTAAAAATATTGCGAAAAACAACAATCTTCTGTTTTAGAGTGAATGTTTGAGGTGTTTAGAAGGCATTTATTTCATTTTTAGAAAATTTAATTTTTCACATTTTTCCATGAAAAGTGCCAATGCCCCCCCCTTTGGGTTCTAGGTGAAAATCTCAGTCGACACAAATCAAAAAAAAAGTATCCAAAGTGTGTATTGTTGTTCATTTTCATCGAATAAACAAAATAAAACCTAGAATGTATCCTGAAAGACAAGAAATGAGCAAAAAAGATGCTTCAGCGCAAGTGTTAATGTTACTAAAAGAGCCCAAATTTCTAAAAATATTGCGAAAAACAACAATCTTCTGTTTTAGAGTGATTGTTTCAGGTGTTTAGAAGGCATTTATTTCATTTTTAGAAAATTTAATTTTTCACATTTTTCCATGAAAAATGCCAATACCCCCCTGTTTGGGTTCTAGGTGAAAATCTCACTCGACACAAATCAAAAAAAAATGTTTTCATGGTGTGTATTGTTGTTCATTTTCATCAAATAAACCAAATAAAACCCAGAATTAATCTTGAAAGACAAGAAATGAGCATAAAAGTTGCTTCAGCGAAAGTGTTAATGTTACTAAAAGAGCCCAAATTTCTAAAAATATTGCGAAAAAAAACAATCTTCTGTTTTAGAGTGAATGTTTGAGGTGTTTAGAAGGCATTTATTTCATTTTTAGAAAATTTAATTTCTCACATTTTTCCATGAAAAGTGCCCTTTGGGTTCTAGGTGAAAATCTAACTTTACACAAATCAAACAAAAATGTTTCCATGGTGTGTATTGTTGTTCATTTTCATCAAAAAAACAAAATAAAACCCAGAATTAATCCTGAAAGACATGAAATGAGCATAAAAGATGCTTCAGCGCAAGTGTTAATGTTACTAAAAGAGCCCAAATTTCTAAAAATATTGCGAAAAACTACAATCTTCTGTTTTTGAGTGAATGTTTGAGGTGTTTAGAAGGCATTTATTTCATTTTTAGGAAATTTAATTTTTCACATTTTTCCATGAAAAGTGCCAATACCCCCACCTTTGTGTTCTAGGTGAAAATCTCACTGGACACAAATCAAACAAAAATGTATCCAAGGTGTGTATTGTGGTTCATTTTCATCAAATAAACAAAATAAAACCCAGAATGTATCCTGAAAGACAATAAATGATCATTAAAGATACTTCAGCCCAGGTGTTAATGTTAATAAAAGAGCCTAAATTTTTAAAAATATTGCGAAAAACAACAATCTTCTGTTTTAGAGTGAATGTTTGAGGTGTTTAGAAGGCATTTATTTCATTTTTAGAAAATTTAATTTTTCTCATTTTTCCATGAAAAGTGCCAATACCCCCCCTTTTGGTTTTAGGTGAAAATCTCACTCGACACAAATCAAACAAAAATGTATCCAAGGTGTGTATTGTTGTCCATTTTCATCAAATAAACAAAATAAAACCCAGAATTAATCCTGAAAGACAAGAAATGAGCATAAAAGTTGCTTCAGCGCTAGTGTTAATGTTACTAAAAGAGCCCAAATTTCTAAAAATATTGCGAAAAACAACAATCTTCTGTTTTAGAGTGAATGTTTGAGGAATTTAGAAGGCATTCATTTCATTTTTAGAAAATTTAATTTTTCACATTTTTCCATGAAAAGTGTTAATACCCCCCTTTGGGTTCTAGGTGAAAATCTCACTCGACACAAATCAAACAAAAATGCATCCAAGGTGTGTATTGTTGTTCATTTTCATCAAATAAACAAAATTAAACACAGAATTAATCCTGAAAGACAAGAAATGAGCATAAAAGTTGCTTCAGCGCAAGTGTTAATGTTACTAAAAGAGCCCAAATTTCTAAAAATATTGCGAAAAACAACAATCTTCTGTTTTAGAGTGAATGTTTGAGGTGTTTAGAAGGCATTTATTTCATTTTTAGAAAATTTAATTTTTTACATTTTTCCATGAAAAGTGCCAATATCCCCCCTTTGGGTTCTAGGTGAAAATCTCACTCGACACAAATCAAACAAAAATGTTTCCATGGTGTGTATTGTTGTTCATTTTCATCAAAAAAAACAAAATTAAACCCAGAATTAATCTTGAAAGACAAGAAATGAGCATAAAAGATACTTCAGCGCAGGTGTTAATGTTACTAAAAGAGCCCAAATTTCTAAAAACATTGCGAAAAACAACAATCTTCTGTTTTAGAGTGAATGTTTGAGGTGTTTAGAAGGTATTTATTTCATTTTTAGAAAATTTAATTTTTCACTTTTTTCCATGAAAAGTGTTAATACCCCCCTTTGGGTTCTAGGTGAAAATCTCACTCGACACAAATCAATCAAAAATGTTTCCATGGTGTGTATTGTTGTTCACATTCATCAAATAAACAAAATAAAACCCAGAATTAATCCTGAAACACAAGAAATGAGCATAAAAGATGCTTCAGCGCAAGTGTTAATGTTACTAAAAGAGCCCAAATTTCTAAAAATATTGCGAAAAACAACAATCTTCTGTTTTAGAGTGAATGTTTTACGTGTTTTAAAGGCATTTATTTCATTTTTAGAAAATTTAATTTTTCACATTTTTCCATAATAAGTGCTAATACCCCCCCCTTTGGTTTCTAGGTGAAAATCTCACTCGACACAAACCAATCAAAAATGTTTCCATGGTGTGTATTGTTGTTCATTTTCATCAAATAAACAAAATAAAACCCAGAATGAATCCTGAAAGACAATAAAAGATCATAAAAGATGCTTCAGCCCAGGTGTTAATGTTACTAAAAGAGCCCAAATTTCTAAAAATATTGCGAAAAACAACAATCTTCTGTTTTAGAGTGAATGTTTGAGGTATTTAGAAAGCGTTTATTTCATTTTCAGAAAATTAAATTTTTCACATTTTTCCATGAAAAGTGCCAATACCCCCCCTTTGGGTTCTAGGTGAAAATCTCACTCGACACAAATCAAAGAAAATGTTTCCATGGTGTGTATTGTTGTTTATTTTCATCAAATAAACAAAATAAAACCTAGAATTAATCTTGAAAGACAAGAAATGAGCATAAAAGATGCATCAGCGCAAGTGTTAATGTTACTAAAAGAGCCCAAATTTCTAAAAATATTGCGAAAAACAACAATCTTCTGTTTTAGAGTGAATGTTTTAGGTGTTTTGAAGGCATTTTTTTAATTTTAAAAAATTTAATTTTTCACATTTTTCCATAAAAAGTGCCAATACCCCCCCTTTGGTTTCTAGGTGAAAATCACACTTATCACAAATCAAACAAAAATGTTTCCATGGTGTGTATTGCTGTTTATTTTCATCAAATAAACAAAATAAAACCCAGAATTAATCCTGAAAGACAAGAAATTAGCATAAATGATGCTTCAGCGAGAGTGTTAATGTTACTAAAAGAGCCCAAATTTCTAAATATATTGCGAAAAACAACAATCTTCTGTTTTAGAGTGAATGTTTGAGGTGTTTAGAAGGCATTTATTTCATTTTTAGAAAATTTAATTTTTCACATTTTTCCATGAAAAGTGCCAATACCCCCCCCTTTGGGTTCTAGGTGAAAATCTCACTCGGCACAAATCAATCAAAAATGTTTCCATGGTGTGTATTGTTGTTATTTCATCAAATAAACAAATAAAACCCAGAATTAATCCTGAAAGACAAGAAATGAGCATAAAAGATGCTTCAGCGCAAGTGTTAATGTTACTAAAAGAGCCCAAATTTCTAAAAATATTGCGAAAAACAACAATCTTCTGTTTTAGAGTGAATGTTTGAGGTGTTTATAAGGCATTTATTTCATTTTTAGAAAATTTAATTTTTTACATTTTTCCATGAAAAGTGCCAATATCCCCCCCTTTGGGTTCTAGGTGAAAATCTCACTCGACACAAATCAAACAAAAATGTTTCCATGGTGTGTATTGTTGTTCATTTTCATCAAAAAAACAAAATAAAACCCAGAATTAATCTTGAAAGACAAGAAATGAGCATAAAAGATACTTCAGCGCAGGTGTTAATGTTACTAAAAGAGCCCAAATTTCTAAAAACATTGCGAAAAACAACAATCTTCTGTTTTAGAGTGAATGTTTGAGGTGTTTAGAAGGTATTTATTTCATTTTTAGAAAATTTAATTTTTCACTTTTTTCCATGAAAAGTGCTAATACCCCCCCTTTGGTTTCTAGGTGAAAATCTCACTCGACACAAATCAATCAAAAATGTTTCCATGGTGTGTATTGTTGTTCATTTTCATCAAATAAACAAAATAAAACCCAGAATTAATCCTGAAACACAAGAAATGAGCATAAAAAATGCTTCAGCGCAAGTGTTAATGTTATTAAAGAGCCCAAATTTCTAAAAATATTGCGAAAAACAACAATCTTCTGTTTTAGAGTGAATGTTTGAGGTGTTTAGAAGGCATTTATTTCATTTTTAGAAAATTTAATTTTTCACATTTTTCCATGAAAAATGCCAATACCCCCCCCTTTGGGTTCTAGGTGAAAATCTCACTCGACACAAATCAAACAAAAATGTTTTCATGGTGTGTATTGTTGTTCATTTTCATCAAAATAACCAAATAAAACCCAGAATTAATCTTGAAAGACAAGAAATGAGCATAAAAGTTGCTTCAGCGAAAGTGTTAATGTTATTAAAAGAGCCCAAATTTCTAAAAATATTGCGAAAACAACAATCTTCTGTTTTAGAGTGAATGTTTTAGGTGTTTTAAAGGCATTTATTTCATTTTTAGAAAATTTAATTTTTCACATTTTTCCATAAAAAGTGCTAATACCCCCCTTTGGTTTCTAGGTGAAAATCTCACTCGACACAAACCAATCAAAAATGTTTCCATGGTGTGTATTGTTGTTCATTTTCATCAAATAAATAAAATAAAACCCAGAATTAATCCTGAAACACAAGAAATGAGCATAAAAGATGCTTCAGCGCAAGTGTTAATGTTACTAAAAGAGCCCAAATTTCTAAAAATATTGCGAAAAACAACAATCTTCTGTTTTAGAGTGAATGTTTGAGGTGTTTAGAAGGCATTTATTTCATTTTTAGAAAATTTAATTTTTCACATTTTTCCATGAAAAGTGCAAATACCCCCCCTTTGGGTTCTAGGTGAAAATCTCACTCGACACAAATCAAACAAAAATGGTTTCATGGTATGTATTGTTCATTTTCATCAAATAAACCAAATAAAACCCAGAATTAATCTTGAAAGACAAGAAATGAGCATAAAAGTTGCTTCAGCGGAAGTGTTAATGTTACTAAAAGAGCCCAAATTTCTAAAAATATTCCGAAAACAACAATCTTCTGTTTTAGAGTGAATGTTTTAGGTGTTTTGAAGGCAATAATTTCATTTTTAGAAAATTTAATTTTTCACATTTTTCCATAAAAAGTGCCAATACCCCCCCCCTTTAGGTTCAAGGTGAAAATCTCACTCGACACAAATCAAACAAAAATGTATCCAAGGTTTGTAATGTTGTACATTTTCATCAAATAATCAAAATAAAACCCAGAATGTATCCTGAAAGACAAGAAATGAGCATAAAAGTTGCTTCAGCGGAAGTGTTAATGTTACTAAAAGAGCCCACATTTCTAAAAATATTGCGAAAAATAACAATCTTCTGTTTTAGAGTGAATGTTTGAGGTGTTTAGAAGGCATTTGATTCATTTTTAGAAAATTTAAGTTTTTACATTTTTCCATGAAAAGTGTTAATACCCCCCCCCCTTTAGGTTCAAGGTGAAAATCTCACTCGACACAAATCAAACAAAAATGTATCCAAGGTTTGTAATGTTGTACATTTTCATCAAATAATCAAAATAAAACCCAGAATTAATCCTGAAAGACAAGAAATGAGCATAAAAGATGCTTCAGCGCAAGTGTTATTTTTACTAAAAGAGCCCAAATTTCTAAAAATATTGCGAAAAAAAACAATCTTCTGTTTTAGAGTGAATGTTTGAGGTGTTTAGAAGGCATTTATTTCATTTTTAGAAAATTTAATTTCTCACATTTTTCCATGAAAAGTGCCAATACCCCCCCCTTTGGGTTCTAGGTGAAAATCTAACTTTACACAAATCAAACAAAAATGTTTCCATGGTGTGTATTGTTGTTCATTTTCATCAAAAAAACAAAATAAAACCCAGAATTAATCCTGAAAGACATGAAATGAGCATAAAAGATGCTTCAGCGCAAGTGTTAATGTTACTAAAAGAGCCCAAATTTCTAAAAATATTGCGAAAAACTACAATCTTCTGTTTTTGAGTGAATGTTTGAGGTGTTTAGAAGGCATTTATTTCATTTTTAGGAAATTTAATTTTTCACATTTTTCCATGAAAAGTGCCAATACCCCCACCTTTGTGTTCTAGGTGAAAATCTCACTGGACACAAATCAAACAAAAATGTATCCAAGGTGTGTATTGTTGTTCATTTTCATCAAATAAACAAAATAAAACCCAGAATGTATCCTGAAAGACAATAAATGATCATTAAAGATACTTCAGCCCAGGGGTTAATGTTAATAAAAAGCCTAAATTTTTAAAAATATTGCGAAAAACAACAATCTTCTGTTTTGGAGTGAATGTTTGAGGTGTTTAGAAGGCATTTATTTCATTTTTAGAAAATTTAATTTTTCTCATTTTTCCATGAAAAGTGCCAATACCCCCCCTTTTGGTTTTAGGTGAAAATCTCACTCGACACAAATCAAACAAAAATGTATCCAAGGTGTGTATTGTTGTCCATTTTCATCAAATAAACAAAATAAAACCCAGAATTAATCCTGAAAGACAAGAAATGAGCATAAAAGTTGCTTCAGCGCTAGTGTTAATGTTACTAAAAGAGCCCAAATTTCTAAAAATATTGCGAAAAACAACAATCTTCTGTTTTAGAGTGAATGTTTGAGGTGTTTAGAAGGCATTCATTTCATTTTTAGAAAATTTAATTTTTCACATTTTTCCATGAAAAGTGTTAATACCCCCCTTTGGGTTCTAGGTGAAAATCTCACTCGACACAAATCAAACAAAAATGCATCCAAGGTGTGTATTGTTGTTCATTTTCATCAAATAAACAAAATTAAACACAGAATTAATCCTGAAAGACAAGAAATGAGCATAAAAGTTGCTTCAGCGCAAGTGTTAATGTTACTAAAAGAGCCCAAATTTCTAAAAATATTGCGAAAAACAACAATCTTCTGTTTTAGAGTGAATGTTTGAGGTGTTTAGAAGGCATTTATTTCATTTTTAGAAAATTTAATTTTTTACATTTTTCCATGAAAAGTGCCAATATCCCCCCTTTGGGTTCTAGGTGAAAATCTCACTCGACACAAATCAAACAAAAATGTTTCCATGGTGTGTATTGTTGTTCATTTTCATCAAAAAAACAAAATTAAACCCAGAATTAATCTTGAAAGACAAGAAATGAGCATAAAAGATACTTCAGCGCAGGTGTTAATGTTACTAAAAAGCCCAAATTTCTAAAAACATTGCGAAAAACAACAATCTTCTGTTTTAGAGTGAATGTTTGAGGTGTTTAGAAGGTATTTATTTCATTTTTAGAAAATTTAATTTTTCACTTTTTTCCATGAAAAGTGTTAATACCCCCCTTTGGGTTCTAGGTGAAAATCTCACTCGACACAAATCAATCAAAAATGTTTCCATGGTGTGTATTGTTGTTCACATTCATCAAATAAACAAAATAAAACCCAGAATTAATCCTGAAACACAAGAAATGAGCATAAAAGATGCTTCAGCGCAAGTGTTAATGTTACTAAAAGAGCCCAAATTTCTAAAAATATTGCGAAAAAGAACAATCTTCTGTTTTAGAGTGAATGTTTTACGTGTTTTAAAGGCTTTTATTTCATTTTTAGAAAATTTAATTTTTCACATTTTTCCATAATAAGTGCTAATACCCCCCCCTTTGGTTTCTAGGTGAAAATCTCACTCGACACAAACCAATCAAAAATGTTTCCATGGTGTGTATTGTTGTTCATTTTCATCAAATAAACAAAATAAAACCCAGAATGAATCCTGAAAGACAATAAAAGATCATAAAAGATGCTTCAGCCCAGGTGTTAATGTTACTAAAAGAGCCCAAATTTCTAAAAATATTGCGAAAAACAACAATCTTCTGTTTTAGAGTGAATGTTTGAGGTATTTAGAAAGCGTTTATTTCATTTTCAGAAAATTAAATTTTTCACATTTTTCCATGAAAAGTGCCAATACCCCCCCTTTGGGTTCTAGGTGAAAATCTCACTCGACACAAATCAAAGAAAATGTTTCCATGGTGTGTATTGTTGTTTATTTTCATCAAATAAACAAAATAAAACCTAGAATTAATCTTGAAAGACAAGAAATGAGCATAAAAGATGCATCAGCGCAAGTGTTAATGTTACTAAAAGAGCCCAAATTTCTAAAAATATTGCGAAAAACAACAATCTTCTGTTTTAGAGTGAATGTTTTAGGTGTTTTGAAGGCATTTTTTCAATTTTAAAAAATTTAATTTTTCACATTTTTCCATAAAAAGTGCCAATACCCCCCCCTTTGGTTTCTAGGTGAAAATCACACTTATCACAAATCAAACAAAAATGTTTCCATGGTGTGTATTGTTGTTTATTTTCATCAAATAAACAAAATAAAACCCAGAATTAATCCTGAAAGACAAGAAATTAGCATAAATGATGCTTCAGCGAGAGTGTTAATGTTACTAAAAGAGCCCAAATTTCTAAATATATTGCGAAAAACAACAATCTTCTGTTTTAGAGTGAATGTTTGAGGTGTTTAGAAGGCATTTATTTCATTTTTAGAAAATTTAATTTTTCACATTTTTCCATGAAAAGTGCCAATACCCCCCCCTTTGGGTTCTAGGTGAAAATCTCACTCGGCACAAATCAATCAAAAATGTTTCCATGGTGTGTATTGTTGTTATTTCATCAAATAAACAAATAAAACCCAGAATTAATCCTGAAAGACAAGAAATGAGCATAAAAGATGCTTCAGCGCAAGTATTAATGTTACTAAAAGAGCCCAAATTTCTAAAAATATTGCGAAAAACAACAATCTTCTGTTTTAGAGTGAATGTTTGAGGTGTTTATAAGGCATTTATTTCATTTTTAGAAAATTTAATTTTTTACATTTTTCCATGAAAAGTGCCAATATCCCCCCCTTTGGGTTCTAGGTGAAAATCTCACTCGACACAAATCAAACAAAAATGTTTCCATGGTGTGTATTGTTGTTCATTTTCATCAAAAAAACAAAATAAAACCCAGAATTAATCTTGAAAGACAAGAAATGAGCATAAAAGATACTTCAGCGCAGGTGTTAATGTTACTAAAAGAGCCCAAATTTCTAAAAACATTGCGAAAAACAACAATCTTCTGTTTTAGAGTGAATGTTTGAGGTGTTTAGAAGGTATTTATTTCATTTTTAGAAAATTTAATTTTTCACTTTTTTCCATGAAAAGTGCTAATTACCCCCCTTTGGTTTCTAGGTGAAAATCTCACTCGACACAAATCAATCAAAAATGTTTCCATGGTGTGTATTGTTGTTCATTTTCATCAAATAAACAAAATAAAACCCAGAATTAATCCTGAAACACAAGAAATGAGCATAAAAAATGCTTCAGCGCAAGTGTTAATGTTATTAAAGAGCCCAAATTTCTAAAAATATTGCGAAAAACAACAATCTTCTGTTTTAGAGTGAATGTTTGAGGTGTTTAGAAGGCATTTATTTCATTTTTAGAAAATTTAATTTTTCACATTTTTCCATGAAAAATGCCAATACCCCCCCCTTTGGGTTCTAGGTGAAAATCTCACTCGACACAAATCAAACAAAAATGTTTTCATGGTGTGTATTGTTGTTCATTTTCATCAAAATAACCAAATAAAACCCAGAATTAATCTTGAAAGACAAGAAATGAGCATAAAAGTTGCTTCAGCGAAAGTGTTAATGTTATTAAAAGAGCCCAAATTTCTAAAAATATTGCGAAAACAACAATCTTCTGTTTTAGAGTGAATGTTTTAGGTGTTTTAAAGGCATTTATTTCATTTTTAGAAAATTTAATTTTTCACATTTTTCCATAAAAAGTGCTAATACCCCCCTTTGGTTTCTAGGTGAAAATCTCACTCGACACAAACCAATCAAAAATGTTTCCATGGTGTGTATTGTTGTTCATTTTCATCAAATAAATAAAATAAAACCCAGAATTAATCCTGAAACACAAGAAATGAGCATAAAAGATGCTTCAGCGCAAGTGTTAATGTTACTAAAAGAGCCCAAATTTCTAAAAATATTGCGAAAAACAACAATCTTCTGTTTTAGAGTGAATGTTGGAGGTGTTTAGAAGGCATTTATTTCATTTTTAGAAAATTTAATTTTTCACATTTTTCCATGAAAAGTGCAAATACCCCCCCTTTGGGTTCTAGGTGAAAATCTCACTCGACACAAATCAAACAAAAATGGTTTCATGGTATGTATTGTTCATTTTCATCAAATAAACCAAATAAAACCCAGAATTAATCTTGAAAGACAAGAAATGAGCATAAAAGTTGCTTCAGCGGAAGTGTTAATGTTACTAAAAGAGCCCAAATTTCTAAAAATATTCCGAAAACAAAAATCTTCTGTTTTAGAGTGAATGTTTTAGGTGTTTTGAAGGCAATAATTTCATTTTTAGAAAATTTAATTTTTCACATTTTTCCATAAAAAGTGCCAATACCCCCCCCCTTTAGGTTCAAGGTGAAAATCTCACTCGACACAAATCAAACAAAAATGTATCCAAGGTTTGTAATGTTGTACATTTTCATCAAATAATCAAAATAAAACCCAGAATGTATCCTGAAAGACAAGAAATGAGCATAAAAGTTGCTTCAGCGGAAGTGTTAATGTTACTAAAAGAGCCCACATTTCTAAAAATATTGCGAAAAATAACAATCTTCTGTTTTAGAGTGAATGTTTGAGGTGTTTAGAAGGCATTTGATTCATTTTTAGAAAATTTAAGTTTTTACATTTTTCCATGAAAAGTGTTAATACCCCCCTTTGGGTTCTAGGTGAAAATCACACTCGACACAAATCAAACAAAAATGTTTCCATGGTGTGTATTGTTGTTTATTTTCATCAAATAAACAAAATAAAACCCAGAATTAATCCTGAAAGACAAGAAATTAGCATAAATGATGCTTCAGCGAGAGTGTTAATCTTACTAAAAGAGCCCAAATTTCTAAATATATTGCGAAAAACAACAATCTTCTGTTTTAGAGTGAATGTTTGAGGTGTTTAGAAGGCATTTATTTCATTTTTAGAAAATTTAATTTTTCACACTTTTCCAAGAAAAGTGCCAATACCCCCCCTTTGTGTTCTGGGTGAAAATCTCACTCGACACAAATCAAACAAAAATGTATCCAAGGTGTGTATTGTTGTTCATTTTCATCAAATAAACAAAATAGAACCCAGAATGAATCCTGAATAACAATAAAAGATCATAAAAGATGCTTCAGCACAAGTGTTAATGTTACTAAAAGAGCCCAAATTTCTAAAAAATTGCGAAAACAACAATCTTCTGTTTTAGAGTGAATGTTTGAGGTGTTTAGAAGGCATTTGTTTCATTTTTAGAAAATTTAATTTTTCACATTTTTCCATGAAAAGTGCCAATACCCCCTTTGGGTTCTAGGTGAAAATCTCACTTGACGAAAATCAAACAAAAATGTTTCCATGGTGTGTATTGTTGTTCATTTTCATCAAATAAACAAAATAAAACCCAGAATTAATCCTGAAAGACAAGAAATGAGCATAAAAGTTGCTTCAGCGCAAGTGTTAATGTTACTAAAAGAGCCCAAATTTCTAAAAATATTGCGAAAAACAACAATCTTCTGTTTTAGAGTGAATGTTTGAGGTGTTTAGAAGGCATTTCATTCATTTTTAGAAAATTTAATTTTTCACATTTTTCCATGAAAAGTGCCAATACCCCACCCCCCCTTTGGGTTCTAGGCGAAAATCTCACTCGACACAAATCAAACAAAAATGTTTCCATGGTGTGTATTGTTGTTCATTTTCATCAAATAAACAAAATAAAACCCAGAATTAATCCTGAAAGACATGAAATGAGCATAAAAGATGCTTCAGCGCAAGTGTTAATTTTTTTAAAAGAGCCCAAATTTCTAAAAATATTGCGAAAAACAACAATCTTCTGTTTTAGAGTGAATGTTTGAGGTGTTTATAAGGCATTTATTTCATTTTTAGAAAATTTAATTTTTCACATTTTTCCATGAAAAGTGCCAATACCCCCCCCTTTGGGTTCAAGGTGAAAATCTCAGTCGACACAAATCAAACAAAAATGTATCCAAGGTGTGTATTGTTGTTCATTTTCATCAAATAAACAAAATAACACCCAGAATGAATTATGAAATACAATAAATGATCATAAAAGATGCTTCAGCCCAGGTGTAAATGTTATTAAAAGAGCCCAAATTTCTAAAAATATTGCGAAAAACAACAATCTTCTGTTTTAGAGTGAATGTTTGAGGTGTTTAGAAGGCATTTATTTAATTTTTAGAAAATTTAATTTTTTACATTTTTCCATGAAAAGTGCCAATACCCCCCCCTATGGGTTCTAGGTGAAAATCTCACTCGACGCAAATCAAACAAAAATGTTTCCATGGTGTGTATTGTTGTTCATTTTCATCAAATAAACAAAATAAAACCCAGAATTAATCCTGAAAGACAAGAAATGAGCATAAAAGATACTTCAGCGCAAGTGTTTATGTTACTAAAAGAGCCCAAATTTCTAAAAATATTGCGAAAACAACAATCTTCTGTTTTAGAGTGAATGTTTGAGATGCTTAGAAGGCATTTATTTCATTTTTAGAAAATTTAATTTTTCACATTTTTCCATAAAAAGTGCCAATACCCCCCCCCTTTGGGTTCAAGGTGAAAATCTCACTCGACACAAATCAAACAAAAATGTATCCAAGGTGTGTATTGTTGTTCATTTTCATCAAATGAACAAAATAAAACCCAGAATGAATCCAGAAAGACAATAAATGATCATAAAAGATGCTTCAGCCCAGGTGTAAATGTTACTAAAAGAGCCCACATTTCTAAAAATATTGCGAAAAACAACAATCTTCTGTTTTAGAGTGAATGTTTGAGGAGTTTAGATGGCATTTGTTTCATTTTTAGAAAATTTAATTTTTCACATTTTTCCATGAAAAGTGCCCATACCCCCTTTGGGTTCTAGGTGAAAATCTCACTTGACGCAAATCAAACAAAAATGTTTCCATGGTGTGTATTGTTGTTCATTTTCATCAAATTAACAAAATAAAACCCAGAATTAATCCTGAAAGACAAGAAATGAGCATAAAAGTACTTCAGCGCAAGTGTTAATGTTACTAAAAGACCCCAAATTTCTAAAAATATTGCGAAAAACAACAATCTTCTGTTTTAGAGTGAATGTTTGAGGTGTTTAGATGGTATTTATTTCATTTTTAGAAAATTTAATTTTTCACTTTTTTCCATGAAAAGTGCTAATACCCCCCCCTTTGGTTTCTAGGTGAAAATCTCACTCGACACAAATCAATTAAAAATGTTTTCATGGTGTGTATTGTTGTTCATTTTCATCAAATAAACCAAATAAAACCCAGAATTAATCTTGAAAGACAAGAAATGAGCATAAAAGTTGCTTCAGCGAAAGTGTTAATGTTACTAAAAGAGCCCAAATTTCTAAAAATATTGCGAAAACAACAATCTTCTGTTTTAGAGTGAATGTTTTAGGTGTTTTAAAGGCATTTATTTCATTTTTAGAAAATTTAATTTTTCACATTTTTCCATAAAAAGTGCTAATACCCCCCCTTTTGGTTTCTAGGTGAAAATCTCACTCGACACAAACCAATCAAAAATGTTTCCATGGTGTGTATTGTTGTTCATTTTCATCAAATAAACAAAATAAAACCCAGAATTAATCCTGAAACACAAGAAATGAGCATAAAAGATGCTTCAGCGCAAGTGTTAATGTTACTAAAAGAGCCCAAATTTCTAAAAATATTGCGAAAAACAACAATCTTCTGTTTTAGAGTGAATGTTTGAGGTGTTTAGAAGGCATTTATTTCATTTTTAGAAAATTTAATTTTTCACATTTTTCCATGAAAAGTGCAAATACCCCCCCTTTGGGTTCTAGGTGAAAATCTCACTCGACACAAATCAAACAAAAATGTTTTCATGGTGTGTATTGTTCATTTTCATCAAATAAACCAAATAAAACCCAGAATTAATCTTGAAGACAAGAAATGAGCATAAAAGTTGCTTCAGCGGAAGTGTTAATGTTACTAAAAGAGCCCAAATTTCTAAAAATATTCCGAAAACAACAATCTTCTGTTTTAGAGTGAATGTTTTAGGTGTTTTGAAGGCATTTATTTCATTTTTAGAAAATTTAATTTTTCACATTTTTCCATAAAAAGTGCCAATACCCCCCCCCTTTAGGTTCAAGGTGAAAATCTCACTCGACACAAATCAAACAAAAATGTTTTCATGGTGTGTATTGTTCATTTTCATCAAATAAACCAAATAAAACCCAGAATTAATCTTGAAAGACAAGAAATGAGCATAAAAGTTGCTTCAGCGGAAGTGTTAATGTTACTAAAAGAGCCCAAATTTCTAAAAATATTCCGAAAACAACAATCTTCTGTTTTAGAGTGAATGTTTTAGGTGTTTTGAAGGCATTTATTTCATTTTTAGAAAATTTAATTTTTCACATTTTTCCATAAAAAGTGCCAATACCCCCCCCCCCCTTTAGGTTCAAGGTGAAAATCTCACTCGACACAAATCAAACAAAAATGTATCCAAGGTTTGTAATGTTGTTCATTTTCATCAAATAAACAAAATAAAACCCAGAATTAATCCTGAAACACAAGAAATGAGCATAAAAGATGCTTCAGCGCAAGTGTTAATGTTACTAAAAGAGCCCAAATTTCTAAAAATATTGCGAAAAACAACAATCTTCTGTTTTAGAGTGAATGTTTGAGGTGTTTAGAAGGCATTTATTTCATTTTTAGAAAATTTAATTTTTCACATTTTTCCATGAAAAGTGCAAATACCCCCCCTTTGGGTTCTAGGTGAAATCTCACTCGACACAAATCAAACAAAAATGTTTTCATGGTGTGTATTGTTCATTTTCATCAAATAAACCAAATAAAACCCAGAATTAATCTTGAAAGACAAGAAATGAGCATAAAAGTTGCTTCAGCGGAAGTGTTAATGTTACTAAAAGAGCCCAAATTTCTAAAAATATTCCGAAAACAACAATCTTCTGTTTTAGAGTGAATGTTTTAGGTGTTTTGAAGGCATTTATTTCATTTTTAGAAAATTTAATTTTTCACATTTTTCCATAAAAAGTGCCAATACCCCCGCCCTTTAGGTTCAAGGTGAAAATCTCACTCGACACAAATCAAACTAAAATGTATCCAAGGTTTGTAATGTTGTACATTTTCATCAAATAATCAAAATAAAACCCAGAATGTATCCTGAAAGACAATAAATGATCATAAAAGATGCTTCAGCCCAGGTGTTAATGTTACTAAAAGAGCCCAAATTTCTAAAAATATTGCGAAAAATAACAATCTTCTGTTTTAGAGTGAATGTTTGAGGTGTTTAGATGGTATTTATTTCATTTTTAGAAAATTTAATTTTTCACTTTTTTCCATGAAAAGTGCTAATACCCCCCCTTTGGTTTCTAGGTGAAAATCTCACTCGACACAAATCAATCAAAAATGTTTCCATGGTGTGTATTGTTGTTCATTTTCATCAAATAAACAAAATAAAACCCAGAATTAATCCTGAAACACAAGAAATGAGCATAAAAGATGCTTCAGCGCAAGTGTTAATGTTACTAAAAGAGCCCAAATTTCTAAAAATATTGCGAAAACAAAAATCTTCTGTTTTAGAGTGAATGTTTTAGGTGTATTAAAGGCATTTATTTCATTTTTAGAAATTTAATTTTTCACATTTTTCCATGAAAAGTGCCAATACCCCCCCCCTTTGGGTTCTAGGTGAAAATCTCACTCGGCACAAATCAATCAAAAATGTTTCCATGGTGTGTATTGTTGTTATTTCATCAAATAAACAAATAAAACCCAGAATTAATCCTGAAAGACAAGAAATGAGCATAAAAGATGCTTCAGCGCAAGTGTTAATGTTACTAAAAGAGCCCAAATTTCTAAAAATATTGCGAAAACAACAATCTTCTGTTTTAGAGTGAATGTTTGAGGTGTTTAGAAGGCATTTGTTTCATTTTTAGAAAATTTAATTTTTCACATTTTTCCATGAAAAGTGCCAATACCCCCTTTGGGTTCTAGGTGAAAATCTCACTTGACGCAAATCAAACAAAAATGTTTCCATAATGTGTATTGTTGTTCATTTTCATCAAATAAACAAAATAAAACCCAGAATTAATCCTGAAAGACAAGAAATGAGCATTAAAGTTGCTTCAGCGCAAGTGTTAATGTTACTAAAAGAGCCCAAATTTCTAAAAATATTGCGAAAAACAACAATCTTCTGTTTTAGAGTGAATGTTTGAGGTGTTTAGAAGGCATTTCATTCATTTTTAGAAAATTTAATTTTTCACATTTTTCCATGAAAAGTGCCAATACCCCCCCCTTTGGGTTCAAGGTGAAAATCTCAGTCGACACAAATCAAACAAAAATGTATCCAAGGTGTGTATTGTTGTTCATTTTCATCAAATAAACAAAATAACACCCAGAATGAATCATGAAATACAATAAATGATCATAAAAGATGCTTCAGCCCAGGTGTTAATGTTATTAAAAGAGCCCAAATTTCTAAAAATATTGCGAAAAACAACAATCTTCTGTTTTAGAGTGAATGTTTGAGGTGTTTAGAAGGCATTTATTTCATTTTTAGAAAATTTAATTTTTTACATTTTTCCATGAAAAGTGAAAATACCCCCCCCCTATGGGTTCTAGGTGAAAATCTCACTCGACGCAAATCAAACAAAAATGTTTCCATGGTGTGTATTGTTGTTCATTTTCATCAAATAAACAAAATAAAACCCAGAATTAATCCTGAAACACAAGAAATGAGCATAAAAGATGCTTCAGCGCAAGTGTTAATGTTACTAAAAGAGCCCAAATTTCTAAAAATATTGCGAAAAACAACAATCTTCTGTTTTAGAGTGAATGTTTGAGGTGTTTAGAAGGCATTTATTTCATTTTTAGAAAATTTAATTTTTCACATTTTTCCATGAAAAGTGCAAATACCCCCCCTTTGGGTTCTAGGTGAAAATCTCACTCGACACAAATCAAACAAAAATGTTTTCATGGTGTGTATTGTTCATTTTCATCAAATAAACCAAATAAAACCCAGAATTAATCTTGAAAGACAAGAAATGAGCATAAAAGTTGCTTCAGCGGAAGTGTTAATGTTACTAAAAGAGCCCAAATTTCTAAAAATATTCCGAAAACAACAATCTTCTGTTTTAGAGTGAATGTTTGCGGTGTTTAGAAGGCATTTATTTCATTTTTAGAAAATTTAATTTTTCACATTTTTCCATGAAAAGTGCCAATACCCCCCCCCCTTTGGGTTCTAGGTGAAAATCTCACTCGGCACAAATCAATCAAAAATGTTTCCATGGTGTGTATTGTTGTTATTTCATCAAATAAACAAATAAAACCCAGAATTAATCCTGAAAGACAAGAAATGAGCATAAAAGATGCTTCAGCGCAAGTGTTAATGTTACTAAAAGAGCCCAAATTTCTAAAAATATTGCGAAAACAACAATCTTCTGTTTTAGAGTGAATGTCTGAGGTGTTTAGAAGGCATTTGTTTCATTTTTAGAAAATTTAATTTTTCACATTTTTCCATGAAAAGTGCCAATACCCCCTTTGGGTTCTAGGTGAAAATCTCACTTGACGCAAATCAAACAAAAATGTTTCCATGGTGTGTATTGTTGTTCATTTTCATCAAATAAACAAAATAAAACCCAGAATTAATCCTGAAAGACAAGAAATGAGCATAAAAGTTGCTTCAGCGCAAGTGTTAATGTTACTAAAAGAGCCCAAATTTCTAAAAATATTGCGAAAAACAACAATCTTCTGTTTTAGAGTGAATGTTTGAGGTGTTTAGATGGTATTTATTTCATTTTTAGAAAATTTAATTTTTCACTTTTTTCCATGAAAAGTGCTAATACCCCCCCCTTTGGTTTCTAGGTGAAAATCTCACTCGACACAAATCAATCAAAAATGTTTCCATGGTGTGTATTGTTGTTTATTTTCATCAAATAAACAAAATAAAACCCAGAATTAATCCTGAAAGACAAGAAATTAGCATAAATGATGCTTCAGCGAGAGTGTTAATGTTACTAAAAGAGCCCAAATTTCTAAATATATTGCGAAAAACAACAATCTTCTGTTTTAGAGTGAATGTTTGAGGTGTTTAGAAGGCATTTCTTTCATTTTTAGAAAATTTAATTTTTCACATTTTTCCAAGAAAAGTGCCAATACCCCCCCCTTTGTGTTCTAGGTGAAAATCTCACTCGACACAAATCAAACAAAAATGTATCCAAGGTGTGTATTGTTGTTCATTTTCATCAAATAAACAAAATAGAACCCAGAATGAATCCTGAATAACAATAAAAGATCATAAAACATGCTTCAGCACAAGTGTTAATGTTACTAAAAGAGCCCAAATTTCTAAAAATATTGCGAAAAACAACAATCTTCTGTTTTAGAGTGAATGTTTGAGGTGTTTAGAAGGCATTTATTTCATTTTTAGAAAATTTAATTTTTCACATTTTTCCATGAAAAGTGCCAATACCCCCCCCTTTGGGTTCTATGTGAAAATCTCACTCGGCAGAAATCAATCAAAAATGTTTCCATGGTGTGTATTGTTGTTATTTCATCAAATAAACAAATAAAACCCAGAATTAATCCTGAAAGACAAGAAATGAGCATAAAAGATGCTTCAGCCCAGGTGTTAATGTTACTAAAGGAACCCAAATTTCTAAAAATATTGCAACAAACAACAATCTTCTGTTTTAGAGTGAATGTTTGAGGTGTTAAAAGGCATTTATTTCATTTTTAGAAAATTTAATTTTTCACATTTTTCCATGAAAAGTGCCAATACCCCCCCCTTTGGGTTCTAGGTGAAAATCTCACTCGAAACAAATCAAACAAAAATGTATCCAAGGTGTGTATTGTTGTTCATTTTCATCAAATAAACAAAATAAAACCCAGAATGAATTCTGAAAGACAATAAAAGATCATAAAAGATGCTTCAGCCCAAGTGTTAATGTTACTAAAAGAGCCCAAATTTCTAAAAATATTGCGAAAAACAACAATCTTCTGTTTTAGAGTGAATGTTTGAGGTGTTTAGAAGGCATTTCATTCATTTTTAGAAAATTTAATTTTTCACATTTTCCCATGTAAAGTGCCAATACCCCCCTTTGGGTTCTAGGCGAAAATCTCACTCGACACAAATCAAACAAAAATGTTTCCATGGTGTGTATTGTTGTTCATTTTCATCAAATAAACAAAATAAAACCCAGAATTAATCCTGAAAGACATGAAATGAGCATAAAAGATGCTTCAGCGCAAGTGTTAATTTTTCTAAAAGAGCCCAAATTTCTAAAAATATTGCGAAAAACAACAATCTTCTGTTTTAGAGTGAATGTTTGAGGTGTTTATAAGGCATTTATTTCATTTTTAGAAAATTTAATTTTTCACATTTTTCCATGAAAAGTGCCAATACCCCCCCCTTTGGGTTCAAGGTGAAAATCTCAGTCGACACAAATCAAACAAAAATGTATCCAAGGTGTGTATTGTTGTTCATTTTCATCAAATAAACAAAATAACACCCAGAATGAATCATGAAATACAATAAATGATCATAAAAGATGCTTCAGCCCAGGAGTTAATGTTATTAAAAGAGCCCAAATTTCTAAAAATATTGCGAAAAACAACAATCTTCTGTTTTAGAGTGAATGTTTGAGGTGTTTAGAAGGCATTTATTTCATTTTTAGAAAATTTAATTTTTTACATTTTTCCATGAAAAGTGCCAATACCCCCCCCTATGGGTTCTAGGTGAAAATCTCACTCGACGCAAATCAAACAAAAATGTTTCCATGGTGTGTATTGTTGTTCATTTTCATCAAATAAACAAAATAAAACCCAGAATTAATCCTGAAAGACAAGAAATGAGCATAAAAGATACTTCAGCGCAAGTGTTTATGTTACTAAAAGAGCCCAAATTTCTAAAAATATTGCGAAAACAACAATCTTCTGTTTTAGAGTGAATGTTTGAGGTGTTTAGAAGGCATTTATTTCATTTTTAGAAAATTTAATTTTTCACATTTTTCCATAAAAAGTGCCAATACCCCCCCCCTTTGGGTTCAAGGTGAAAATCTCACGCGACACAAATCAAACAAAAATGTATCCAAGGTGTGTATTGTTGTTCATTTTCATCAAATAAACAAAATAAAACCCAGAATTAATCCTGAAACACAAGAAATGAGCATAAAAGATGCTTCAGCGCAAGTGTTTATGTTACTAAAAGAGCCCAAATTTCTAAAAATATTGCGAAAAACAACAATCTTCTGTTTTAGAGTGAATGTTTGAGGTGTTTAGAAGGCATTTATTTCATTTTTAGAAAATTTAATTTTTCACATTTTTCCATGAAAAGTGCAAATACCCCCCCTTTGGGTTCTAGGTGAAAATCTCACTCGACACAAATCAAACAAAAATGTTTTCATGGTGTGTATTGTTCATTTTCATCAAATAAACCAAATAAAACCCAGAATTAATCTTGAAAGACAAGAAATGAGCATAAAAGTTGCTTCAGCGGAAGTGTTAATGTTACTAAAAGAGCAAAAATTTCTAAAATATCCGAAAACAACAATCTTCTGTTTTAGAGTGAATGTTTTAGGTGTTTTGAAGGCATTTATTTCATTTTTAGAAAATTTAATTTTTCACATTTTTCCATAAAAAGTGCCAATACCCCTCCTTTAGGTTCAAGGTGAAAATCTCACTCGACACAAATCAAACAAAAATGTATCCAAGGTTTGTAATGTTGTACATTTTCATCAAATAATCAAAATAAAACCCAGAATGTATCCTGAAAGACAATAAATGATCATAAAAGATGCTTCAGCCCAGGTGTTAATGTTACTAAAAGAGCCCACATTTCTAAAAATATTGCGAAAAATAACAATCTTCTGTTTTAGAGTGAATGTTTGAGGTGTTTACATGGTATTTATTTCATTTTTAGAAAATTTAATTTTTCACTTTTTTCCATGAAAAGTGCTAATACCCCCCCCTTTGGTTTCTAGGTGAAAATCTCACTCGACACAAACCAATCAAAAATGTTTCCATGGTGTGTATTGTTGTTCATTTTCATCAAATAAACAAAATAAAACCCAGAATTAATCCTGAAACACAAGAAATGAGCATAAAAGATGCTTCAGCGCAAGTGTTAATGTTACTAAAAGAGCCCAAATTTCTAAAAATATTGCGAAAAACAACAATCTTCTGTTTTAGAGTGAATGTTTGAGGTGTTTAGAAGGCATTTATTTCATTTTTAGAAAATTTAATTTTTCACATTTTTCCATGAAAAGTGCAAATACCCCCCCTTTGGGTTCTAGGTGAAAATCTCACTCGACACAAATCAAACAAAAATGTTTTCATGGTGTGTATTGTTCATTTTCATCAAATAAACAAAATAAAACCCAGAATTAATCTTGAAAGACAAGAAATGAGCATAAAAGTTGCTTCAGCGGAAGTGTTAATGTTACTAAAAGAGCCCAAATTTCTAAAAATATTCCGAAAACAACAATCTTCTGTTTTAGAGTGAATGTTTTAGGTGTTTTGAAGGCATTTATTTCATTTTTAGAAAATTTAATTTTTCACATTTTTCCATAAAAAGTGCCAATACCCCCGCCCTTTAGGTTCAAGGTGAAAATCTCACTCGACACAAATCAAACAAAAATGTATCCAAGGTGTGTATTGTTGTTCATTTTCATCAAATAAACAAAATAGAACCCAGAATGAATCCTGAATAACAATAAAAGATCATAAAAGATGCTTCAGCATAAGTGTTAATGTTACTAAAAGAGCCCAAATTTCTAAAAATATTGCGAAAAACAACAATCTTCTGTTTTAGAGTGAATGTTTGAGGTGTTTAGAAGGCATTTATTTCATTTTTAGAAAATTTAATTTTTCACATTTTTCCATGAAAAGTGCCAATACCCCCCCTTTGGGTTCTAGGTGAAAATCTCACTCGGCACAAATCAATCAAAAATGTTTCCATGGTGTGTATTGTTGTTATTTCATCAAATAAACAAATAAAACCCAGAATTAATCCTGAAAGACAAGAAATGAGCATAAAAGATGCTTCAGCGCAAGTGTTAATGTTACTTAAAGAGCCCAAATTTCTAAAAATATTGCGAAAACAACAATCTTCTGTTTTAGAGTGAATGTTTGAGGTGTTTAGAAGGCATTTGTTTCATTTTTAGAAAATGTAATTTTTCACATTTTTCCATGAAAAGTGCCAATACCCCCTTTGGGTTCTAGGTGAAAATCTCACTTGACGCAAATCAAACAAAAATGTTTCCATGGTGTGTATTGTTGTTCATT
This sequence comes from Hetaerina americana, assembly GCF_022747635.1. Lineage (NCBI taxonomy): Eukaryota > Metazoa > Arthropoda > Insecta > Odonata > Calopterygidae > Hetaerina > Hetaerina americana. The sequence continues at coordinate 159,565 of NW_027286801.1, read as the reverse complement.
TTCATCAAATAAACAAAATAAAACCGAGACTTAATCCTGAAAGACAAGAAATGAGCATAAAAGTTGCTTCAGCGCAAGTGTTAATGTTACTAAAAGAGCCCAAATTTCTAAAAATATTGCGAAAAACAACAATCTTCTGTTTTAGAGTGAATGTTTGAGGTGTTTAGAAGGCATTTCATTCATTTTTAGAAAATTTAATTTTTCACATTTTTCCATGAAAAGTGCCAATACCCCCCCCTTTGGGTTCAAGGTGAAAATCTCAGTCGACACAAATCAAACAAAAATGTATCCAAGGTGTGTATTGTTGTTCATTTTCATCAAATAAACAAAAACCACCCAGAATGAATCATGAAATACAATAAATGATCATAAAAGATGCTTCAGCCCAGGTGTTAATGTTATTAAAAGAGCACAAATTTCTAAAAATATTGCGAAAAACAACAATCTTCTGTTTTAGAGTGAATGTTTGAGGTGTTTAGAAGGCATTTATTTCATTTTTAGAAAATTTAATTTTTTACATTTTTCCATGAAAAGTGCCAATACCCCCCCTATGGGTTCTAGGTGAAAATCTCACTCGACGCAAATCAAACAAAAATGTTTCCATGGTGTGTATTGTTGTTCATTTTCATCAAATAAACAAAATAACACCCAGAATGAATCCTGAAATACAATAAATGATCATAAAAGATGCTTCAGCCCAGGTGTTAATGTTATTAAAAGAGCCCAAATTTCTAAAAATATTGCGAAAAACAACAATCTTCTGTTTCAGAGTGAATGTTTGAGGTGTTTAGAAGGCATTTATTTCATTTTTAGAAAATTTAATTTTTTAAATTTTTCCATGAAAAGTGTCAATACCCCCCCCTATGGGTTCTAGGTGAAAATCTCACTCGACGCAAATCAAACAAAAATGTTTCCATGGTGTGTATTGTTGTTCATTTTCATCAAATAAACAAAATAAAACCCAGAATTAATCCTGAAAGACAAGAAATGAGCATAAAAGTTGCTTCAGCGCAAGTGTTAATGTTACTAAAAGAGCCCAAATTTCTAAAAATATTGCAAAAAACAACAATCTTTTGTTTTAGAGTGAATGTTTGAGGTGTTTAGAAGGCATTTATTTCATTTTTAGAAAATTTAATTTTTTACATTTTTCCATGAAAAGTGCCAATACCCCCCCCTATGGGTTCTAGGTGAAAATCTCACTCGACGCAAATCAAACAAAAATGTTTCCATAATGTGTATTGTTGTTCATTTTCATCAAATAAACAAAATAAAACCCAGAATTAATCCTGAAAGACAAGAAATGAGCATAAAAGATACTTCAGCGCAAGTGTTTATGTTACTAAAAGAGCCCAAATTTCTAAAAATATTGCGAAAACAACAATCTTCTGTTTTAGAGTGAATGTTTGAGGTGTTTAGAAGGCATTTATTTCATTTTTAGAAAATTTAATTTTTCACATTTTTCCATGAAAAGTGCAAATACCCCCCCTTTGGGTTCAAGGTGAAAATCTCACTCGACACAAATCAAACAAAAATGTATCCAAGGTGTGTATTGTTGTTCATTTTCATCAAATAAACAAAATAAAACCCAGAATTAATCCTGAAACACAAGAAATGAGCATAAAAGATGCTTCAGCGCAAGTGTTAATGTTACTAAAAGAGCCCAAATTTCTAAAAATATTGCGAAAAACAACAATCTTCTGTTTTAGAGTGAATGTTTGAGGTGTTTAGAAGGCATTTATTTCATTTTTAGAAAATTTAATTTTTCACATTTTTCCATGAAAAGTGCAAATACCCCCCCTTTGGGTTCTAGGTGAAAATCTCACTCGACACAAATCAAACAAAAATGTTTTCATGGTGTGTATTGTTCATTTTCATCAAATAAACAAAATAAAACCCAGAATTAATCTTGAAAGACAAGAAATGAGCATAAAAGTTGCTTCAGCGGAAGTGTTAATGTTACTAAAAGAGCCCAAATTTCTAAAAATATTCCGAAAACAACAATCTTCTGTTTTAGAGTGAATGTTTTAGGTGTTTTGAAGGCATTTATTTCATTTTTAGAAAATTTAATTTTTCACATTTTTCCATAAAAAGTGCCAATACCCCCCCCTTTAGGTTCAAGGTGAAAATCTCACTCGACACAAATCAAACAAAAATGTATCCAAGGTTTGTAATGTTGTACATTTTCATCAAATAATCAAAATAAAACCCAGAATGTATCCTGAAAGACAATAAATGATCATAAAAGATGCTTCAGCCCAGGTGTTAATGTTACTAAAAAAGCCCACATTTCTAAAAATATTGCGAAAAATAACAATCTTCTGTTTTAGAGTGAATGTTTGAGGTGTTTACATGGTATTTATTTCATTTTTAGAAAATTTAATTTTTCACTTTTTTCCATGAAAAGTGCTAATACCCCCCCCTTTGGTTTCTAGGTGAAAATCTCACTCGACACAAACCAATCAAAAATGTTTCCATGGTGTGTATTGTTGTTCATTTTCATCAAATAAACAAAATAAAACCCAGAATTAATCCTGAAACACAAGAAATGAGCATAAAAGATGCTTCAGCGCAAGTGTTAATGTTACTAAAAGAGCCCAAATTTCTAAAAATATTGCGAAAAACAACAATCTTCTGTTTTAGAGTGAATGTTTGAGGTGTTTAGAAGGCATTTATTTCATTTTTAGAAAATTTAATTTTTCACATTTTTCCATGAAAAGTGCAAATACCCCCCCTTTGGGTTCTAGGTGAAAATCTCACTCGACACAAATCAAACAAAAATGTTTTCATGGTGTGTATTGTTCATTTTCATCAAATAAACAAAATAAAACCCAGAATTAATCTTGAAAGACAAGAAATGAGCATAAAAGTTGCTTCAGCGGAAGTGTTAATGTTACTAAAAGAGCCCAAATTTCTAAAAATATTCCGAAAACAACAATCTTCTGTTTTAGAGTGAATGTTTTAGGTGTTTTGAAGGCATTTATTTCATTTTTAGAAAATTTAATTTTTCACATTTTTCCATAAAAAGTGCCAATACCCCCGCCCTTTAGGTTCAAGGTGAAAATCTCACTCGACACAAATCAAACAAAAATGTATCCAAGGTGTGTATTGTTGTTCATTTTCATCAAATAAACAAAATAGAACCCAGAATGAATCCTGAATAACAATAAAAGATCATAAAAGATGCTTCAGCATAAGTGTTAATGTTACTAAAAGAGCCCAAATTTCTAAAAATATTGCGAAAAACAACAATCTTCTGTTTTAGAGTGAATGTTTGAGGTGTTTAGAAGGCATTTATTTCATTTTTAGAAAATTTAATTTTTCACATTTTTCCATGAAAAGTGCCAATACCCCCCCTTTGGGTTCTAGGTGAAAATCTCACTCGGCACAAATCAATCAAAAATGTTTCCATGGTGTGTATTGTTGTTATTTCATCAAATAAACAAATAAAACCCAGAATTAATCCTGAAAGACAAGAAATGAGCATAAAAGATGCTTCAGCGCAAGTGTTAATGTTACTTAAAGAGCCCAAATTTCTAAAAATATTGCGAAAACAACAATCTTCTGTTTTAGAGTGAATGTTTGAGGTGTTTAGAAGGCATTTGTTTCATTTTTAGAAAATGTAATTTTTCACATTTTTCCATGAAAAGTGCCAATACCCCCTTTGGGTTCTAGGTGAAAATCTCACTTGACGCAAATCAAACAAAAATGTTTCCATGGTGTGTATTGTTGTTCATTTTCATCAAATAAACAAAATAAAACCGAGACTTAATCCTGAAAGACAAGAAATGAGCATAAAAGTTGCTTCAGCGCAAGTGTTAATGTTACTAAAAGAGCCCAAATTTCTAAAAATATTGCGAAAAACAACAATCTTCTGTTTTAGAGTGAATGTTTGAGGTGTTTAGAAGGCATTTCATTCATTTTTAGAAAATTTAATTTTTCACATTTTTCCATGAAAAGTGCCAATACCCCCCCCTTTGGGTTCAAGGTGAAAATCTCAGTCGACACAAATCAAACAAAAATGTATCCAAGGTGTGTATTGTTGTTCATTTTCATCAAATAAAGAAAAACCACCCAGAATGAATCATGAAATACAATAAATGATCATAAAAGATGCTTCAGCCCAGGTGTTAATGTTATTAAAAGAGCACAAATTTCTAAAAATATTGCGAAAAACAACAATCTTCTGTTTTAGAGTGAATGTTTGAGGTGTTTAGAAGGCATTTATTTCATTTTTAGAAAATTTAATTTTTTACATTTTTCCATGAAAAGTGCCAATACCCCCCCTATGGGTTCTAGGTGAAAATCTCACTCGACGCAAATCAAACAAAAATGTTTCCATGGTGTGTATTGTTGTTCATTTTCATCAAATAAACAAAATAACACCCAGAATGAATCCTGAAATACAATAAATGATCATAAAAGATGCTTCAGCCCAGGTGTTAATGTTATTAAAAGAGCCCAAATTTCTAAAAATATTGCGAAAAACAACAATCTTCTGTTTCAGAGTGAATGTTTGAGGTGTTTAGAAGGCATTTATTTCATTTTTAGAAAATTTAATTTTTTAAATTTTTCCATGAAAAGTGTCAATACCCCCCCCTATGGGTTCTAGGTGAAAATCTCACTCGACGCAAATCAAACAAAAATGTTTCCATGGTGTGTATTGTTGTTCATTTTCATCAAATAAACAAAATAAAACCCAGAATTAATCCTGAAAGACAAGAAATGAGCATAAAAGTTGCTTCAGCGCAAGTGTTAATGTTACTAAAAGAGCCCAAATTTCTAAAAATATTGCAAAAAACAACAATCTTTTGTTTTAGAGTGAATGTTTGAGGTGTTTAGAAGGCATTAATTTCATTTTTAGAAAATTTAATTTTTTACATTTTTCCATGAAAAGTGCCAATACCCCCCCCTATGGGTTCTAGGTGAAAATCTCACTCGACGCAAATCAAACAAAAATGTTTCCATGGTGTGTATTGTTGTTCATTTTCATCAAATAAACAAAATAAAACCCAGAATTAATCCTGAAAGACAAGAAATGAGCATAAAAGATACTTCAGCGCAAGTGTTTATGTTACTAAAAGAGCCCAAATTTCTAAAAATATTGCGAAAAAACAATCTTCTGTTTTAAAGTGAATGTTTGAGGTGTTTAGAAGGCATTTATTTCATTTTTAGAAAATTTAATTTTTCACATTTTTCCATAAAAAGTGCCAATACCCCCCCCTTTGGGTTCAAGGTGAAAATCTCACTCGACACAAATCAAACAAAAATGTATCCAAGGTGTGTATTGTTGTTCATTTTCATCAAATAAACAAAATAAAACCCAGAATTAATCCTGAAACACAAGAAATGAGCATAAAAGATGCTTCAGCGCAAGTGTTAATGTTACTAAAAGAGCCCAAATTTCTAAAAATATTGCGAAAAACAACAATCTTCTGTTTTAGAGTGAATGTTTGAGGTGTTTAGAAGGCATTTATTTCATTTTTAGAAAATTTAATTTTTCACATTTTTCCATGAAAAGTGCAAATACCCCCCCTTTGGGTTCTAGGTGAAAATCTCACTCGACACAAATCAAACAAAAATGTTTTCATGGTGTGTATTGTTCATTTTCATCAAATAAACCAAATAAAACCCAGAATTAATCTTGAAAGACAAGAAATGAGCATAAAAGTTGCTTCAGCGGAAGTGTTAATGTTACTAAAAGAGCCCAAATTTCTAAAAATATTCCGAAAACAACAATCTTCTGTTTTAGAGTGAATGTTTTAGGTGTTTTGAAGGCATTTATTTCATTTTTAGAAAATTTAATTTTTCACATTTTTCCATAAAAAGTGCCAATACCCCCCCCCCTTTAGGTTCAAGGTGAAAATCTCACTCGACACAAATCAAACAAAAATGTATCCAAGGTTTGTAATGTTGTTCATTTTCATCAAATAAACAAAATAAAACCCAGAATTAATCCTGAAACACAAGAAATGAGCATAAAAGATGCTTCAGCGCAAGTGTTAATGTTACTAAAAGAGCCCAAATTTCTAAAAATATTGCGAAAAACAACAATCTTCTGTTTTAGAGTGAATGTTTGAGGTGTTTAGAAGGCATTTATTTCATTTTTAGAAAATTTAATTTTTCACATTTTTCCATGAAAAGTGCAAATACCCCCCCTTTGGGTTCTAGGTGAAAATCTCACTCGACACAAATCAAACAAAAATGTTTTCATGGTGTGTATTGTTCATTTTCATCAAATAAACCAAATAAAACCCAGAATTAATCTTGAAAGACAAGAAATGAGCATAAAAGTTGCTTCAGCGGAAGTGTTAATGTTACTAAAAGAGCCCAAATTTCTAAAAATATTCCGAAAACAACAATCTTCTGTTTTAGAGTGAATGTTTTAGGTGTTTTGAAGGCATTTATTTCATTTTTAGAAAATTTAATTTTTCACATTTTTCCATAAAAAGTGCCAATACCCCCGCCCTTTAGGTTCAAGGTGAAAATCTCACTTTACACAAATCAAACTAAAATGTATCCAAGGTTTGTAATGTTGTACATTTTCATCAAATAATCAAAATAAAACCCAGAATGTATCCTGAAAGACAATAAATGATCATAAAAGATGCTTCAGCCCAGGTGTTAATGTTACTAAAAGAGCCCAAATTTCTAAAAATATTGCGAAAAATAACAATCTTCTGTTTTAGAGTGAATGTTTGAGGTGTTTAGATGGTATTTATTTCATTTTTAGAAAATTTAATTTTTCACTTTTTTCCATGAAAAGTGCTAATACCCCCCCCTTTGGTTTCTAGGTGAAAATCTCACTCGACACAAATCAATCAAAAATGTTTCCATGGTGTGTATTGTTGTTCATTTTCATCAAATAAACAAAATAAAACCCAGAATTAATCCTGAAACACAAGAAATGAGCATAAAAGATGCTTCAGCGCAAGTGTTAATGTTACTAAAAGAGCCCAAATTTCTAAAAATATTGCGAAAAACAACAATCTTCTGTTTTAGAGTGAATGTTTGAGGTGTTTAGAAGGCATTTATTTCATTTTTAGAAAATTTAATTTTTCACATTTTTCCATGAAAAATGCCAATACCCCCCCCTTTGGGTTCTAGGTGAAAATCTCACTCGACACAAATCAAACAAAAATGTTTTCATGGTGTGTATTGTTGTTCATTTTCATCAAATAAACCAAATAAAACCCAGAATTAATCTTGAAAGACAAGAAATGAGCATAAAAGTTGCTTCAGCGAAAGTGTTAATGTTACTAAAAGAGCCCAAATTTCTAAAAATATTGCGAAAACAACAATCTTCTGTTTTAGAGTGAATGTTTTAGGTGTTTTAAAGGCATTTATTTCATTTTTAGAAAATTTAATTTTTCACATTTTTCCATAAAAAGTGGTAATACCCCCCCCTTTGGTTTCTAGGTGAAAATCTCACTCGACACAAACCAATCAAAAATGTTTCCATGGTGTTTATTGTTGTTCATTTTCATCAAATAAACAAAATAAAACCCAGAATTAATCCTGAAACACAAGAAATGAGCATAAAAGATGCTTCAGCGCAAGTGTTATAGTTACTAAAAGAGCCCAAATTTCTAAAAATATTGCGAAAAACAACAATCTTCTGTTTTAGAGTGAATGTTTGAGGTGTTTAGAAGGCATTTATTTCATTTTTAGAAAATTTAATTTTTCACATTTTTCCATGAAAAGTGCAAATACCCCCCCTTTGGGTTCTAGGTGAAAATCTCATTCGACACAAATCAAACAAAAATGTTTTCATGGTGTGTATTGTTCATTTTCATCAAATAAACCAAATAAAACCCAGAATTAATCTTGAAAGACAAGAAATGAGCATAAAAGTTGCTTCAGCGGAAGTGTTAATGTTACTAAAAGAGCCCAAATTTCTAAAAATATTCCGAAAACAACAATCTTCTGTTTTAGAGTGAATGTTTTAGGTGTTTTGAAGGCATTTATTTCATTTTTAGAAAATTTAATTTTTCACATTTTTCCATAAAAAGTGCCAATACCCCCGCCCTTTAGGTTCAAGGTGAAAATCTCACTCGACACAAATCAAACTAAAATGTATCCAAGGTTTGTAATGTTGTACATTTTCATCAAATAATCAAAATAAAACCCAGAATGTATCCTGAAAGACAATAAATGATCATAAAAGATGCTTCAGCCCAGGTGTTAATGTTACTAAAAGAGCCCAAATTTCTAAAAATATTGCGAAAAATAACAATCTTCTGTTTTAGAGTGAATGTTTGAGGTGTTTAGATGGTATTTATTTCATTTTTAGGAAATTTAATTTTTCACTTTTTTCCATGAAAAGTGCTAATACCCCCCCTTTGGTTTCTAGGTGAAAATCTCACTCGACACAAATCAATCAAAAATGTTTCCATGGTGTGTATTGTTGTTCATTTTCATCAAATAAACAAAATAAAACCCAGAATTAATCCTGAAACACAAGAAATGAGCATAAAAGATGCTTCAGCGCAAGTGTTAATGTTACTAAAAGAGCCCAAATTTCTAAAAATATTGCGAAAAACAACAATCTTCTGTTTTAGAGTGAATGTTTGAGGTGTTTAGAAGGCATTTATTTCATTTTTAGAAAATTTAATTTTTCACATTTTTCCATGAAAAATTCCAATACCCCCCCCTTTGGGTTCTAGGTGAAAATCTCACTCGACACAAATCAAACAAAAATGTTTTCATGGTGTGTATTGTTGTTCATTTTCATCAAATAAACCAAATAAAACCCAGAATTAATCTTGAAAGACAAGAAATGAGCATAAAAGTTGCTTCAGCGAAAGTGTTAATGTTACTAAAAGAGCCCAAATTTCTAAAAATATTGCGAAAACAACAATCTTCTGTTTTAGAGTGAATGTTTTAGGTGTTTTAAAGGCATTTATTTCATTTTTAGAAAATTTAATTTTTCACATTTTTCCATAAAAAGTGGTAATACCCCCCCCTTTGGTTTCTAGGTGAAAATCTCACTCGACACAAACCAATCAAAAATGTTTCCATGGTGTTTATTGTTGTTCATTTTCATCAAATAAACAAAATAAAACCCAGAATTAATCCTGAAACACAAGAAATGAGCATAAAAGATGCTTCAGCGCAAGTGTTATAGTTACTAAAAGAGCCCAAATTTCTAAAAATATTGCGAAAAACAACAATCTTCTGTTTTAGAGTGAATGTTTGAGGTGTTTAGAAGGCATTTATTTCATTTTTAGAAAATTTAATTTTTCACATTTTTCCATGAAAAGTGCAAATACCCCACCTTTGGGTTCCAGGTGAAAATCTCATTCGACACAAATCAAACAAAAATGTTTTCATGGTGTGTATTGTTCATTTTCATCAAATAAACCAAATAAAACCCAGAATTAATCTTGAAAGACAAGAAATGAGCATAAAAGTTGCTTCAGCGGAAGTGTTAATGTTACTAAAAGACCCCGAATTTCTAAAAATATTCCGAAAACAACAATCTTCTGTTTTAGAGTGAATGTTTTAGGTGTTTTGAAGGCATTTATTTCATTTTTAGAAAATTTAATTTTTCACATTTTTCCATAAAAAGTGCCAATACCCCCGCCCTTTAGGTTCAAGGTGAAAATCTCACTCGACACAAATCAAACTAAAATGTATCCAAGGTTTGTAATGTTGTACATTTTCATCAAATAATCAAAATAAAACCCAGAATGTATCCTGAAAGACAATAAATGATCATTAAAGATGCTTCAGCCCAGGTGTTAATATTACTAAAAGAGCCCAAATTTCTAAAAATATTGCGAAAAATAACAATCTTCTGTTTTAGAGTGAATGTTTGAGGTGTTTAGATGGTATTTATTTCATTTTTAGAAAATTTAATTTTTCACTTTTTTCCATGAAAAGTGCTAATACCCCCCCTTTGGTTTCTAGGTGAAAATCTCACTCGACACAAATCAATCAAAAATGTTTCCATGGTGTGTATTGTTGTTCATTTTCATCAAATAAACAAAATAAAACCCAGAATTAATCCTGAAACACAAGAAATGAGCATAAAAGATGCTTCAGCGCAAGTGTTAATGTTACTAAAAGAGCCCAAATTTCTAAAAATATTGCGAAAAACAACAATCTTCTGTTTTAGAGTGAATGTTTGAGGTGTTTAGAAGGCATTTATTTCATTTTTAGAAAATTTAATTTTTCACATTTTTCCATGAAAAATGCCAATACCCCCCCCCTTTGGGTTCTAGGTGAAAATCTCACTCGACACAAATCAAACAAAAATGTTTTCATGGTGTGTATTGTTGTTCATTTTCATCAAATAAACCAAATAAAACCCAGAATTAATCTTGAAAGACAAGAAATGAGCATAAAAGTTGCTTCAGCGAAAGTGTTAATGTTACTAAAAGAGCCCAAATTTCTAAAAATATTGCGAAAACAACAATCTTCTGTTTTAGAGGGAATGTTTTAGGTGTTTTAAAGGCATTTATTTCATTTTTAGAAAATTTAATTTTTCACATTTTTCCATAAAAAGTGGTAATACCCCCCCCTTTGGTTTCTAGGTGAAAATCTCACTCGACACAAACCAATCAAAAATGTTTCCATGGTGTTTATTGTTGTTCATTTTCATCAAATAAACAAAATAAAACCCAGAATTAATCCTGAAACACAAGAAATGAGCATAAAAGATGCTTCAGCGCAAGTGTTATAGTTACTAAAAGAGCCCAAATTTCTAAAAATATTGCGAAAAACAACAATCTTCTGTTTTTGAGTGAATGTTTGAGGTGTTTAGAAGGCATTTGTTTCATTTTTAGAAAATTTAAGTTTTTACATTTTTCCATGAAAAGTGTTAATACCCCCCTTTGGGTTCTAGGTGAAAATCACACTCAACACAAATCAAACAAAAATGTTTCCATGGTGTGTATTGTTGTTTATTTTCATCAAATAAACAAAATAAAACCCAGAATTAATCCTGAAAGACAAGAAATGATCATAAAAGATGCTTCAGCCCAGGTGTTAATGTTACTAAAAGAGCCCACATTTCTAAAAATATTGCGAAAAATAACAATCTTCTGTTTTAGAATGAATGTTTGAGGTGTTTAGAAGGCATTTGTTTCATTTTTAGAAAATTTAAGTTTTTACATTTTTCCATGAAAAGTGTTAATACCCCCCTTTGGGTTCTGGGTGAAAATCACACTCAACACAAATCAAACAAAAATGTTTCCATGGTGTGTATTGTTGTTTAGTTTCATCAAATAAACAAAATAAAACCCAGAATTAATCCTGAAAGACAAGAAATTAGAATAAATGATGCTTCAGCGAGAGTGTTAATGGTACTAAAAGAGCCCAAATTTCTAAAAATATTGCGAAAAACAACAATCTTCTGTTTTAGAGTGAATGTTTGAGGTGTTTAGAAGGCATTTATTTCATTTTTAGAAAATTTAATTTTTCACATTTTTCCATGAAAAGTGCAAATACCCCCCCTTTGGGTTCTAGGTGAAAATCTCATTCGACACAAATCAAACAAAAATGTTTTCATGGTGTGTATTGTTCATTTTCATCAAATAAACCAAATAAAACCCAGAATTAATCTTGAAAGACAAGAAATGAGCATAAAAGTTGCTTCAGCGGAAGTGTTAATGTTACTAAAAGAGCCCAAATTTCTAAAAATATTCCGAAAACAACAATCTTCTGTTTTAGAGTGAATGTTTTAGGTGTTTTGAAGGCATTTATTTCATTTTTAGAAAATTTAATTTTTCACATTTTTCCATAAAAAGTGCCAATACCCCCCCCCTTTAGGTTCAAGGTGAAAATCTCACTCGACACAAATCAAACAAAAATGTATCCAAGGTTTGTAATGTTGTACATTTTCATCAAATAATCAAAATAAAACCCAGAATGTATCCTGAAAGACAATAAATGATCATAAAAGATGCTTCAGCCCAGGTGTTAATGTTACTAAAAGAGCCCACATTTCTAAAAATATTGCGAAAAATAACAATCTTCTGTTTTAGAATGAATGTTTGAGGTGTTTAGAAGGCATTTGTTTCATTTTTAGAAAATTTAAGTTTTTACATTTTTCCATGAAAAGTGTTAATACCCCCCTTTGGGTTCTAGGTGAAAATCACACTCGACACAAATCAAACAAAAATGTTTCCATGGTGTGTATTGTTGTTTATTTTCATCAAATAAACAAAATAAAACCCAGAATTAATCCTGAAAGACAAGAAATTAGCATAAATGATGCTTCAGCGAGAGTGTTAATGGTACTAAAAGAGCCCAAATTTCTAAATATATTGCGAAAAACAACAATCTTCTGTTTTAGAGTGAATGTTTGAGGTGTTTAGAAGGCATTTATTTCATTTTTAGAAAATTTAATTTTTCACATTTTTCCATGAAAAGTTCAAATACCCCCCCTTTGGGTTCTAGGTGAAAATCTCATTCGACACAAATCAAACAAAAATGTTTTCATGGTGTGTATTGTTCATTTTCATCAAATAAACCAAATAAAACCCAGAATTAATCTTGAAAGACAAGAAATGATCATAAAAGATGCTTCAGCCCAGGTGTTAATGTTATTAAAAGAGCCCAAATTTCTAAAAATATTGCGAAAAACAACAATCTTCTGTTTCAGAGTGAATGTTTGAGGTGTTTAGTAGGCATTTATTTCATTTTTAGAAAATTTAATTTTTTAAATTTTTCCATGAAAAGTGTCAATACCCCCCCCTATGGGTTCTAGGTGAAAATCTCACTCGACGCAAATCAAACAAAAATGTTTCCATGGTGTGTATTGTTGTTCATTTTCATCAAATAAACAAAATAAAACCCAGAATTAATCCTGAAAGACAAGAAATGAGCATAAAAGTTGCTTCAGCGCAAGTGTTAATGTTACTAAAAGAGCCCAAATTTCTAAAAATATTGCAAAAAACAACAATCTTTTGTTTTAGAGTGAATGTTTGAGGTGTTTAGAAGGCATTTATTTCATTTTTAGAAAATTTAATTTTTTACATTTTTCCATGAAAAGTGCCAATACCCCCCCCTATGGGTTCTAGGTGAAAATCTCACTCGACGCAAATCAAACAAAAATGTTTCCATGGTGTGTATTGTTGTTCATTTTCATCAAATAAACAAAATAAAACCCAGAATTAATCCTGAAAGACAAGAAATGAGCATAAAAGATACTTCAGCGCAAGTGTTTATGTTACTAAAAGAGCCCAAATTTCTAATAATATTGCGAAAACAACAATCTTCTGTTTTAAAGTGAATGTTTGAGGTGTTTAGAAGGCATTTATTTCATTTTTAGAAAATTTAATTTTTCACATTTTTCCATAAAAAGTGCCAATACCCCCCCCTTTGGGTTCAAGGTGAAAATCTCACTCGACACAAATCAAACAAAAATGTATCCAAGGTGTGTATTGTTGTTCATTTTCATCAAATAAACAAAATAAAACCCAGAATTAATCCTGAAACACAAGAAATGAGCATAAAAGATGCTTCAGCGCAAGTGTTAATGTTACTTAAAGAGCCCAAATTTCTAAAAATATTGCGAAAAACAACAATCTTCTGTTTTAGAGTGAATGTTTGAGGTGTTTAGAAGGCATTTATTTCATTTTTAGAAAATTTAATTTTTCACATTTTTCCATGAAAAGTGCAAATACCCCCCCTTTGGGTTCTAGGTGAAAATCTCACTCGACACAAATCAAACAAAAATGTTTTCATGGTGTGTATTGTTCATTTTCATCAAATAAACCAAATAAAACCCAGAATTAATCTTGAAAGACAAGAAATGAGCATAAAAGTTGCTTCAGCGGAAGTGTTAATGTTACTAAAAGAGCCCAAATTTCTAAAAATATTCCGAAAACAACAATTTTCTGTTTTAGAGTGAATGTTTTAGGTGTTTTGAAGGCATTTATTTCATTTTTAGAAAATTTAATTTTTCACATTTTTCCATAAAAAGTGCCAATACCCCCCCCCCTTTAGGTTCAAGGTGAAAATCTCACTCGACACAAATCAAACAAAAATGTATCCAAGGTTTGTAATGTTGTTCATTTTCATCAAATAAACAAAATAAAACCCAGAATTAATCCTGAAACACAAGAAATGAGCATAAAAGATGCTTCAGCGCAAGTGTTAATGTTACTAAAAGAGCCCAAATTTCTAAAAATATTGCGAAAAAAACAATCTTCTGTTTTAGAGTGAATGTTTGAGGTGTTTAGAAGGCATTTATTTCATTTTTAGAAAATTTAATTTTTCACATTTTTCCATGAAAAGTGCAAATACCCCCCCTTTGGGTTCTAGGTGAAAATCTCACTCGACACAAATCAAACAAAAATGTTTTCATGGTGTGTATTGTTCATTTTCATCAAATAAACCAAATAAAACCCAGAATTAATTTTGAAAAACAAGAAATGAGCATAAAAGTTGCTTCAGCGGAAGTGTTAATGTTACTAAAAGAGCCCAAATTTCTAAAAATATTCCGAAAACAACAATCTTCTGTTTTAGAGTGAATGTTTGAGGTGTTTAGAAGGCATTTGTTTCATTTTTAGAAAATTTAAGTTTTTACATTTTTCCATGAAAAGTGTTAATACCCCCCTTTGGGTTCTGGGTGAAAATCACACTCAACACAAATCAAACAAAAATGTTTCCATGGTGTGTATTGTTGTTTATTTTCATCAAATAAACAAAATAAAACCCAGAATTAATCCTGAAAGACAAGAAATTAGAATAAATGATGCTTCAGCGAGAGTGTTAATGGTACTAAAAGAGCCCAAATTTCTACTTATATTGCGAAAAACAACAATCTTCTGTTTTAGAGTGAATGTTTGAGGTGTTTAGAAGGCATTTATTTCATTTTTAGAAAATTTAATTTTTTACATTTTTCCAAGAAAAGTGCCAATACCCCCCCCCTTTGTGTTCTAGGTGAAAATCTAACTCGACACAAATCAAACAAAAATGTATCCAAGGTGTGTATTGTTGTTCATTTTCATCAAATAAACAAAATAGAACCCAGAATGAATCCTGAATAACAATAAAAGATCATAAAAGATGCTTCAGCCCAGGTGTTAATGTTACTAAAAGAGCCCAAATTTCTAAAAATATTGCGAAAAACAACAATCTTCTGTTTTAGAGTGAATGTTTGAGGTGTTTAGAAGGCATTTATTTCATTTTTAGAAAATTTAATTTTTCACATTTTTCCATGAAAAGTGCAAATACCCCCCCTTTGGGTTCTAGGTGAAAATCTCATTCGACACAAATCAAACAAAAATGTTTTCATGGTGTGTATTGTTCATTTTCATCAAATAAACCAAATAAAACCCAGAATTAATCTTGAAAGACAAGAAATGAGCATAAAAGTTGCTTCAGCGGAAGTGTTAATGTTACTAAAAGAGCCCAAATTTCTAAAAATATTCCGAAAACAACAATGTTCTGTTTTAGAGTGAATGTTTTAGGTGTTTTGAAGGCATTTATTTCATTTTTAGAAAATTTAATTTTTCACATTTTTCCATAAAAAGTGCCAATACCCCCCCCCTTTAGGTTCAAGGTGAAAATCTCACTCGACACAAATCATACAAAAATGTATCCAAGGTTTGTAATGTTGTACATTTTCATCAAATAATCAAAATAAAACCCAGAATGTATCCTGAAAGACAATAAATGATCATAAAAGATGCTTCAGCCCAGGTGTTAATGTTACTAAAAGAGCCCACATTTCTAAAAATATTGCGAAAAATAACAATCTTCTGTTTTAGAATGAATGTTTGAGGTGTTTAGAAGGCATTTGTTTCATTTTTAGAAAATTTAAGTTTTTACATTTTTCCATGAAAAGTGTTAATACCCCCCTTTGGGTTCTAGGTGAAAATCACACTCGACACAAATCAAACAAAAATGTTTCCATGGTGTGTATTGTTGTTTATTTTCATCAAATAAACAAAATAAAACCCAGAATTAATCCTGAAAGACAAGAAATTAGCATAAATGATGCTTCAGCGAGAGTGTTAATGGTACTAAAAGAGCCCAAATTTCTAAATATATTGCGAAAAACAACAATCTTCTGTTTTAGAGTGAATGTTTGAGGTGTTTAGAAGGCATTTATTTCATTTTTAGAAAATTTAATTTTTCACATTTTTCCATGAAAAGTTCAAATACCCCCCCTTTGGGTTCTAGGTGAAAATCTCATTCGACACAAATCAAACAAAAATGTTTTCATGTTGTGTATTGTTCATTTTCATCAAATAAACCAAATAAAACCCAGAATTAATCTTGAAAGACAAGAAATGATCATAAAAAAGATGCTTCAGCCCAGGTGTTAATGTTATTAAAAGAGCCCAAATTTCTAAAAATATTGCGAAAAACAACAATCTTCTGTTTCAGAGTGAATGTTTGAGGTGTTTAGAAGGCATTTATTTCATTTTTAGAAAATTTAATTTTTTACATTTTTCCATGAAAAGTGCCAATACCCCCCCCTATGGGTTCTAGGTGAAAATCTCACTCGACGCAAATCAAACAAAAATGTTTCCATGGTGTGTATTGTTGTTCATTTTCATCAAATAAACAAAATAAAACCCAGAATTAATCCTGAAAGACAAGAAATGAGCATAAAAGATACTTCAGCGCAAGTGTTTATGTTACTAAAAGAGCCCAAATTTCTAAAAATATTGCGAAAACAACAATCTTCTGTTTTAAAGTGAATGTTTGAGGTGTTTAGAAGGCATTTATTTCATTTTTAGAAAATTTAATTTTTCACATTTTTCCATAAAAAGTGCCAATACCCCCCCCTTTGGGTTCAAGGTGAAAATCTCACTCGACACAAATCAAACAAAAATGTATCCAAGGTGTGTATTGTTGTTCATTTTCATCAAATAAACAAAATAAAACCCAGAATTAATCCTGAAACACAAGAAATGAGCATAAAAGATGCTTCAGCGCAAGTGTTAATGTTACTAAAAGAGCCCAAATTTCTAAAAATATTGCGAAAAACAACAATCTTCTGTTTTAGAGTGAATGTTTGAGGTGTTTAGAAGGCATTTATTTCATTTTTAGAAAATTTAATTTTTCACATTTTTCCATGAAAAGTGCAAATACCCCCCCTTTGGGTTCTAGGTGAAAATCTCACTCGACACAAATCAAACAAAAATGTTTTCATGGTGTGTATTGTTCATTTTCATCAAATAAACCAAATAAAACCCAGAATTAATCTTGAAAGACAAGAAATGAGCATAAAAGTTGCTTCAGCGGAAGTGTTAATGTTACTAAAAGAGCCCAAATTTCTAAAAATATTCCGAAAACAACAATCTTCTGTTTTAGAGTGAATGTTTTAGGTGTTTTGAAGGCATTTATTTCATTTTTAGAAAATTTAATTTTTCACATTTTTCCATAAAAAGTGCCAATACCCCCCCCCCTTTAGGTTCAAGGTGAAAATCTCACTCGACACAAATCAAACAAAAATGTATCCAAGGTTTGTAATGTTGTTCATTTTCATCAAATAAACAAAATAAAACCCAGAATTAATCCTGAAACACAAGAAATGAGCATAAAAGATGCTTTAGCGCAAGTGTTAATGTTACTAAAAGAGCCCAAATTTCTAAAAATATTGCGAAAAACAACAATCTTCTGTTTTAGAGTGAATGTTTGAGGTGTTTAGAAGGCATTTATTTCATTTTTAGAAAATTTAATTTTTCACATTTTTCCATGAAAAGTGCAAATACCCCCCCTTTGGGTTCTAGGTGAAAATCTCACTCGACACAAATCAAACAAAAATGTTTTCATGGTGTGTATTGTTCATTTTCATCAAATAAACCAAATAAAACCCAGAATTAATCTTGAAAGACAAGAAATGAGCATAAAAATTGCTTCAGCGGAAGTGTTAATGTTACTAAAAGAGCCCAAATTTCTAAAAATATTCCGAAAACAACAATCTTCTGTTTTAGAGTGAATGTTTTAGGTGTTTTGAAGGCATTTATTTCATTTTTAGAAAATTTAATTTTTCACATTTTTCCATAAAAAGTGCCAATACCCCCGCCCTTTAGGTTCAAGGTGAAAATCTCACTCGACACAAATCAAACAAAAATGTATCCAAGGTTTGTAATGTTGTACATTTTCATCAAATAATCAAAATAAAACCCAGAATGTATCCTGAAAGACAATAAATGATCATAAAAGATGCTTCAGCCCAGGTGTTAATGTTACTAAAAGAGCCCAAATTTCTAAAAATATTGCGAAAAATAACAATCTTCTGTTTTAGAGTGAATGTTTGAGGTGTTTAGATGGTATTTATTTCATTTTTAGAAAATTTAATTTTTCACTTTTTTCCATGAAAAGTGCTAATACCCCCCCTTTGGTTTCTAGGTGAAAATCTCACTCGACACAAATCAATCAAAAATGTTTCCATGGTGTGTATTGTTGTTCATTTTCATCAAATAAACAAAATAAAACCCAGAATTAATCCTGAAACACAAGAAATGAGCATAAAAGATGCTTCAGCGCAAGTGTTAATGTTACTAAAAGAGCCCAAATTTCTAAAAATATTGCGAAAAACAACAATCTTCTGTTTTAGAGTGAATGTTTGAGGTGTTTAGAAGGCATTTATTTCATTTTTAGAAAATTTAATTTTTCACATTTTTCCATGAAAAATGCCAATACCCCCCCTTTGGGTTCTAGGTGAAAATCTCACTCGACACAAATCAAACAAAAATGTTTTCATGGTGTGTATTGTTGTTCATTTTCATCAAATAAACCAAATAAAACCCAGAATTAATCTTGAAAGACAAGAAATGAGCATAAAAGTTGCTTCAGCGAAAGTGTTAATGTTACTAAAAGAGCCCAAATTTCTAAAAATATTGCGAAAACAACAATCTTCTGTTTTAGAGTGAATGTTTTAGGTGTTTTAAAGGCATTTATTTCATTTTTAGAAAATTTAATTTTTCACATTTTTCCATAAAAAGTGGTTATACCCCCCCCTTTGGTTTCTAGGTGAAAATCTCACTCGACACAAACCAATCAAAAATGTTTCCATGGTGTTTATTGTTGTTCATTTTCATCAAATAAACAAAATAAAACCCAGAATTAATCCTGAAACACAAGAAATGAGCATAAAAGATGCTTCAGCGCAAGTGTTATAGTTACTAAAAGAGCCCAAATTTCTAAAAATATTGGGAAAAACAACAATCTTCTGTTTTAGAGTGAATGTTTGAGGTGTTTAGAAGGCATTTATTTCATTTTTAGAAAATTTAATTTTTCACATTTTTCCATGAAAAGTGCAAATACCCCCCCTTTGGGTTCTAGGTGAAAATCTCATTCGACACAAATCAAACAAAAATGTTTTCATGGTGTGTATTGTTCATTTTCATCAAATAAACCAAATAAAACCCAGAATTAATCTTGAAAGACAAGAAATGAGCATAAAAGTTGCTTCAGCGGAAGTGTTAATGTTACTAAAAGAGCCCAAATTTCTAAAAATATTCCGAAAACAACAATCTTCTGTTTTAGAGTGAATGTTTTAGGTGTTTTGAAGGCATTTATTTCATTTTTAGAAAATTTAATTTTTCACATTTTTCCATAAAAAGTGCCAATACCCCCCCCCCCCCTTTAGGTTCAAGGTGAAAATCTCACTCGACAAAAATCAAAAAAAATGTATCCAAGGTTTGTAATGTTGTACATTTTCATCAAATAATCAAAATAAAACCCAGAATGTATCCTGAAAGACAATAAATGATCATAAAAGATGCTTCAGCCCAGGTGTTAATGTTACTAAAAGAGCCCACATTTCTAAAAATATTGCGAAAAATAACAATCTTCTGTTTTAGAATGAATGTTTGAGGTGTTTAGAAGGCATTTGTTTCATTTTTAGAAAATTTAAGTTTTTACATTTTTCCATGAAAAGTGTTAATACCCCCCTTTGGGTTCTAGGTGAAAATCACACTCAACACAAATCAAACAAAAATGTTTCCATGGTGTGTATTGTTGTTTATTTTCATCAAATAAACAAAATAAAACCCAGAATTAATCCTGAAAGACAAGAAATTAGAATAAATGATGCTTCAGCGAGAGTGTTAATGGTACTAAAAGAGCCCAAATTTCTAAATATATTGCGAAAAACAACAATCTTCTGTTTTAGAGTGAATGTTTGAGGTGTTTAGAAGGCATTTATTTCATTTTTAGAAAATTTAATTTTTTACATTTTTCCAAGAAAAGTGCCAATACCCCCCCCTTTGTGTTCTAGGTGAAAATCTCACTCGACACAAATCAAACAAAAATGTATCCAAGGTGTGTATTGTTGTTCATTTTCATCAAATAAACAAAATAGAACCCAGAATGAATCCTGAATAACAATAAAAGATCATAAAAGATGCTTCAGCCCAGGTGTTAATGTTACTAAAAGAGCCCAAATTTCTAAAAATATTGCGAAAAAAAACAATCTTCTGTTTTAGAGTGAATGTTTGAGGTGTTTAGAAGGCATTTATTTCATTTTTAGAAAATTTAATTTTTCACATTTTTCCATGAAAAGTGCAAATACCCCCCCTTTGGGTTCTAGGTGAAAATCTCATTCGACACAAATCAAACAAAAATGTTTTCATGGTGTGTATTGTTCATTTTCATCAAATAAACCAAATAAAACCCAGAATTAATCTTGAAAGACAAGAAATGAGCATAAAAGTTGCTTCAGCGGAAGTGTTAATGTTACTAAAAGAGCCCAAATTTCTAAAAATATTCCGAAAACAACAATCTTCTGTTTTAGAGTGAATGTTTTAGGTGTTTTGAAGGCATTTATTTCATTTTTAAAAAATTTAATTTTTCACATTTTTCCATAAAAAGTGCCAATACCCCCCCCCCTTTAGGTTCAAGGTGAAAATCTCACTCGACACAAATCAAACAAAAATGTATCCAAGGTTTGTAATGTTGTACATTTTCATCAAATAATCAAAATAAAACCCAGAATGTATCCTGAAAGACAATAAATTATCATAAAAGATGCTTCAGCCCAGGTGTTAATGTTACTAAAAGAGCCCACATTTCTAAAAATATTGCGAAAAATAACAATCTTCTGTTTTAGAATGAATGTTTGAGGTGTTTAGAAGGCATTTGTTTCATTTTTAGAAAATTTAAGTTTTTACATTTTTCCATGAAAAGTGTTAATACCCCCCTTTGGGTTCTAGGTGAAAATCACACTCGACACAAATCAAACAAAAATGTTTCCATGGTGTGTATTGTTGTTTATTTTCATCAAATAAACAAAATAAAACCCAGAATTAATCCTGAAAGACAAAAAATTAGCATAAATGATGCTTCAGCGAGAGTGTTAATGGTACTAAAAGAGCCCAAATTTCTAAATATATTGCGAAAAACAACAATCTTCTGTTTTAGAGTGAATGTTTGAGGTGTTTAGAAGGCATTTATTTCATTTTTAGAAAATTTAATTTTTCACATTTTTCCATGAAAAGTGCAAATACCCCCCCTTTGGGTTCTAGGTAAAAATCTCATTCGACACAAATCAAACAAAAATGTTTTCATGGTGTGTATTGTTCATTTTCATCAAATAAACCAAATAAAACCCAGAATTAATCTTGAAAGACAAGAAATGATCATAAAAGATGCTTCAGCCCAGGTGTTAATGTTATTAAAAGAGCCCAAATTTCTAAAAATATTGCGAAAAACAACAATCTTCTGTTTCAGAGTGAATGTTTGAGGTGTTTAGAAGGCATTTATTTCATTTTTAGAAAATTTAATTTTTTAAATTTTTCCATGAAAAGTGTCAATACCCCCCCCTATGGGTTCTAGGTGAAAATCTCACTCGACGCAAATCAAACAAAAATGTTTCCATGGTGTGTATTGTTGTTCATTTTCATCAAATAATCAAAATAAAACCCAGAATGTATCCTGAAAGACAATAAATGATCATAAAAGATGCTTCAGCCCAGGTGTTAATGTTACTAAAAGAGCCCACATTTCTAAAAATATTGCGAAAAATAACAATCTTCTGTTTTAGAATGAATGTTTGAGGTGTTTAGAAGGCATTTGTTTCATTTTTAGAAAATTTAAGTTTTTACATTTTTCCATGAAAAGTGTAAATACCCCCCTTTGGGTTCTAGGTGAAAATCACACTCGACACAAATCAAACAAAAATGTTTCCATGGTGTGTATTGTTGTTTATTTTCATCAAATAAACAAAATAAAACCCAGAATTAATCCTGAAAGACAAGAAATTAGCATAAATGATGCTTCAGCGAGAGTGTTAATGGTACTAAAAGAGCCCAAATTTCTAAATATATTGCGAAAAACAACAATCTTCTGTTTTAGAGTGAATGTTTGAGGTGTTTAGAAGGCATTTATTTCATTTTTAGAAAATTTAATTTTTTACATTTTTCCAAGAAAAGTGCCAATACCCCCCCCTTTGTGTTCTAGGTGAAAATCTCCCTCGACACAAATCAAACAAAAATGTATCCAAGGTGTGTATTGTTGTTCATTTTCATCAAATAAACAAAAAAGAACCCAGAATGAATCCTGAATAACAATAAAAGATCATAAAAGATGCTTCAGCCCAGGTGTTAATGTTACTAAAAGAGCCCAAATTTCTAAAAATATTGCGAAAAACAACAATCTTCTGTTTTAGAGTGAATGTTTGAGGTGTTTAGAAGGCATTTATTTCATTTTTAGAAAATTTAATTTTTCACATTTTTCCATGAAAAGTGCAAATACCCCCCCTTTGGGTTCTAGGTGAAAATCTCATTCGACACAAATCAAACAAAAATGTTTTCATGGTGTGTATTGTTCATTTTCATCAAATAAACCAAATAAAACCCAGAATTAATCTTGAAAGACAAGAAATGAGCATAAAAGTTGCTTCAGCGGAAGTGTTAATGTTACTTAAAGAGCCCAAATTTCTAAAAATATTCCGAAAACAACAATCTTCTGTTTTAGAGTGAATGTTTTAGGTGTTTTGAAGGCATTTATTTCATTTTTAGAAAATTTAATTTTTCACATTTTTCCATAAAAAGTGCCAATACCCCCCCCCCTTTAGGTTCAAGGTGAAAATCTCACTCGACACAAATCAAACAAAAATGTATCCAAGGTTTGTAATGTTGTACATTTTCATCAAATAATCAAAATAAAACCCAGAATGTATCCTGAAAGACAATAAATGATCATAAAACATGCTTCAGCCCAGGTGTTAATGTTACTAAAAGAGCCCACATTTCTAAAAATATTGCGAAAAATAACAATCTTCTGTTTTAGAATGAATGTTTGAGGTGTTTAGAAGGCATTTGTTTCATTTTTAGAAAATTTAAGTTTTTACATTTTTCCATGAAAAGTGTTAATACCCCCCTTTGGGTTCTAGGTGAAAATCACACTCGACACAAATCAAACAAAAATGTTTCCATGGTGTGTATTGTTGTTTATTTTCATCAAATAAACAAAATAAAACCCAGAATTAATCCTGAAAGACAAGAAATTAGCATAAATGATGCTTCAGCGAGAGTGTTAATGGTACTAAAAGAGCCCAAATTTCTAAAAATATTGCGAAAAACAACAATCTTCTGTTTTAGAGTGAATGTTTGAGGTGTTTAGAAGGCATTTATTTCATTTTTAGAAAATTTAATTTTTTACATTTTTCCAAGAAAAGTGCCAATACCCCCCCCTTTGTGTTCTAGGTGAAAATCTCACTCGACACAAATCAAACAAAAATGTATCCAAGATGTGTATTGTTGTTCATTTTCATCAAATAAACAAAATAGAACCCAGAATGAATCCTGAATAACAATAAAAGATCATAAAAGATGCTTCAGCAAAAGTGTTAATGTTACTAAAAGAGCCCAAATTTCTAAAAATATTGCGAAAAACAACAATCTTCTGTTTTAGAGTGAATGTTTGAGGTGTTTAGAAGGCATTTATTTCATTTTTAGAAAATTTAATTTTTCACATTTTTCCATGAAAAGTGCCAATACCCCCCCTTTGGGTTCTAGGTGAAAATCTCACTTGGCACAAATCAATCAAAAATGTTTCCATGGTGTGTATTGTTGTTATTTCATCAAATAAACAAATAAAACCCAGAATTAATCCTGAAAGACAAGAAATGAGCATAAAAGATGCTTCAGCGCAAGTGTTAATGTTACTAAAAGAGCCCAAATTTCTAAAAATATTGCGAAAACAACAATCTTCTGTTTTAGAGTGAATGTTTGAGGTGTTTAGAAGGCATTTGTTTCATTTTTAGAAAATTTAATTTTTCACATTTTTCCATGAAAAGTGCCAATACCCCCTTTGGGTTCTAGGTGAAAATCTCCTTGACGCAAATCAAACAAAAATGTTTCCATGGTGTGTATTGTTGTTCATTTTTATCAAATAAACAAAATAAAACCCAGAATTAATCCTGAAAGACAAGAAATGAGCATAAAAGTTGCTTCAGCGCAAGTGTTAATGTTACTAAAAGAGCCCAAATTTCTAAAAATATTGCAAAAAACAACAATCTTCTGTTTTAGAGTGAATGTTTGAGGTGTTTAGAAGGCATTTCATTCATTTTTAGAAAATTTAATTTTTCACATTTTTCCATGAAAAGTGCCAATACCCTTTGGGTTCAAGGTGAAAATCTCAGTCGACACAAATCAAACAAAAATGTATCCAAGGTGTGTATTGTTGTTCATTTTCATCAAATAAACAAAAACCACCCAGAATGAATCATGAAATACAATAAATGATCATAAAAGATGCTTCAGCCCAGGTGTTAATGTTATTAAAAGAGCCCAAATTTCTAAAAATATTGCGAAAAACAACAATCTTCTGTTTTAGAGTGAATGTTTGAGGTGTTTAGAAGGCATTTATTTCATTTTTAGAAAATTTAATTTTTTACATTTTTCCATGAAAAGTGCCAATAACCCCCTATGGGTTCTAGGTGAAAATCTCACTCGACGCAAATCAAACAAAAATGTTTCCATGGTGTGTATTGTTGTTCATTTTCATCAAATAAACAAAATAACACCCAGAATGAATCCTGAAATACAATAAATGATCATAAAAGATGCTTAAGCCCAGGTGTTAATGTTATTAAAAGAGCCCAAATTTCTACTTATATTGCGAAAAACAACAATCTTCTGTTTCAGAGTGAATGTTTGAGGTGTTTAGAAGGCATTTATTTCATTTTTAGAAAATTTAATTTTTTAAATTTTTCCATGAAAAGTGTAAATACCCCCCCTATGGGTTCTAGGTGAAAATCTCACTCGACGCAAATCAAACAAAAATGTTTCCATGGTGTGTATTGTTGTTCATTTTCATCAAATAAACAAAATAAAACCCTGAATTAATCCTGAAAGACAAGAAATGAGCATAAAAGTTGCTTCAGCGCAAGTGTTAATGTTACTAAAAGAGCCCAAATTTCTAAAAATATTGCGAAAAACAACAATCTTTTGTTTTAGAGTGAATGTTTGAGGTGTTTAGAAGGCATTTATTTCATTTTTAGAAAATTTAATTTTTTACATTTTTCCATGAAAAGTGCCAATACCCCCCCCTATGGGTTCTAGGTGAAAATCTCACTCGACGCAAATCAAACAAAAATGTTTCCATGGTGTGTATTGTTGTTCATTTTCATCAAATAAACAAAATAAAACCCAGAATTAATCCTGAAAGACAAGAAATGAGCATAAAAGATACTTCAGCGCAAGTGTTTATGTTACTAAAAGAGCCCAAATTTCTAAAAATATTGCGAAAACAACAATCTTCTATTTTAAAGTGAATGTTTGAGGTGTTTAGAAGGCATTTATTTCATTTTTAGAAAATTTAATTTTTCACATTTTTCCATGAAAAGTGCAAATACCCCCCCTTTGGGTTCTAGGTGAAAATCTCACTCGACACAAATCAAACAAAAATGTTTTCATGGTGTGTATTGTTCATTTTCATCAAATAAACCAAATAAAACCCAGAATTAATCTTGAAAGACAAGAAATGAGCATAAAAGTTGCCTCAGCGGAAGTGTTAATGTTACTAAAAGAGCCCAAATTTCTAAAAATATTCCGAAAACAACAATCTTCTGTTTTAGAGTGAATGTTTTAGGTGTTTTGAAGGCATTTATTTCATTTTTAGAAAATTTAATTTTTCTCATTTTTCCATAAAAAGTGCCAATACCCCCCCCCTTTAGGTTCAACGTGAAAATCTCACTCGACACAAATCAAACAAAAATGTATCCAAGGTTTGTAATGTTGTACATTTTCATCAAATAATCAAAATAAAACCCAGAATGTATCCTGAGAGACAATAAATGATCATAAAAGATGCTTCAGCCCAGGTGTTAATGTTACTAAAAGAGCCCACATTTCTAAAAATATTGCGAAAAATAACAATCTTCTGTTTTAGAGTGAATGTTTGAGGTGTTTAGATGGTATTTATTTCATTTTTAGAAAATTTAATTTTTCACTTTTTTCCATGAAAAGTGCTAATACCCCCCCCTTTGGTTTCTAGGTGAAAATCTCACTCGACACAAACCAATCAAAAATGTTTCCATGGTGTGTATTGTTGTTCATTTTCATCAAATAAACAAAATAAAACCCAGAATTAATCCTGAAACACAAGAAATGAGCATAAAAGATGCTTCAGCGCAAGTGTTAATGTTACTAAAAGAGCCCAAATTTCTAAAAATATTGCGAAAAACAACAATCTTCTGTTTTAGAGTGAATGTTTGAGGTGTTTAGAAGGCATTTATTTCATTTTTAGAAAATTTAATTTTTCACATTTTTCCATGAAAAGTGCAAATACCCCCCCTTTGGGTTCTAGGTGAAAATCTCACTCGACACAAATCAAACAAAAATGTTTTCATGGTGTTTATTGTTCATTTTCATCAAATAAACCAAATAAAACCCAGAATTAATCTTGAAAGACAAGAAATGAGCATAAAAGTTGCTTCAGCGGAAGTGTTAATGTTACTAAAAGAGCCCAAATTTCTAAAAATATTCCGAAAACAACAATCTTCTGTTTTAGAGTGAATGTTTTAGGTGTTTTGAAGGCATTTATTTCATTTTTAGAAAATTTAATTTTTCACATTTTTCCATAAAAAGTGCCAATACCCCCGCCCTTTAGGTTCAAGGTGAAAATCTCACTCGACACAAATCAAACAAAAATGTATCCAAGGTTTGTAATGTTGTACATTTTCATCAAATAATCAAAATAAAACCCAGAATGTATCCTGAAAGACAATAAATGATCATAAAAGATGCTTCAGCCCAGGTGTTAATGTTACTAAAAGAGCCCAAATTTCTAAAAATATTGCGAAAAATAACAATCTTCTGTTTTAGAGTGAATGTTTGAGGTGTTTAGATGGTATTTATTTCATTTTTAGAAAATTTAATTTTTCACTTTTTTCCATGAAAAGTGCTAATACCCCCCCTTTGGTTTCTAGGTGAAAATCTCACTCGACACAAATCAATCAAAAATGTTTCCATGGTGTGTATTGTTGTTCATTTTCATCAAATAAACAAAATAAAACCCAGAATTAATCCTGAAACACAAGAAATGAGCATAAAAGATGCTTCAGCGCAAGTGTTAATGTTACTAAAAGAGCCCAAATTTCTAAAAATATTGCGAAAAACAACAATCTTCTGTTTTAGAGTGAATGTTTGAGGTGTTTAGAAGGCATTTATTTCATTTTTAGAAAATTTAATTTTTCACATTTTTCCATGAAAAATGCCAATACCCCCCCCTTTGGGTTCTAGGTGAAAATCTCACTCGACACAAATCAAACAAAAATGTTTTCATGGTGTGTATTGTTGTTCATTTTCATCAAATAAACCAAATAAAACCCAGAATTAATCTTGAAAGACAAGAAATGAGCATAAAAGTTGCTTCAGCGAAAGTGTTAATGTTACTAAAAGAGCCCAAATTTCTAAAAATATTGCGAAAACAACAATCTTCTGTTTTAGAGTGAATGTTTTAGGTGTTTTAAAGGCATTTCTTTCATTTTTAGAAAATTTAATTTTTCACATTTTTCCATAAAAAGTGGTAATACCCCCCCCTTTGGTTTCTAGGTGAAAATCTCACTCGACACAAACCAATCAAAAATGTTTCCATGGTGTGTATTGTTGTTCATTTTCATCAAATAAACAAAATAAAACCCAGAATTAATCCTGAAACACAAGAAATGAGCATAAAAGATGCTTCAGCGCAAGTGTTAATGTTACTAAAAGAGCCCAAATTTCTAAAAATATTGCGAAAAACAACAATCTTCTGTTTTAGAGTGAATGTTTGAGGTGTTTAGAAGGCATTTATTTCATTTTTAGAAAATTTAATTTTTCACATTTTTCCATGAAAACTGCAAATACCCCCCCTTTGGGTTATAGGTGAAAATCTCATTCGACACAAATCAAACAAAAATGTTTTCATGGTGTGTTTTGTTCATTTTCATTAAATAAACCAAATAAAACCCAGAATTAATCTTGAAAGACAAGAAATGAGCCTAAAAGTTGCTTCAGCGGAAGTGTTAATGTTACTAAAAGAGCCCAAATTTCTAAAAATATTCCGAAAACAACAATCTTCTGTTTTAGAGTGAATGTTTTAGGTGTTTTGAAGGCATTTATTTCATTTTTAGAAAATTTAATTTTTCACATTTTTCCATAAAAAGTGCCAATACCCCCCCCCCCTTTAGGTTCAAGGTGAAAATCTCACTCGACAAAAATCAAACAAAAATGTATCCAAGGTTTGTAATGTTGTACATTTTCATCAAATAATCAAAATAAAACCCAGAATGTATCCTGAAAGACAATAAATGATCATAAAAGATGCTTCAGCCCAGGTGTTAATGTTACTAAAAGAGCCCACATTTCTAAAAATATTGCGAGAAATAACAATCTTCTGTTTTAGAATGAATGTTTGAGGTGTTTAGAAGGCATTTGTTTCATTTTTAGAAAATTTAAGTTTTTACATTTTTCCATTAAAAGTGTTAATACCCCCCTTTGGGTTCTAGGTGAAAATCACACTCGACACAAATCAAACAAAAATGTTTCCATGGTGTGTATTGTTGTTTATTTTCATCAAATAAACAAAATAAAACCCAGAATTAATCCTGAAAGACAAGAAATTAGCATAAATGATGCTTCAGCGAGAGTGTTAATGGTACTAAAAGAGCCCAAATTTCTAAATATATTGCGAAAAACAACAATCTTCTGTTTTAGAGTGAATGTTTGAGGTGTTTAGAAGGCATTTATTTCATTTTTAGAAAATTTAATTTTTCACATTTTTCCATGAAAAGTGCCAATACCCCCCCCTTTGGGTTCAAGGTGAAAATCTCACTCGACACAAATCAAACAAAAATGTATCCAAGGTGTGTATTGTTGTTCATTTTCATCAAATAAACAAAATAGAACCCAGAATGAATCCTGAATAACAATAAAAGATCATAAAAGATGCTTCAGCATAAGTGTTAATGTTACTAAAAGAGCCCAAATTTCTAAAAATATTGCGAAAAACAATCTTCTGTTTTAGAGTGAATGTTTGAGGTGTTTAGAAGGCATTTATTTCATTTTTAGAAAATTTAATTTTTCACATTTTTCCATGAAAAGTGCCAATACCCCCCCCTTTGGGTTCTAGGTGAAAATCTCACTCGGCACAAATCAATCAAAAATGTTTCCATGGTGTGTATTGTTGTTATTTCATCAAATAAACAAATAAAACCCAGAATTAATCCTGAAAGACAAGAAATGAGCATAAAAGATGCTTCAGCGCAAGTGTTAATGTTACTAAAAGAGCCCAAATTTCTAAAAATATTGCGAAAACAACAATCTTCTGTTTTAGAGTGAATGTTTGAGGTGTTTAGAAGGCATTTGTTTCATTTTTAGAAAATTTAATTTTTCACATTTTTCCATGAAAAGTGCCAATACCCCCTTTGGGTTCTAGGTGAAAATCTCACTTGACGCAAATCAAACAAAAATGTTTCCATGGTGTGTATTGTTGTTCATTTTCATCAAATAAACAAAATAAAACCCAGAATTAATCCTGAAAGACAAGAAATGAGCATAAAAGTTGCTTCAGCCCAGGTGTTAATGTTATTAAAAGAGCCCAAATTTCTAAAAATATTGCGAAAAACAACAATCTTCTGTTTTAGAGTGAATGTTTGAGGTGTTTAGAAGGCATTTATTTCATTTTTAGAAAATTTAATTTTTTACATTTTTCCATGAAAAGTGCCAATAACCCCCTATGGGTTCTAGGTGAAAATCTCACTCGACGCAAATCAAACAAAAATGTTTCCATGGTGTGTATTGTTGTTCATTTTCATCAAATAAACAAAATAACACCCAGAATGAATCCTGAAATACAATAAATGATCATAAAAGTTGCTTCAGCGCAAGTGTTAATGTTACTAAAAGAGCCCAAATTTCTAAAAATATTGCGAAAAACAACAATCTTTTGTTTTAGAGTGAATGTTTGAGGTGTTTAGAAGGCATTTATTTCATTTTTAGAAAATTTAATTTTTCACATTTTTCCATAAAAAGTGCCAATACCCCCCCCCCTTTAGGTTCAAGGTGAAAATCTCACTCGACAAAAATCAAACAAAAATGTATCCAAGGTTTGTAATGTTGTACATTTTCATCAAATAATCAAAATAAAACCCAGAATGTATCCTGAAAGACAATAAATGATCATAAAAGATGCTTCAGCCCAGGTGTTAATGTTACTAAAAGAGCCCACATTTCTAAAAATATTGCGAGAAATAACAATCTTCTGTTTTAGAATGAATGTTTGAGGTGTTTAGAAGGCATTTGTTTCATTTTTAGAAAATTTAAGTTTTTACATTTTTCCATTAAAAGTGTTAATACCCCCCTTTGGGTTCTAGGTGAAAATCACACTCGACACAAATCAAACAAAAATGTTTCCATGGTGTGTATTGTTGTTTATTTTCATCAAATAAACAAAATAAAACCCAGAATTAATCCTGAAAGACAAGAAATTAGCATAAATGATGCTTCAGCGAGAGTGTTAATGGTACTAAAAGAGCCCAAATTTCTAAATATATTGCGAAAAACAACAATCTTCTGTTTTAGAGTGAATGTTTGAGGTGTTTAGAAGGCATTTATTTCATTTTTAGAAAATTTAATTTTTTACATTTTTCCAAGAAAAGTGCCAATACCCCCCCCTTTGTGTTCTAGGTGAAAATCTCACTCGACACAAATCAAACAAAAATGTATCCAAGGTGTGTATTGTTGTTCATTTTCATCAAATAAACAAAATAGAACCCAGAATGAATCCTGAATAACAATAAAAGATCATAAAAGATGCTTCAGCATAAGTGTTAATGTTACTAAAAGAGCCCAAATTTCTAAAAATATTGCGAAAAACAATCTTCTGTTTTAGAGTGAATGTTTGAGGTGTTTAGAAGGCATTTATTTCATTTTTAGAAAATTTAATTTTTCACATTTTTCCATGAAAAGTGCCAATACCCCCCCCTTTGGGTTCTAGGTGAAAATCTCACTCGGCACAAATCAATCAAAAATGTTTCCATGGTGTGTATTGTTGTTATTTCATCAAATAAACAAATAAAACCCAGAATTAATCCTGAAAGACAAGAAATGAGCATAAAAGATGCTTCAGCGCAAGTGTTAATGTTACTAAAAGAGCCCAAATTTCTAAAAATATTGCGAAAACAACAATCTTCTGTTTTAGAGTGAATGTTTGAGGTGTTTAGAAGGCATTTGTTTCATTTTTAGAAAATTTAATTTTTCACATTTTTCCATGAAAAGTGCCAATACCCCCTTTGGGTTCTAGGTGAAAATCTCACTTGACGCAAATCAAACAAAAATGTTTCCATGGTGTGTATTGTTGTTCATTTTCATCAAATAAACAAAATAAAACCCAGAATTAATCCTGAAAGACAAGAAATGAGCATAAAAGTTGCTTCAGCCCAGGTGTTAATGTTATTAAAAGAGCCCAAATTTCTAAAAATATTGCGAAAAACAACAATCTTCTGTTTTAGAGTGAATGTTTGAGGTGTTTAGAAGGCATTTATTTCATTTTTAGAAAATTTAATTTTTTACATTTTTCCATGAAAAGTGCCAATAACCCCCTATGGGTTCTAGGTGAAAATCTCACTCGACGCAAATCAAACAAAAATGTTTCCATGGTGTGTATTGTTGTTCATTTTCATCAAATAAACAAAATAACACCCAGAATGAATCCTGAAATACAATAAATGATCATAAAAGTTGCTTCAGCGCAAGTGTTAATGTTACTAAAAGAGCCCAAATTTCTAAAAATATTGCGAAAAACAACAATCTTTTGTTTTAGAGTGAATGTTTGAGGTGTTTAGAAGGCATTTATTTCATTTTTAGAAAATTTAATTTTTTACCTTTTTCCATGAAAAGTGCCAATACCCCCCCCTATGGGTTCTAGGTGAAAATCTCACTCGACGCAAATCAAACAAAAATGTTTCCATGGTGTGTATTGTTGTTCATTTTCATCAAATAAACAAAATAAAACCCAGAATTAATCCTGAAAGACAAGAAATGAGCATAAAAGATACTTCAGCGCAAGTGTTTATGTTACTAAAAGAGCCCAAATTTCTAAAAATATTGCGAAAACAACAGTCTTCTGTTTTAAAGTGAATGTTTGAGGTGTTTAGAAGGCATTTATTTCATTTTTAGAAAATTTAATTTTTCACATTTTTCCATAAAAAGTGCCAATACCCCCCCCTTTGGGTTCAAGGTGAAAATCTCACTCGACACAAATCAAACAAAAATGTATCCAAGGTGTGTATTGTTGTTCATTTTCATCAAATAAACAAAATAAAACCCAGAATTAATCCTGAAACACAAGAAATGAGCATAAAAGATGCTTCAGCGCAAGTGTTAATGTTACTAAAAGAGCCCAAATTTCTAAAAATATTGCGAAAAACAACAATCTTCTGTTTTAGAGTGAATGTTTGAGGTGTTTAGAAGGCATTTATTTCATTTTTAGAAAATTTAATTTTTCACATTTTTCCATGAAAAGTGCAAATACCCCCCCTTTGTGTTCTAGGTGAAAATCTCACTCGACACAAATCAAACAAAAATGTTTTCATGGTGTGTATTGTTCATTTTCATCAAATAAACCAAATAAAACCCAGAATTAATCTTGAAAGACAAGAAATGAGCATAAAAGTTGCCTCAGCGGAAGTGTTAATGTTACTAAAAGAGCCCAAATTTCTAAAAATATTCCGAAAACAACAATCTTCTGTTTTAGAGTGAATATTTTAGGTGTTTTGAAGGCATTTATTTCATTTTTAGAAAATTTAATTTTTCACATTTTTCCATAAAAAGTGCCAATACCCCCTTTAGGTTCAAGGTGAAAATCTCACTCGACACAAATCAAACAAAAATGTATCCAAGGTTTGTAATGTTGTACATTTTCATCAAATAATCAAAATAAAACCCAGAATGTATCCTGAAAGACAATAAATGATCATAAAAGATGCTTCAGCCCAGGTGTTAATGTTACTAAAAGAGCCCACATTTCTAAAAATATTGCGAAAAATAACAATCTTCTGTTTTAGAGTGAATGTTTGAGGTGTTTAGATGGTATTTATTTCATTTTTAGAAAATTTAATTTTTCACTTTTTTCCATGAAAAGTGCTAATACCCCCCCTTTGGTTTCTAGGTGAAAATCTCACTCGACACAAACCAATCAAAAATGTTTCCATGGTGTGTATTGTTGTTCATTTTCATCAAATAAACAAAATAAAACCCAGAATTAATCCTGAAACACAAGAAATGAGCATAAAAGATGCTTCAGCGCAAGTGTTAATGTTACTAAAAGAGCCCAAATTTCTAAAAATATTGCGAAAAACAACAATCTTCTGTTTTAGAGTGAATATTTGAGGTGTTTAGAAGGCATTTATTTCATTTTTAGAAAATTTAATTTTTCACATTTTTCCATGAAAAGTGCAAATACCCCCCCTTTGGGTTCTAGGTGAAAATCTCACTCGACACAAATCAAACAAAAATGTTTTAATGGTGTGTATTGTTCATTTTCATCAAATAAACCAAATAAAACCCAGAATTAATCTTGAAAGACAAGAAATGAGCATAAAAGTTGCTTCAGCGGAAGTGTTAATGTTACTAAAAGAGCCCAAATTTCTAAAAATATTCCGAAAACAACAATCTTCTGTTTTAGAGTGAATGTTTTAGGTGTTTTGAAGGCATTTATTTCATTTTTAGAAAATTTAATTTTTCACATTTTTCCATAAAAAGTGCCAATACCCCCGCCCTTTAGGTTCAAGGTGAAAATCTCACTCGACACAAATCAAACAAAAATGTATCCAAGGTTTGTAATGTTGTACATTTTCATCAAATAATCAAAATAAAACCCAGAATGTATCCTGAAAGACAATAAATGATCATAAAAGATGCTTCAGCCCAGGTGTTAATGTTACTAAAAGAGCCCAAATTTCTAAAAATATTGCGAAAAATAACAATCTTCTGTTTTAGAGTGAATGTTTGAGGTGTTTAGATGGTATTTATTTCCGTTTTAGAAAATTTAATTTTTCACTTTTTTCCATGAAAAGTGCTAATACCCCCCCTTTGGTTTCTAGGTGAAAATCTCACTCGACACAAATCAATCAAAAATGTTTCCATGGTGTGTATTGTTGTTCATTTTCATCAAATAAACAAAATAAAACCCAGAATTAATCCTGAAACACAAGAAATGAGCATAAAAGATGCTTCAGCGCAAGTGTTAATGTTACTAAAAGAGCCCAAATTTCTAAAAATATTGCGAAAAACAACAATCTTCTGTTTTAGAGTGAATGTTTGAGGTGTTTAGAAGGCATTTATTTCATTTTTAGAAAATTTAATTTTTCACATTTTTCCATGAAAAATGCCAATACCCCCCCCCTTTGGGTTCTAGGTGAAAATCTCACTCGACACAAATCAAACAAAAATGTTTTCATGGTGTGTATTGTTGTTCATTTTCATCAAATAAACCAAATAAAACCCAGAATTAATCTTGAAAGACAAGAAATGAGCATAAAAGTTGCTTCAGCGAAAGTGTTAATGTTACTAAAAGAGCCCAAATTTCTAAAAATATTGCGAAAACAACAATCTTCTGTTTTAGAGTGAATGTTTTAGGTGTTTTAAAGGCATTTATTTCATTTTTAGAAAATTTAATTTTTCACATTTTTCCATGAAAAGTGCAAATACCCCCCCTTTGGGTTATAGGTGAAAATCTCATTCGACACAAATCAAACAAAAATGTTTTCATGGTGTGTTTTGTTCATTTTCATTAAATAAACCAAATAAAACCCAGAATTAATCTTGAAAGACAAGAAATGAGCATAAAAGTTGCTTCAGCGGAAGTGTTAATGTTACTAAAAGAGCCCAAATTTCTAAGAATATTCCGAAAACAACAATCTTCTGTTTTAGAGTGAATGTTTTAGGTGTTTTGAAGGCATTTATTTCATTTTTAGAAAATTTAATTTTTCACATTTTTCCATAAAAAGTGCCAATACCCCTTAAGGTTCAAGGTGAAAATCTCACTCGACAAAAATCAAACAAAAATGTATCCAAGGTTTGTAATGTTGTACATTTTCATCAAATAATCAAAATAAAACCCAGAATGTATCCTGAAAGACAATAAATGATCATAAAAGATGCTTCAGCCCAGGTGTTAATGTTACTAAAAGAGCCCACATTTCTAAAAATATTGGGAAAAATAACAATCTTCTGTTTTAGAATGAATGTTTGAGGTGTTTAGAAGGCATTTGTTTCATTTTTAGAAAATTTAAGTTTTTACATTTTTCCATTAAAAGTGTTAATACCCCCCTTTGGGTTCTAGGTGAAAATCACACTCGACACAAATCAAACAAAAATGTTTCCATGGTGTGTATTGTTGTTTATTTTCATCAAATAAACAAAATAAAACCCAGAATTAATCCTGAAAGACAAGAAATTAGCATAAATGATGCTTCAGCGAGAGTGTTAATGGTACTAAAAGAGCCCAAATTTCTAAATATATTGCGAAAAACAACAATCTTCTGTTTTAGAGTGAATGTTTGAGGTGTTTAGAAGGCATTTCATTCATTTTTAGAAAACTTAATTTTTCACATTTTTCCATTAAAAGTGCCAATACCCCCCCTTTGTGTTCTAGGTGAAAATCTCACTCGACACAAATCAAACAAAAATGTATCCAAGGTGTGTATTGTTGTTCATTTTCATCAAATAAACAAAATAGAACCCAGAATGAATCCTGAATAACAATAAAAGATCATAAAAGATGCTTCAGCATAAGTGTTAATGTTACTAAAAGAGCCCAAATTTCTAAAAATATTGCGAAAAATAACAATCTTCTGTTTTAGAGTGAATGTTTGAGGTGTTTAGATGGTATTTATTTCCGTTTTAGAAAATTTAATTTTTCACTTTTTTCCATGAAAAGTGCTAATACCCCCCCTTTGGTTTCTAGGTGAAAATCTCACTCGACACAAATCAATCAAAAATGTTTCCATGGTGTGTATTGTTGTTCATTTTCATCAAATAAACAAAATAAAACCCAGAATTAATCCTGAAACACAAGAAATGAGCATAAAAGATGCTTCAGCGCAAGTGTTAATGTTACTAAAAGAGCCCAAATTTCTAAAAATATTGCGAAAAACAACAATCTTCTGTTTTAGAGTGAATGTTTGAGGTGTTTAGAAGGCATTTATTTCATTTTTAGAAAATTTAATTTTTCACATTTTTCCATGAAAAATGCCAATACCCCCCCCTTTGGGTTCTAGGTGAAAATCTCACTCGACACAAATCAAACAAAAATGTTTTCATGGTGTGTATTGTTGTTCATTTTCATCAAATAAACCAAATAAAACCCAGAATTAATCTTGAAAGACAAGAAATGAGCATAAAAGTTGCTTCAGCGAAAGTGTTAATGTTACTAAAAGAGCCCAAATTTCTAAAAATATTGCGAAAACAACAATCTTCTGTTTTAGAGTGAATGTTTTAGGTGTTTTAAAGGCATTTATTTCATTTTTAGAAAATTTAATTTTTCACATTTTTCCATAAAAAGTGGTAATACCCCCCCCTTTGGTTTCTAGGTGAAAATCTCACTCGACACAAACCAATCAAAAATGTTTCCATGGTGTGTATTGTTGTTCATTTTCATCAAATAAACAAAATAAAACCCAGAATTAATCCTGAAACACAAGAAATGAGCATAAAAGATGCTTCAGCGCAAGTGTTAATGTTACTAAAAGAGCCCAAATTTCTAAAAATATTGCGAAAAACAACAATCTTCTGTTTTAGAGTGAATGTTTGAGGTGTTTAGAAGGCATTTATTTTATTTTTAGAAAATTTAATTTTTCACATTTTTCCATGAAAAGTGCAAATACCCCCCCTTTGGGTTCTAGGTGAAAATCTCATTCGACACAAATCAAACAAAAATGTTTTCATGGTGTGTTTTGTTCATTTTCATTAAATAAACCAAATAAAACCCAGAATTAATCTTGAAAGACAAGAAATGAGCATAAAAGTTGCTTCAGCGGAAGTGTTAATGTTACTAAAAGAGCCCAAATTTCTAAGAATATTCCGAAAACAACAATCTTCTGTTTTAGAGTGAATGTTTTAGGTGTTTTGAAGGCATTTATTTCATTTTTAGAAAATTTAATTTTTCACATTTTTCCATAAAAAGTGCCAATACCCCCCCCTTTAGGTTCAAGGTGAAAATCTCACTCGACAAAAATCAAACAAAAATGTATCCAAGGTTTGTAATGTTGTACATTTTCATCAAATAATCAAAATAAAACCCAGAATGTATCCTGAAAGACAATAAATGATCATAAAAGATGCTTCAGCCCAGGTGTTAATGTTACTAAAAGAGCCCACATTTCTAAAAATATTGGGAAAAATAACAATCTTCTGTTTTAGAATGAATGTTTGAGGTGTTTAGAAGGCATTTGTTTCATTTTTAGAAAATTTAAGTTTTTACATTTTTCCATTAAAAGTGTTAATACCCCCCTTTGGGTTCTAGGTGAAAATCACACTCGACACAAATCAAACAAAAATGTTTCCATGGTGTGTATTGTTGTTTATTTTCATCAAATAAACAAAATAAAACCCAGAATTAATCCTGAAAGACAAGAAATTAGCATAAATGATGCTTCAGCGAGAGTGTTAATGGTACTAAAAGAGCCCAAATTTCTAAATATATTGCGAAAAACAACAATCTTCTGTTTTAGAGTGAATGTTTGAGGTGTTTAGAAGGCATTTATTTCATTTTTAGAAAATTTAATTTTTTACATTTTTCCAAGAAAAGTGCCAATACCCCCCCCTTTGTGTTCTAGGTGAAAATCTCACTCGACACAAATCAAACAGAAATGTATCCAAGGTGTGTATTGTTGTTCATTTTCATCAAATAAACAAAATAGAACCCAGAATGAATCCTGAATAACAATAAAAGATCATAAAAGATGCTTTAGCATAAGTGTTAATGTTACTAAAAGAGCCCAAATTTCTAAAAATATTGCGAAAAACAACAATCTTCTGTTTTAGAGTGAATGTTTGAGGTGTTTAGAAGGCATTTATTTCATTTTTAGAAAATTTAATTTTTCACATTTTTCCATGAAAAGTGCCAATACCCCCCCCTTTGGGTTCTAGGTGAAAATCTCACTCGGCACAAATCAATCAAAAATGTTTCCATGGTGTGTATTGTTGTTATTTCATCAAATAAACAAATAAAACCCAGAATTAATCCTGAAAGACAAGAAATGAGCATAAAAGATGCTTCAGCGCAAGTGTTAATGTTACTAAAAGAGCCCAAATTTCTAAAAATATTGCGAAAACCACAATCTTCTGTTTTAGAGTGAATGTTTGAGGTGTTTAGAAGGCATTTGTTACATTTTTAGAAAATTTAATTTTTCACATTTTTCCATGAAAAGTGCCAATACCCCCTTTGGGTTCTAGGTGAAAATCTCACTTGACGCAAATCAAACAAAAATGTTTCCATGGTGTGTATTGTTGTTCATTTTCATCAAATAAACAAAATAAAACCCAGAATTAATCCTGAAAGACAAGAAATGAGCATAAAAGTTGCTTCAGCGCAAGTGTTAATGTTACTAAAAGAGCCCAAATTTCTAAAAATATTGCGAAAAACAACAATCTTCTGTTTTAGAGTGAATGTTTGAGGTGTTTAGAAGGCATTTCATTCATTTTTAGAAAATTTAATTTTTCACATTTTTCCATGAAAAGTGCCAATACCCCCCCCTTTGGGTTCAAGGTGAAAATCTCAGTCGACACAAATCAAACAAAAATGTATCCAAGGTGTGTATTGTTGTTCATTTTCATCAAATAAACAAAAACCACCCAGAATGAATCATGAAATACAATAAATGATCATAAAAGATGCTTCAGCCCAGGTGTTAATGTTATTAAAAGAGCCCAAATTTCTAAAAATATTGCGAAAAACAACAATCTTCTGTTTTAGAGTGAATGTTTGAGGTGTTTAGAAGGCATTTATTTCATTTTTAGAAAATTTAATTTTTTACATTTTTCCATGAAAAGTGCCAATACCCCCCCTATGGGTTCTAGGTGAAAATCTCACTCGACGCAAATCAAACAAAAATGTTTCCATGGTGTGTATTGTTGTTCATTTTCATCAAATAAACAAAATAACACCCAGAATGAATCCTGAAATACAATAAATGATCATAAAAGATGCTTCAGCCCAGGTGTTAATGTTATTAAAAGAGCCCAAATTTCTAAAAATATTGCGAAAAACAACAATCTTCTGTTTCAGAGTGAATGTTTGAGGTGTTTAGAAGGCATTTATTTCATTTTTAGAAAATTTAATTTTTAAATTTTTCCATGAAAAGTGTCAATTCCCCCCCCCTATGGGTTGTAGGTGAAAATCTCACTCGACGCAAATCAAACAAAAATGTTTCCATGGTGTGTATTGTTGTTCATTTTCATCAAATAAACAAAATAAAACCCAGAATTAATCCTGAAAGACAAGAAATGAGCATAAAAGTTGCTTCAGCGCAAGTGTTAATGTTACTAAAAGAGCCCAAATTTCTAAAAATATTGCGAAAAACAACAATCTTTTGTTTTAGAGTGAATGTTTGAGGTGTTTAGAAGGCATTTCATTCATTTTCAGAAAACTTAATTTTTCACATTTTTCCATTAAAAGTGCCAATACCCCCCCTTTGGGTTCTAGGCGAAAATCTCACTCGAAACAAATCAAACAAAAATGTTTCCATGGTGTGTATTGTTGTTCATTTTCATCAAATAAACAAAATAAAACCCAGAATTAATCCTGAAAGACATGAAATGAGCATAAAAGATGCTTTAGCGCAAGTGTTAATTTTTCTAAAAGAGCCCAAATTTCTAAAAATATTGCGAAAAACAACAATCTTCTGTTTTAGAGTGAATGTTTGAGGTGTTTAGAAGGCATTTATTTCATTTTTAGAAAATTTAAGTTTTTACATTTTTCCATGAAAAGTGCCAATACCCCCCTTTGGGTTCAAGGTGAAAATCTCACTCGACACAAATCAAACAAAAATGTATCCAAGGTGTGTATTGTTGTTCATTTTCATCAAATAAACAAAATAAAACCCAGAATGAATCCTGAAAGACAATAAATGATCATAAAAGATGCTTCAGCACAGGTGTAAATGTTACTAAAAGAGCCAACATTTCTAAAAATATTGCGAAAAACAACAATCTTCTGTTTTAGAGTGAATGTTTGAGGAGTTTAGAAGGCATTTGTTTCATTTTTAGAAAATTTAATTTTTCACATTTTTCCATGAAAAGTGCCAATACCCCCTTTGGGTTCTAGGTGAAAATCTCACTTGACGCAAATCAAACAAAAATGTTTCCATGGTGTGTATTGTTGTTCATTTTCATCAAATAAACAAAAAAAACCCGGAATTAATCCTGAAAGACAAGAAATGAGCATAAAAGTTGCTTCAGCGCAAGTGTTAATGATACTAAAAGAGCCCAAATTTCTAAAAATATTGCGAAAAACAACAATCTTCTGTTTTAGAGTGAATGTTTGAGGTGTTTAGAAGGCATTTCATTCATTTTTAGAAAACTTAATTTTTCACATTTTTCCATTAAAAGTGCCAATACCCCCCCTTTGGGTTCTAGGCGAAAATCTCACTCGAAACAAATCAAACAAAAATGTTTCCATGGTGTGTATTGTTGTTCATTTTCATCAAATAAACAAAATAAAACCCAGAATTAATCCTGAAAGACATGAAATGAGCATAAAAGATGCTTCAGCGCAAGTGTTAATTTTTCTAAAAGAGCCCAAATTTCTAAAAATATTGCGAAAAACAACAATCTTCTGTTTTAGAGTGAATGTTTGAGGTGTTTAAAAGGCATTTCATTCATTTTTAGAAAACTTAATTTTTCACATTTTTCCATTAAAAGTGCCAATACCCCCCCTTTGGGTTCTAGGCGAAAATCTCACTCGAAACAAATCAAACAAAAATGTTTCCATGGTGTGTATTGTTGTTCATTTTCATCAAATAAACAAAATAACACCCAGAATGAATCCTGAAATACAATAAATGATCATAAAAGATGCTTCAGCCCAGGTGTTAATGTTATTAAAAGAGCCCAAATTTCTAAAAATATTGCGAAAAACAACAATCTTCTGTTTTAGAGTGAATGTTTGAGGTGTTTACAAGGCATTTATTTCATTTTTAGAAAATTTAATTTTTTAAATTTTTCCATGAAAAGTGCCAATACCCCCCCCCCTATGGGTTCTAGGTGAAAATCTCACTCGACGCAAATCAAACAAAAATGTTTCCATGGTGTGTATTGTTGTTCATTTTCATCAAATAAACAAAATAAAACCCAGAATTAATCCTGAAAGACAAGAAATGAGCATAAAAGTTGCTTCAGCGCAAGTGTTAATGTTACTAAAAGAGCCCAAATTTCTAAAAATATTGCGAAAAACAACAATCTTTTGTTTTAGAGTGAATGTTTAGGTGTTTAGAAGGCATTTCATTCATTTTTAGAAAACTTAATTTTTCACATTTTTCCATTAAAAGTGCCAATACCCCCCCTTTGGGTTCTAGGCGAAAATCTCACTCGTAACAAATCAAACAAAAATGTTTCCATGGTGTGTATTGTTGTTCATTTTCATCAAATAAACAAAATAAAACCCAGAATTAATCCTGAAAGACATGAAATGAGCATAAAAGATGCTTTAGCGCAAGTGTTAATTTTTCTAAAAGAGCCCAAATTTCTAAAAATATTGCGAAAAACAACAATCTTCTGTTTTAGAGTGAATGTTTGAGGTGTTTAGAAGGCATTTATTTCATTTTTAGAAAATTTAAGTTTTTACATTTTTCCATGAAAAGTGCCAATTCCCCCCCTTTGGGTTCTAGGCGAAAATCTCACTCGACACAAATCAAACAAAAATGTTTCCATGGTGTGTATTGTTGTTCATTTTCATCAAATAA
Source organism: Hetaerina americana (assembly GCF_022747635.1). NCBI lineage: Eukaryota > Metazoa > Arthropoda > Insecta > Odonata > Calopterygidae > Hetaerina > Hetaerina americana. Next base: position 117,204 of record NW_027286801.1, on the reverse strand, counting down.
ACAAAATAAAACCCAGAATTAATCTTGAAGGACAAGAAATGAGCATAGTAGTTGTTTCAGGGAAAGTTTTAATGTTACTAAAAGAGCCCAAATTTCTAAAAATATTGCGAAAAACAACAATCTTCTGTTTTAGAGTGAATGTTTGAGGTGTTTAGAAGGCATTTATTTCATTTTTAGAAAATTTGATTTTTTACATTTTTCCATGAGAAGTGCCAATACCCCCCCCTTTGGGTTCTAGGTGAAAATCTCACTAGACACAAATCAAACAAAAATGTTTCCATGGTGTGTATTGTTGTTCATTTTCATCAAATAAACAAAATAAAAAAGAATTAATCCTGAAAGACAAGAAATGAGCATAAAAGATGCTTCAGCGCCAGTGTTTATGTTACTAAAACAGCCCAAATTTCTAAAAATATTGCGAAAAACAGCAATCTTCTGTTTTAGAGTGAATGTTTGAGGTGTTTATAAGGCATTTCATTCATTTTTAGAAAATTTAATTTTTCACATTTTTCCATGAAAAGTGCCAATACCCCCCTCTTTGGGTTCAAGGTGAAAATCTCAGTCGACACAAATCAAACAAAAATGTATCCAAGGTTTGTAATGTTGTACATTTTCATCAAATAATCAAAATAAAACACAGAATGTATCCTGAAAGACAATAAATAATCATAAAAGATGCTTCAGCCCAGGTGTTAATGTTACTAAAAGAGCCCAAATTTCTTAAAATATAGCGAAAAACAACAATCTTCTGTTTTAGAGTGAATGTTTGAGGTGTTTAGAAGGCATTTATTTCATTTTTAGAAAATTTAAGTTTTTACATTTTTCCATGAAAAGTGTTAATACCCCCCTTTGGGTTCTAGGTGAAAATCACACTCGACACAAATCAAACAAAAATGTTTCCATGGTGTGTATTGTTGTTTATTTTCATCAAATAAACAAAATAAAACCCAGAATTAATCCTGAAAGACAAGAAATTAGCATAAATGATGCTTCAGCGCAAGTGTTAATGTTACTAAAAGAGCCCAAATTTCTAAAAATATTGCGAAAAACAACAATCTTCTGTTTTAGAGTGAATGTTTGAGGTGTTTAGAAGGCATTTATTTCATTTTTAGAAAATTTAATTTTTTACATTTTTCCATGAAAAGTGCCAATACCCCCCCCCCCTATGGGTTCTAGGTGAAAATCTCACTCGACGCAAATCAAACAAAAATGTTTCCATGGTGTGTATTGTTGTTCATTTTCATCAAATAAACAAAATAAAACTCAGAATTAATCTTGAAAGACAAGAAATGAGCATAAAAGTTGCTTCAGCGAGTGTGTTAATTTTACTAAAAGAGCCCAAATATCTAAAAATATTGCGAAAAACAACAATCTTCTGTTTTAGAGTGAATGTTTGAGGTGTTTAGAAGGCATTTATTTCATTTTTAGAAAATTTAATTTTTCACATTTTTCCATGAAAAGTGCCAATACCCCCTTTGGGTTCTAGGTGAAAATCTCACTTGACGCAAATCAAACAAAAATGTTTCCATGGTGTGTATTGTTGTTCATTTTCATCAAATAAACAAAATAAAACCCAGAATTAATCCTGAAAGACAAGAAATGAGCATAAAAGTTGCTTCAGCGCAAGTGTTAATGTTACTAAAAGAGCCCAAATTTCTAAAAATTTTGCCAAAAACAACAATCTTCTGTTTTAGAGTGAATGTTTGAGGTGTTTAGAAGGCATTTCATTCATTTTTAGAAAATTTAATTTTTCACATTTTTCCATGAAAAGTGCCAATACCCCCTTTGGGTTCTAGGCGAAAATCTCACTTGACGCATATCAAACAAAAATGTTTCCATGGTGTGTATTGTTGTTCATTTTCATCAAATAAACAAAATAAAACCCAGAATTAATCCTGAAAGACAAGAAATGAGCATAAAAGATGCTTTAGCGCAAGTGTTAATTTTTCTAAAAGAGCCCAAATTTCTAAAAATATTGCGAAAAACAACAATCTTCTGTTTTAGAGTGAATGTTTGAGGTGTTTAGAAGGCATTTATTTCATTTTTAGAAAATTTAAGTTTTTACATTTTTCCATGAAAAGTGCCAATACCCCCCTTTGGGTTCAAGGTGAAAATCTCACTCGACACAAATCAAACAAAAATGTATCCAAGGTGTGTATTGTTGTTCATTTTCATCAAATAAACAAAATAAAACCCAGAATGAATCCTGAAAGACAATAAATGATCATAAAAGATGCTTCAGCCCAGGTGTAAATGTTACTAAAAGAGCCCACATTTCTAAAAATATTGCGAAAAACAACAATCTTCTGTTTTAGAGTGAATGTTTGAGGAGTTTAGAAGGCATTTGTTTCATTTTTAGAAAATTTAATTTTTCACATTTTTCCATGAAAAATGCCAATACCTCCTTTGGGTTCTAGGTGAAAATCTCACTTGACGCAAATCAAACAAAAATGTTTCCATGGTGTGTATTGTTGTTCATTTTCATCAAATAAACAAAATAAAACTCGGAATTAATCCTGAAAGACAAGAAATGAGCATAAAAGTTGCTTCAGCGCAAGTGTTAATGTTACTAAAAGAGCCCAAATTTCTAAAAATATTGCGAAAAACAACAATCTTCTGTTTTAGAGTGAATGTTTGAGGTGTTTAGAAGGCATTTCATTCATTTTTAGAAAACTTAATTTTTCACATTTTTCCATTAAAAGTGCCAATACCCCCCCTTTGGGTTCTAGGCGAAAATCTCACTCGAAACAAATCAAACAAAAATGTTTCCATGGTGTGTATTGTTGTTCATTTTCATCAAATAAACAAAATAACACCCAGAATGAATCCTGAAATACAATAAATGATCATAAAAGATGCTTCAGCCCAGGTGTTAATGTTATTAAAAGAGCCCAAATTTCTAAAAATATTGCGAAAAACAACAATCTTCTGTTTTAGAGTGAATGTTTGAGGTGTTTAGAAGGCATTTATTTCATTTTTAGAAAATTTAATTTTTCACATTTTTCCATGAAAAGTGCAAATACCCCCCCTTTGTGTTCTAGGTGAAAATCTCACTCGACACAAATCAAACAAAAATGTTTTCATGGTGTGTATTGTTCATTTTCATCAAATAAACCAAATAAAACCCAGAATTAATCTTGAAAGACAAGAAATGAGCATAAAAGTTGCCTCAGCGGAAGTGTTAATGTTACTAAAAGAGCCCAAATTTCTAAAAATATTCCGAAAACAACAATCTTCTGTTTTAGAGTGAATGTTTTAGGTGTTTTGAAGGCATTTATTTCATTTTTAGAAAATTTAATTTTTCACATTTTTCCATAAAAAGTGCCAATACCCCCTTTAGGTTCAAGGTGAAAATCTCACTCGACACAAATCAAACAAAAATGTATCCAAGGTTTGTAATGTTGTACATTTTCATCAAATAATCAAAATAAAACCCAGAATGTATCCTGAAAGACAATAAATGATCATAAAAGATGCTTCAGCCCAGGTGTTAATGTTACTAAAAGAGCCCACATTTCTAAAAATATTGCGAAAAATAACAATCTTCTGTTTTAGAGTGAATGTTTGAGGTGTTTAGATGGTATTTATTTCATTTTTAGAAAATTTAATTTTTCACTTTTTTCCATGAAAAGTGCTAATACCCCCCCTTTGGTTTCTAGGTGAAAATCTCACTCGACACAAACCAATCAAAAATGTTTCCATGGTGTGTATTGTTGTTCATTTTCATCAAATAAACAAAATAAAACCCAGAATTAATCCTGAAACACAAGAAATGAGCATAAAAGATGCTTCAGCGCAAGTGTTAATGTTACTAAAAGAGCCCAAATTTCTAAAAATATTGCGAAAAACAACAATCTTCTGTTTTAGAGTGAATATTTGAGGTGTTTAGAAGGCATTTATTTCATTTTTAGAAAATTTAATTTTTCACATTTTTCCATGAAAAGTGCAAATACCCCCCCTTTGGGTTCTAGGTGAAAATCTCACTCGACACAAATCAAACAAAAATGTTTTAATGGTGTGTATTGTTCATTTTCATCAAATAAACCAAATAAAACCCAGAATTAATCTTGAAAGACAAGAAATGAGCATAAAAGTTGCTTCAGCGGAAGTGTTAATGTTACTAAAAGAGCCCAAATTTCTAAAAATATTCCGAAAACAACAATCTTCTGTTTTAGAGTGAATGTTTTAGGTGTTTTGAAGGCATTTATTTCATTTTTAGAAAATTTAATTTTTCACATTTTTCCATAAAAAGTGCCAATACCCCCGCCCTTTAGGTTCAAGGTGAAAATCTCACTCGACACAAATCAAACAAAAATGTATCCAAGGTTTGTAATGTTGTACATTTTCATCAAATAATCAAAATAAAACCCAGAATGTATCCTGAAAGACAATAAATGATCATAAAAGATGCTTCAGCCCAGGTGTTAATGTTACTAAAAGAGCCCAAATTTCTAAAAATATTGCGAAAAATAACAATCTTCTGTTTTAGAGTGAATGTTTGAGGTGTTTAGATGGTATTTATTTCCGTTTTAGAAAATTTAATTTTTCACTTTTTTCCATGAAAAGTGCTAATACCCCCCCTTTGGTTTCTAGGTGAAAATCTCACTCGACACAAATCAATCAAAAATGTTTCCATGGTGTGTATTGTTGTTCATTTTCATCAAATAAACAAAATAAAACCCAGAATTAATCCTGAAACACAAGAAATGAGCATAAAAGATGCTTCAGCGCAAGTGTTAATGTTACTAAAAGAGCCCAAATTTCTAAAAATATTGCGAAAAACAACAATCTTCTGTTTTAGAGTGAATGTTTGAGGTGTTTAGAAGGCATTTATTTCATTTTTAGAAAATTTAATTTTTCACATTTTTCCATGAAAAATGCCAATACCCCCCCCCTTTGGGTTCTAGGTGAAAATCTCACTCGACACAAATCAAACAAAAATGTTTTCATGGTGTGTATTGTTGTTCATTTTCATCAAATAAACCAAATAAAACCCAGAATTAATCTTGAAAGACAAGAAATGAGCATAAAAGTTGCTTCAGCGAAAGTGTTAATGTTACTAAAAGAGCCCAAATTTCTAAAAATATTGCGAAAACAACAATCTTCTGTTTTAGAGTGAATGTTTTAGGTGTTTTAAAGGCATTTATTTCATTTTTAGAAAATTTAATTTTTCACATTTTTCCATGAAAAGTGCAAATACCCCCCCTTTGGGTTATAGGTGAAAATCTCATTCGACACAAATCAAACAAAAATGTTTTCATGGTGTGTTTTGTTCATTTTCATTAAATAAACCAAATAAAACCCAGAATTAATCTTGAAAGACAAGAAATGAGCATAAAAGTTGCTTCAGCGGAAGTGTTAATGTTACTAAAAGAGCCCAAATTTCTAAGAATATTCCGAAAACAACAATCTTCTGTTTTAGAGTGAATGTTTTAGGTGTTTTGAAGGCATTTATTTCATTTTTAGAAAATTTAATTTTTCACATTTTTCCATAAAAAGTGCCAATACCCCTTAAGGTTCAAGGTGAAAATCTCACTCGACAAAAATCAAACAAAAATGTATCCAAGGTTTGTAATGTTGTACATTTTCATCAAATAATCAAAATAAAACCCAGAATGTATCCTGAAAGACAATAAATGATCATAAAAGATGCTTCAGCCCAGGTGTTAATGTTACTAAAAGAGCCCACATTTCTAAAAATATTGGGAAAAATAACAATCTTCTGTTTTAGAGTGAATGTTTGAGGTGTTTAGAAGGCATTTGTTTCATTTTTAGAAAATTTAAGTTTTTACATTTTTCCATTAAAAGTGTTAATACCCCCCTTTGGGTTCTAGGTGAAAATCACACTCGACACAAATCAAACAAAAATGTTTCCATGGTGTGTATTGTTGTTTATTTTCATCAAATAAACAAAATAAAACCCAGAATTAATCCTGAAAGACAAGAAATTAGCATAAATGATGCTTCAGCGAGAGTGTTAATGGTACTAAAAGAGCCCAAATTTCTAAATATATTGCGAAAAACAACAATCTTCTGTTTTAGAGTGAATGTTTGAGGTGTTTAGAAGGCATTTCATTCATTTTTAGAAAACTTAATTTTTCACATTTTTCCATTAAAAGTGCCAATACCCCCCCTTTGTGTTCTAGGTGAAAATCTCACTCGACACAAATCAAACAAAAATGTATCCAAGGTGTGTATTGTTGTTCATTTTCATCAAATAAACAAAATAGAACCCAGAATGAATCCTGAATAACAATAAAAGATCATAAAAGATGCTTCAGCATAAGTGTTAATGTTACTAAAAGAGCCCAAATTTCTAAAAATATTGCGAAAAATAACAATCTTCTGTTTTAGAGTGAATGTTTGAGGTGTTTAGATGGTATTTATTTCCGTTTTAGAAAATTTAATTTTTCACTTTTTTCCATGAAAAGTGCTAATACCCCCCCTTTGGTTTCTAGGTGAAAATCTCACTCGACACAAATCAATCAAAAATGTTTCCATGGTGTGTATTGTTGTTCATTTTCATCAAATAAACAAAATAAAACCCAGAATTAATCCTGAAACACAAGAAATGAGCATAAAAGATGCTTCAGCGCAAGTGTTAATGTTACTAAAAGAGCCCAAATTTCTAAAAATATTGCGAAAAACAACAATCTTCTGTTTTAGAGTGAATGTTTGAGGTGTTTAGAAGGCATTTATTTCATTTTTAGAAAATTTAATTTTTCACATTTTTCCATGAAAAATGCCAATACCCCCCCCTTTGGGTTCTAGGTGAAAATCTCACTCGACACAAATCAAACAAAAATGTTTTCATGGTGTGTATTGTTGTTCATTTTCATCAAATAAACCAAATAAAACCCAGAATTAATCTTGAAAGACAAGAAATGAGCATAAAAGTTGCTTCAGCGAAAGTGTTAATGTTACTAAAAGAGCCCAAATTTCTAAAAATATTGCGAAAACAACAATCTTCTGTTTTAGAGTGAATGTTTTAGGTGTTTTAAAGGCATTTATTTCATTTTTAGAAAATTTAATTTTTCACATTTTTCCATAAAAAGTGGTAATACCCCCCCCTTTGGTTTCTAGGTGAAAATCTCACTCGACACAAACCAATCAAAAATGTTTCCATGGTGTGTATTGTTGTTCATTTTCATCAAATAAACAAAATAAAACCCAGAATTAATCCTGAAACACAAGAAATGAGCATAAAAGATGCTTCAGCGCAAGTGTTAATGTTACTAAAAGAGCCCAAATTTCTAAAAATATTGCGAAAAACAACAATCTTCTGTTTTAGAGTGAATGTTTGAGGTGTTTAGAAGGCATTTATTTTATTTTTAGAAAATTTAATTTTTCACATTTTTCCATGAAAAGTGCAAATACCCCCCCTTTGGGTTCTAGGTGAAAATCTCATTCGACACAAATCAAACAAAAATGTTTTCATGGTGTGTTTTGTTCATTTTCATTAAATAAACCAAATAAAACCCAGAATTAATCTTGAAAGACAAGAAATGAGCATAAAAGTTGCTTCAGCGGAAGTGTTAATGTTACTAAAAGAGCCCAAATTTCTAAGAATATTCCGAAAACAACAATCTTCTGTTTTAGAGTGAATGTTTTAGGTGTTTTGAAGGCATTTATTTCATTTTTAGAAAATTTAATTTTTCACATTTTTCCATAAAAAGTGCCAATACCCCCCCCTTTAGGTTCAAGGTGAAAATCTCACTCGACAAAAATCAAACAAAAATGTATCCAAGGTTTGTAATGTTGTACATTTTCATCAAATAATCAAAATAAAACCCAGAATGTATCCTGAAAGACAATAAATGATCATAAAAGATGCTTCAGCCCAGGTGTTAATGTTACTAAAAGAGCCCACATTTCTAAAAATATTGGGAAAAATAACAATCTTCTGTTTTAGAATGAATGTTTGAGGTGTTTAGAAGGCATTTGTTTCATTTTTAGAAAATTTAAGTTTTTACATTTTTCCATTAAAAGTGTTAATACCCCCCTTTGGGTTCTAGGTGAAAATCACACTCGACACAAATCAAACAAAAATGTTTCCATGGTGTGTATTGTTGTTTATTTTCATCAAATAAACAAAATAAAACCCAGAATTAATCCTGAAAGACAAGAAATTAGCATAAATGATGCTTCAGCGAGAGTGTTAATGGTACTAAAAGAGCCCAAATTTCTAAATATATTGCGAAAAACAACAATCTTCTGTTTTAGAGTGAATGTTTGAGGTGTTTAGAAGGCATTTATTTCATTTTTAGAAAATTTAATTTTTTACATTTTTCCAAGAAAAGTGCCAATACCCCCCCCTTTGTGTTCTAGGTGAAAATCTCACTCGACACAAATCAAACAGAAATGTATCCAAGGTGTGTATTGTTGTTCATTTTCATCAAATAAACAAAATAGAACCCAGAATGAATCCTGAATAACAATAAAAGATCATAAAAGATGCTTTAGCATAAGTGTTAATGTTACTAAAAGAGCCCAAATTTCTAAAAATATTGCGAAAAACAACAATCTTCTGTTTTAGAGTGAATGTTTGAGGTGTTTAGAAGGCATTTATTTCATTTTTAGAAAATTTAATTTTTCACATTTTTCCATGAAAAGTGCCAATACCCCCCCCTTTGGGTTCTAGGTGAAAATCTCACTCGGCACAAATCAATCAAAAATGTTTCCATGGTGTGTATTGTTGTTATTTCATCAAATAAACAAATAAAACCCAGAATTAATCCTGAAAGACAAGAAATGAGCATAAAAGATGCTTCAGCGCAAGTGTTAATGTTACTAAAAGAGCCCAAATTTCTAAAAATATTGCGAAAACCACAATCTTCTGTTTTAGAGTGAATGTTTGAGGTGTTTAGAAGGCATTTGTTACATTTTTAGAAAATTTAATTTTTCACATTTTTCCATGAAAAGTGCCAATACCCCCTTTGGGTTCTAGGTGAAAATCTCACTTGACGCAAATCAAACAAAAATGTTTCCATGGTGTGTATTGTTGTTCATTTTCATCAAATAAACAAAATAAAACCCAGAATTAATCCTGAAAGACAAGAAATGAGCATAAAAGTTGCTTCAGCGCAAGTGTTAATGTTACTAAAAGAGCCCAAATTTCTAAAAATATTGCGAAAAACAACAATCTTCTGTTTTAGAGTGAATGTTTGAGGTGTTTAGAAGGCATTTCATTCATTTTTAGAAAATTTAATTATTCACATTTTTCCATGAAAAGTGCCAATACCCCCCCCTTTGGGTTCAAGGTGAAAATCTCAGTCGACACAAATCAAACAAAAATGTATCCAAGGTGTGTATTGTTGTTCATTTTCATCAAATAAACAAAAACCACCCAGAATGAATCATGAAATACAATAAATGATCATAAAAGATGCTTCAGCCCAGGTGTTAATGTTATTAAAAGAGCCCAAATTTCTAAAAATATTGCGAAAAACAACAATCTTCTGTTTTAGAGTGAATGTTTGAGGTGTTTAGAAGGCATTTATTTCATTTTTAGAAAATTTAATTTTTTACATTTTTCCATGAAAAGTGCCAATACCCCCCCTATGGGTTCTAGGTGAAAATCTCACTCGACGCAAATCAAACAAAAATGTTTCCATGGTGTGTATTGTTGTTCATTTTCATCAAATAAACAAAATAACACCCAGAATGAATCCTGAAATACAATAAATGATCATAAAAGATGCTTCAGCCCAGGTGTTAATGTTATTAAAAGAGCCCAAATTTCTAAAAATATTGCGAAAAACAACAATCTTCTGTTTCAGAGTGAATGTTTGAGGTGTTTAGAAGGCATTTATTTCATTTTTAGAAAATTTAATTTTTAAATTTTTCCATGAAAAGTGTCAATTCCCCCCCCCTATGGGTTGTAGGTGAAAATCTCACTCGACGCAAATCAAACAAAAATGTTTCCATGGTGTGTATTGTTGTTCATTTTCATCAAATAAACAAAATAAAACCCAGAATTAATCCTGAAAGACAAGAAATGAGCATAAAAGTTGCTTCAGCGCAAGTGTTAATGTTACTAAAAGAGCCCAAATTTCTAAAAATATTGCGAAAAACAACAATCTTTTGTTTTAGAGTGAATGTTTGAGGTGTTTAGAAGGCATTTCATTCATTTTCAGAAAACTTAATTTTTCACATTTTTCCATTAAAAGTGCCAATACCCCCCCTTTGGGTTCTAGGCGAAAATCTCACTCGAAACAAATCAAACAAAAATGTTTCCATGGTGTGTATTGTTGTTCATTTTCATCAAATAAACAAAATAAAACCCAGAATTAATCCTGAAAGACATGAAATGAGCATAAAAGATGCTTTAGCGCAAGTGTTAATTTTTCTAAAAGAGCCCAAATTTCTAAAAATATTGCGAAAAACAACAATCTTCTGTTTTAGAGTGAATGTTTGAGGTGTTTAGAAGGCATTTATTTCATTTTTAGAAAATTTAAGTTTTTACATTTTTCCATGAAAAGTGCCAATACCCCCCTTTGGGTTCAAGGTGAAAATCTCACTCGACACAAATCAAACAAAAATGTATCCAAGGTGTGTATTGTTGTTCATTTTCATCAAATAAACAAAATAAAACCCAGAATGAATCCTGAAAGACAATAAATGATCATAAAAGATGCTTCAGCACAGGTGTAAATGTTACTAAAAGAGCCAACATTTCTAAAAATATTGCGAAAAACAACAATCTTCTGTTTTAGAGTGAATGTTTGAGGAGTTTAGAAGGCATTTGTTTCATTTTTAGAAAATTTAATTTTTCACATTTTTCCATGAAAAGTGCCAATACCCCCTTTGGGTTCTAGGTGAAAATCTCACTTGACGCAAATCAAACAAAAATGTTTCCATGGTGTGTATTGTTGTTCATTTTCATCAAATAAACAAAAAAAACCCGGAATTAATCCTGAAAGACAAGAAATGAGCATAAAAGTTGCTTCAGCGCAAGTGTTAATGATACTAAAAGAGCCCAAATTTCTAAAAATATTGCGAAAAACAACAATCTTCTGTTTTAGAGTGAATGTTTGAGGTGTTTAGAAGGCATTTCATTCATTTTTAGAAAACTTAATTTTTCACATTTTTCCATTAAAAGTGCCAATACCCCCCCTTTGGGTTCTAGGCGAAAATCTCACTCGAAACAAATCAAACAAAAATGTTTCCATGGTGTGTATTGTTGTTCATTTTCATCAAATAAACAAAATAAAACCCAGAATTAATCCTGAAAGACATGAAATGAGCATAAAAGATGCTTCAGCGCAAGTGTTAATTTTTCTAAAAGAGCCCAAATTTCTAAAAATATTGCGAAAAACAACAATCTTCTGTTTTAGAGTGAATGTTTGAGGTGTTTAAAAGGCATTTCATTCATTTTTAGAAAACTTAATTTTTCACATTTTTCCATTAAAAGTGCCAATACCCCCCCTTTGGGTTCTAGGCGAAAATCTCACTCGAAACAAATCAAACAAAAATGTTTCCATGGTGTGTATTGTTGTTCATTTTCATCAAATAAACAAAATAACACCCAGAATGAATCCTGAAATACAATAAATGATCATAAAAGATGCTTCAGCCCAGGTGTTAATGTTATTAAAAGAGCCCAAATTTCTAAAAATATTGCGAAAAACAACAATCTTCTGTTTTAGAGTGAATGTTTGAGGTGTTTACAAGGCATTTATTTCATTTTTAGAAAATTTAATTTTTTAAATTTTTCCATGAAAAGTGCCAATACCCCCCCCCCTATGGGTTCTAGGTGAAAATCTCACTCGACGCAAATCAAACAAAAATGTTTCCATGGTGTGTATTGTTGTTCATTTTCATCAAATAAACAAAATAAAACCCAGAATTAATCCTGAAAGACAAGAAATGAGCATAAAAGTTGCTTCAGCGCAAGTGTTAATGTTACTAAAAGAGCCCAAATTTCTAAAAATATTGCGAAAAACAACAATCTTTTGTTTTAGAGTGAATGTTTAGGTGTTTAGAAGGCATTTCATTCATTTTTAGAAAACTTAATTTTTCACATTTTTCCATTAAAAGTGCCAATACCCCCCCTTTGGGTTCTAGGCGAAAATCTCACTCGTAACAAATCAAACAAAAATGTTTCCATGGTGTGTATTGTTGTTCATTTTCATCAAATAAACAAAATAAAACCCAGAATTAATCCTGAAAGACATGAAATGAGCATAAAAGATGCTTTAGCGCAAGTGTTAATTTTTCTAAAAGAGCCCAAATTTCTAAAAATATTGCGAAAAACAACAATCTTCTGTTTTAGAGTGAATGTTTGAGGTGTTTAGAAGGCATTTATTTCATTTTTAGAAAATTTAAGTTTTTACATTTTTCCATGAAAAGTGCCAATTCCCCCCCTTTGGGTTCTAGGCGAAAATCTCACTCGACACAAATCAAACAAAAATGTTTCCATGGTGTGTATTGTTGTTCATTTTCATCAAATAAACAAAATAAAACCCAGAATTAATCCTGAAACACAAGAAATGAGCATAAAAGATGCTTCAGCGCAAGTGTTAATGTTACTAAAAGAGCCCAAATTTCTAAAAATATTGCGAAAAACAACAATCTTCTGTTTTAGAGTGAATGTTTGAGGTGTTTAGAAGGCATTTATTTCATTTTTAGAAAATTTGATTTTTTACATTTTTCCATGAGAAGTGCCAATACCCCCCCCTTTGGGTTCTAGGTGAAAATCTCACTAGACACAAATCAAACAAAAATGTTTCCATGGTGTGTATTGTTGTTCATTTTCATCAAATAAACAAAATAAAAAAGAATTAATCCTGAAAGACAAGAAATGAGCATAAAAGATGCTTCAGCGCCAGTGTTTATGTTACTAAAACAGCCCAAATTTCTAAAAATATTGCGAAAAACAGCAATCTTCTGTTTTAGAGTGAATGTTTGAGGTGTTTATAAGGCATTTCATTCATTTTTAGAAAATTTAATTTTTCACATTTTTCCATGAAAAGTGCCAATACCCCCCTCTTTGGGTTCAAGGTGAAAATCTCAGTCGACACAAATCAAACAAAAATGTATCCAAGGTTTGTAATGTTGTACATTTTCATCAAATAATCAAAATAAAACACAGAATGTATCCTGAAAGACAATAAATAATCATAAAAGATGCTTCAGCCCAGGTGTTAATGTTACTAAAAGAGCCCAAATTTCTTAAAATATAGCGAAAAACAACAATCTTCTGTTTTAGAGTGAATGTTTGAGGTGTTTAGAAGGCATTTATTTCATTTTTAGAAAATTTAAGTTTTTACATTTTTCCATGAAAAGTGTTAATACCCCCCTTTGGGTTCTAGGTGAAAATCACACTCGACACAAATCAAACAAAAATGTTTCCATGGTGTGTATTGTTGTTTATTTTCATCAAATAAACAAAATAAAACCCAGAATTAATCCTGAAAGACAAGAAATTAGCATAAATGATGCTTCAGCGCAAGTGTTAATGTTACTAAAAGAGCCCAAATTTCTAAAAATATTGCGAAAAACAACAATCTTCTGTTTTAGAGTGAATGTTTGAGGTGTTTAGAAGGCATTTATTTCATTTTTAGAAAATTTAATTTTTTACATTTTTCCATGAAAAGTGCCAATACCCCCCCCTATGGGTTCTAGGTGAAAATCTCACTCGACGCAAATCAAACAAAAATGTTTCCATGGTGTGTATTGTTGTTCATTTTCATCAAATAAACAAAATAAAACTCAGAATTAATCTTGAAAGACAAGAAATGAGCATAAAAGTTGCTTCAGCGAGTGTGTTAATTTTACTAAAAGAGCCCAAATATCTAAAAATATTGCGAAAAACAACAATCTTCTGTTTTAGAGTGAATGTTTGAGGTGTTTAGAAGGCATTTATTTCATTTTTAGAAAATTTAATTTTTCACATTTTTCCATGAAAAGTGCCAATACCCCCTTTGGGTTCTAGGTGAAAATCTCACTTGACGCAAATCAAACAAAAATGTTTCCATGGTGTGTATTGTTGTTCATTTTCATCAAATAAACAAAATAAAACCCAGAATTAATCCTGAAAGACAAGAAATGAGCATAAAAGTTGCTTCAGCGCAAGTGTTAATGTTACTAAAAGAGCCCAAATTTCTAAAAATTTTGCCAAAAACAACAATCTTCTGTTTTAGAGTGAATGTTTGAGGTGTTTAGAAGGCATTTCATTCATTTTTAGAAAATTTAATTTTTCACATTTTTCCATGAAAAGTGCCAATACCCCCTTTGGGTTCTAGGCGAAAATCTCACTTGACGCATATCAAACAAAAATGTTTCCATGGTGTGTATTGTTGTTCATTTTCATCAAATAAACAAAATAAAACCCAGAATTAATCCTGAAAGACAAGAAATGAGCATAAAAGATGCTTTAGCGCAAGTGTTAATTTTTCTAAAAGAGCCCAAATTTCTAAAAATATTGCGAAAAACAACAATCTTCTGTTTTAGAGTGAATGTTTGAGGTGTTTAGAAGGCATTTATTTCATTTTTAGAAAATTTAAGTTTTTACATTTTTCCATGAAAAGTGCCAATACCCCCCTTTGGGTTCAAGGTGAAAATCTCACTCGACACAAATCAAACAAAAATGTATCCAAGGTGTGTATTGTTGTTCATTTTCATCAAATAAACAAAATAAAACCCAGAATGAATCCTGAAAGACAATAAATGATCATAAAAGATGCTTCAGCCCAGGTGTAAATGTTACTAAAAGAGCCCACATTTCTAAAAATATTGCGAAAAACAACAATCTTCTGTTTTAGAGTGAATGTTTGAGGAGTTTAGAAGGCATTTGTTTCATTTTTAGAAAATTTAATTTTTCACATTTTTCCATGAAAAATGCCAATACCTCCTTTGGGTTCTAGGTGAAAATCTCACTTGACGCAAATCAAACAAAAATGTTTCCATGGTGTGTATTGTTGTTCATTTTCATCAAATAAACATAATAAAACTCGGAATTAATCCTGAAAGACAAGAAATGAGCATAAAAGTTGCTTCAGCGCAAGTGTTAATGTTACTAAAAGAGCCCAAATTTCTAAAAATATTGCGAAAAACAACAATCTTCTGTTTTAGAGTGAATGTTTGAGGTGTTTAGAAGGCATTTCATTCATTTTTAGAAAACTTAATTTTTCACATTTTTCCATTAAAAGTGCCAATACCCCCCCTTTGGGTTCTAGGCGAAAATCTCACTCGAAACAAATCAAACAAAAATGTTTCCATGGTGTGTATTGTTGTTCATTTTCATCAAATAAACAAAATAACACCCAGAATGAATCCTGAAATACAATAAATGATCATAAAAGATTCTTCAGCCCAGGTGTTAATGTTATTAAAAGAGCCCAAATTTCTAAAAATATTGCGAAAAACAACAATCTTCTGTTTTAGAGTGAATGTTTGAGGTGTTTAGAAGGCATTTATTTCATTTTTAGAAAATTTAATTTTTTAAATTTTTCCATGAAAAGTGCCAATACCCCCCCCCCCTATGGGTTCTAGGTGAAAATCTCACTCGACGCAAATCAAACAAAAATGTTTCCATGGTGTGTATTGTTGTTCATTTTTATCAAATAAACAAAATAAAACCCAGAATTAATCCTGAAAGACAAGAAATGAGCATAAAAGTTGCTTCAGCGCAAGTGTTAATGTTACTAAAAGAGCCCAAATTTCCAAAAATATTGCGAAAAACAACAATCTTTTGTTTTAGAGTGAATGTTTGAGGTGTTTAGAAGGCATTTCATTCATTTTTAGAAAACTTTATTTTTCACATTTTTCCAATAAAAGTGCCAATACCCCCCCTTTGGGTTCTAGGCGAAAATCTCACTCGAAACAAATCAAACAAAAATGTTTCCATGGTGTGTATTGTTGTTCATTTTCATCAAATAAACAAAATAAAACTCAGAATTAATCTTGAAAGACAAGAAATGAGCATAAAAGTTGCTTCAGCGAAAGTGTTAATTTTACTAAAAGAGCCCTAATATCAAAAAATATTGCGAAAAACAACAATCTTCTGTTTTAGAGTGAATGTTTGAGGTGTTTAGAAGGCATTTATTTCATTTTTAGAAAATTTAATTTTTCACATTTTTCCATGAAAAGTGCCAATACCCCCTTTGGGTTCTAGGTGAAAATCTCACTTGACGCAAATCAAACAAAAATGTTTCCATGGTGTGTATTGTTGTTCATTTTCATCAAATAAACAAAATAAAACCCAGAATTAATCCTGAAAGACAAGAAATGAGCATAAAAGTTGCTTCAGCGCAAGTGTTAATGTTACTAAAAGAGCCCAAATTTCTAAAAATTTTGCCAAAAACAACAATCTTCTGTTTTAGAGTGAATGTTTGAGGTGTTTAGAAGGCATTTCATTCATTTTTAGAAAATTTAATTTTTCACATTTTTCCATGAAAAGTGCCAATACCCCCTTTGGGTTCTAGGTGAAAATCTCACTTGACGCAAATCAAACAAAAATGTTTCCATGGTGTGTATTGTTGTTCATTTTCATCAAATAAACAAAATAAAACCCAGAATTAATCCTGAAAGACAAGAAATGAGCATAAAAGTTGCTTCAGCGCAAGTGTTAATGTTACTAAAAGAGCCCAAATTTCTAAAAATATTGCGAAAAACAACAATCTTCTGTTTTAGAGTGAATGTTTGAGGTGTTTAGAAGGCATTTATTTCATTTTTAGAAAATTTAATTTTTCACATTTTTCCATGAAAAGTGCCAATACCCCCCTAGTTAGGTTAAAGTTAGATTTTCACCTAGAACCCTTTGGGTTCTAGGTGAAAATCTAACTTTACACAAATCAAACAAAAATGTTTCCAGTGTGTGTATTGTTGTTCATTTTCATCAAAAAAACAAAATAAAACCCAGAATTAATCCTGAAAGACATGAAATGAGTATAAAAGATGCTTCAGCGCAAGTGTTAATGTTACTAAAAGAGCCCAAATTTCTAAAAATATTGCGAAAAACTACAATCTTCTGTTTTAGAGTGAATGTTTGAGGTGTTTAGAAGGCATTTATTTCATTTTTATAAAATTTAAGTTTTTACATTTTTCCATGAAAAGTGCCAATACCCCCCTTTGGGTTCTAGGCGAAAATCTCACTCGACACAAAGCAAACAAAAATGTTTCCATTGTGTGTATTGTTGTTCATTTTCATCAAATAAACAAAATAAAACCCAGAATTAATCTTGAAGGACAAGAAATGAGCATAAAAGTTGTTTCAGGGAAAGTGTTAATGTTACTAAAAGAGCCCAAATTTCTAAAAATATTGCGAAAAACAACAATCTTCTGTTTTAGAGTGAATGTTAGAGGTGTTTAGAAGGCATTTATTTCATTTTTAGAAAATTTGATTTTTTACATTTTTCCATGAGAAGTGCCAATACCCCCCCCCTTTGGGTTCAAGGTGAAAATCTCACTAGACACAAATCAAACAAAAATGTTTCCATGGTGTGTATTGTTGTTCATTTTCATCAAATAAACAAAATAAAACAGAATTAATCCTGAAAGACAAGAAATGAGCATAAAAGATGCTTCAGCGCCAGTGTTTATGTTACTAAAACAGCCCAAATTTCTAAAAATATTGCGAAAAACAACAATCTTCTGTTTTAGAGTGAATGTTTGAGGTGTTTATAAGGCATTTCATTCATTTTTAGAAAATTTAATTTTTCACATTTTTCCATGAAAAGTGCCAATACCCCCCTCTTTGGGTTCAAGGTGAAAATCTCAGTCGACACAAATCAAACAAAAATGTATCCAAGGTTTGTAATGTTGTACATTTTCATCAAATAATCAAAATAAAACACAGAATGTATCCTGAAAGACAATAAATAATCATAAAAGATGCTTCAGCCCAGGTGTTAATGTTACTAAAAGAGCCCAAATTTCTTAAAATATAGCGAAAAACAACAATCTTCTGTTTTAGAGTGAATGTTTGAGGTGTTTAGAAGGCATTTATTTCATTTTTAGAAAATTTAAGTTTTTACATTTTTCCATGAAAAGTGTTAATACCCCCCTTTGGGTTCTAGGTGAAAATCACACTCGACACAAATCAAACAAAAATGTTTCAATGGTGTGTATTGTTGTTTATTTTCATCAAATAAACAAAATAAAACCCAGAATTAATCCTGAAAGACAAGAAATTAGCATAAATGATGCTTCAGCGCAAGTGTTAATGTTACTAAAAGAGCCCAAATTTCTAAAAATATTGCGAAAAACAACAATCTTCTGTTTTAGAGTGAATGTTTGAGGTGTTTAGAAGGCATTTATTTCATTTTTAGAAAATTTAATTTTTTACATTTTTCCATGAAAAGTGCCAATACCCCCCCCTATGGGTTCTAGGTGAAAATCTCACTCGACGCAAATCAAACAAAAATGTTTCCATGGTGTGTATTGTTGTTCATTTTCATCAAATAAACAAAATAAAACTCAGAATTAATCTTGAAAGACAAGAAATGAGCATAAAAGTTGCTTCAGCGAAAGTGTTAATTTTACTAAAAGAGCCCAAATATCTAAAAATATTGCGAAAAACAACAATCTTCTGTTTTAGAGTGAATGTTTGAGGTGTTTAGAAGGCATTTATTTCATTTTTAGAAAATTTAATTTTTCACATTTTTCCATGAAAAGTGCCAATACCCCCTTTGGGTTCTAGGTGAAAATCTCACTTGACGCAAATCAAACAAAAATGTTTCCATGGTGTGTATTGTTGTTCATTTTCATCAAATAAACAAAATAAAACCCAGAATTAATCCTGAAAGACAAGAAATGAGCATAAAAGTTGCTTCAGCGCAAGTGTTAATGTTACTAAAAGAGCCCAAATTTCTAAAAATTTTGCCAAAAACAACAATCTTCTGTTTTAGAGTGAATGTTTGAGGTGTTTAGAAGGCATTTCATTCATTTTTAGAAAATTTAATTTTTCACATTTTTCCATGAAAAGTGCCAATACCCCCTTTGGGTTCTAGGTGAAAATCTCACTTGACGCAAATCAAACAAAAATGTTTCCATGGTGTGTATTGTTGTTCATTTTCATCAAATAAACAAAATAAAACCCAGAATTAATCCTGAAAGACAAGAAATGAGCATAAAATTTGCTTCAGCGCAAGTGTTAATGTTACTAAAAGAGCCCAAATTTCTAAAAATATTGCGAAAAACAACAATCTTCTGTTTTAGAGTGAATGTTTGAGGTGTTTAGAAGGCATTTATTTCATTTTTAGAAAATTTAATTTTTCACATTTTTCCATGAAAAGTGCCAATACCCCCCTAGTTAGGTTAAAGTTAGATTTTCACCTAGAACCCTTTGGGTTCTAGGTGAAAATCTAACTTTACACAAATCAAACAAAAATGTTTCCAGTGTGTGTATTGTTGTTCATTTTCATCAAAAAAACAAAATAAAACCCAGAATTAATCCTGAAAGACATGAAATGAGTATAAAAGATGCTTCAGCGCAAGTGTTAATGTTACTAAAAGAGCCCAAATTTCTAAAAATATTGCGAAAAACTACAATCTTCTGTTTTAGAGTGAATGTTTGAGGTGTTTAGAAGGCATTTATTTCATTTTTATAAAATTTAAGTTTTTACATTTTTCCATGAAAAGTGCCAATACCCCCCTTTGGGTTCTAGGCGAAAATCTCACTCGACACAAAGCAAACAAAAATGTTTCCATGGTGTGTATTGTTGTTCATTTTCATCAAATAAACAAAATAAAACCCAGAATTAATTCTGAAGGACAAGAAATGAGCATAAAAGTTGTTTCAGGGAAAGTGTTAATGTTACTAAAAGAGCCCAAATTTCTAAAAATATTGCGAAAAACAACAATCTTCTGTTTTAGAGTGAATGTTTGAGGTGTTTAGAAGGCATTTATTTCATTTTTACAAAATTTAATTTTTCACATTTTTCCATGAAAAGTGCCAATACCCCCCCCTTTGGGTTCTAGGTGAAAATCTCACTTGACACAAATCAAACAAAAATGTTTCCATGGTGTTTATTATTGTTCATTTTCATCAAATAAACAAAATAAAACCCAGAATGTATCCTGAAAGACAATAAATGATCATAAAAGATGCTTCAGCACAAGTGTTAATGTTACTTAAAGAGCCCAAATTTCTAAAAATATTGCGAAAAACAACAATCTTCTGTTTTAGAGTGAATGTTTGAGGTGTTTAGAAGGCATTTATTTCATTTTTAGAAAATTTAATTTTTCACATTTTTCCATGAAAAGTGCCAATACCCCCCCCTTTGGGTTCTAGGTGAAAATCTCACTCGACACAAATCAAACAAAAATGTATCCAAGGTGTGTATTGTTGTTCATTTTCATCAAATAAACAAAATAAAACCCAGAATGTATCCTGAAAGACATGAAATGAGCATAAAAGATGCTTCAGCGCAAGTGTTAATGTTACTTAAAGAGCCCAAATTTCTAAAAATATTGCGAAAAACAACAATCTTCTGTTTTAGAGTGAATGTTTGAGGTGTTAAGAAGGCATTTATTTCATTTTTAGAAAATTTAATTTTTCACATTTTTCAGCCAATACCATCAATCATAGTGCCAATACCCCCCTAGTTAGGTTAAAGTTAGATTTTCACCTAGAACCCTTTGGGTTCTAGGTGAAAATCTAACTTTACACAAATCAAACAAAAATGTTTCCAGTGTGTGTATTGTTGTTCATTTTCATCAAAAAAACAAAATAAAACCCAGAATTAATCCTGAAAGACATGAAATGAGTATAAAAGATGCTTCAGCGCAAGTGTTAATGTTACTAAAAGAGCCCAAATTTCTAAAAATATTGCGAAAAACTACAATCTTCTGTTTTAGAGTGAATGTTTGAGGTGTTTAGAAGGCATTTATTTCATTTTTATAAAATTTAAGTTTTTACATTTTTCCATGAAAAGTGTAAAGCAAACAAAAATGTTTCCATGGTGTGTATTGTTGTTCATTTTCATCAAATAAACAAAATAAAACCCAGAATTAATCTTGAAGGACAAGAAATGAGCATAAAAGTTGTTTCAGGGAAAGTGTTAATGTTACTAAAAGAGCCCAAATTTCTAAAAATATTGCGAAAAACAACAATCTTCTGTTTTAGAGTGAATGTTTGAGGTGTTTAGAAGGCATTTATTTCATTTTTAGAAAATTTGATTTTTTACATTTTTCCATGAGAAGTGCCAATACCCCCCCCTTTGGGTTCAAGGTGAAAATCTCACTAGACACAAATCAAACAAAAATGTTTCCATGGTGTGTATTGTTGTTCATTTTCATCAAATAAACAAAATAAAACAGAATTAATCCTGAAAGACAAGAAATGAGCATAAAAGATGCTTCAGCGCCAGTGTTAATGTTACTAAAAGAGCCCAAATTTCTTAAAATATAGCGAAAAACAACAATCTTCTGTTTTAGAGTGAATGTTTGAGGTGTTTAGAAGGCATTTATTTCATTTTTAAAAAATTTAAGTTTTTACATTTTTCCATGAAAAGTGTTAATACCCCCCTTTGGGTTCTAGGTGAAAATCACACTCGACACAAATCAAACAAAAATGTTTCCATGGTGTGTATTGTTGTTTATTTTCATCAAATAAACAAAATAAAACCCAGAATTAATCCTGAAAGACAAGAAATTAGCATAAATGATGCTTCAGCGCAAGTGTTAATGTTACTAAAAGAGCCAAAATTTCTAAAAATATTGCGAAAAACAACAATCTTCTGTTTTAGAGTGAATGTTTGAGGTGTTTAGAAGGCATTTATTTCATTTTTAGAAAATTTAATTTTTTACATTTTTCCATGAAAAGTGCCAATACCCCCCCCTATGGGTTCTAGGTGAAAATCTCACTCGACGCAAATCAAACAAAAATGTTTCCATGGTGTGTATTGTTGTTCATTTTCATCAAATAAACAAAATAAAACTCAGAATTAATCTTGAAAGACAAGAAATGAGCATAAAAGTTGCTTCAGCGAAAGTGTTAATTTTACTAAAAGAGCCCAAATATCTAAAAATATTGCGAAAAACAACAATCTTCTGTTTTAGAGTGAATGTTTGAGGTGTTTAGAAGGCATTTATTTCATTTTTAGAAAATTTAATTTTTCACATTTTTCCATGAAAAGTGCCAATACCCCCTTTGGGTTCTAGGTGAAAATCTCACTTGACGCAAATCAAACAAAAATGTTTCCATGGTGTGTATTGTTGTTCATTTTCATCAAATAAACAAAATAAAACCCAGAATTAATCCTGAAAGACAAGAAATGAGCATAAAAGTTGCTTCAGCGCAAGTGTTAATGTTACTAAAAGAGCCCAAATTTCTAAAAATATTGCGAAAAACAACAATCTTCTGTTTTAGAGTGAATGTTTGAGGTGTTTAGAAGGCATTTATTTCATTTTTAGAAAATTTAATTTTTCACATTTTTCCATGAAAAGTGCCAATACCCCCCTAGTTAGGTTAAAGTTAGATTTTCACCTAGAACCCTTTGGGTTCTAGGTGAAAATCTAACTTTACACAAATCAAACAAAAATGTTTCCAGTGTGTGTATTGTTGTTCATTTTCATCAAAAAAACAAAATAAAACCCAGAATTAATCCTGAAAGACATGAAATGAGTATAAAAGATGCTTCAGCGCAAGTGTTAATGTTACTAAAAGAGCCCAAATTTCTAAAAATATTGCGAAAAACTACAATCTTCTGTTTTAGAGTGAATGTTTGAGGTGTTTAGAAGGCATTTATTTCATTTTTATAAAATTTAAGTTTTTACATTTTTCCATGAAAAGTGCCAATACCCCCCTTTGGGTTCTAGGCGAAAATCTCACTCGACACAAAGCAAACAAAAATGTTTCCATGGTGTGTATTGTTGTTCATTTTTATCAAATAAACAAAATAAAACCCAGAATTAATCTTGAAGGACAAGAAATGAGCATAAAAGTTGTTTCAGGGAAAGTGTTAATGTTACTAAAAGAGCCCAAATTTCTAAAAATATTGCGAAAAACAACAATCTTCTGTTTTAGAGTGAATGTTTGAGGTGTTTAGAAGGCATTTATTTCATTTTTTGAAAATTTAATTTTTCACATTTTTCCATGAAAAGTGCCAATACACCCCCCTTTGGGTTCTAGGTGAAAATCTCACTCGACACAAATCAAACAAAAATGTTTCCATGGTGTGTATTGTTGTTCATTTTCATCAAATAAACAAAATAAAACAGAATTAATCCTGAAAGACAAGAAATGAGCATAAAAGATGCTTCAGCGCAAGTGTTTATGTTACTAAAACAGCCCAAATTTCTAAAAATATTGCGAAAAACAACAATCTTCTGTTTTAGAGTGAATGTTTGAGGTGTTTATAAGGCATTTCATTCATTTTTAGAAAATTTAATTTTTCACATTTTTCCATGAAAAGTGCCAATACCCCCCTCTTTGGGTTCAACGTGAAAATCTCAGTCGACACAAATCAAACAAAAATGTATCCAAGGTTTGTAATGTTGTACATTTTCATCAAATAATCAAAATAAAACACAGAATGTATCCTGAAAGACAATAAATAATCATAAAAGATGCTTCAGCCCAGGTGTTAATGTTACTAAAAGAGCCCAAATTTCTTAAAATATAGCGAAAAAACAACAATCTTCTGTTTTAGAGTGAATGTTTGAGGTGTTTAGAAGGCATTTATTTCATTTTTAGAAAATTTAATTTTTCACATTTTTCCATGAAAAGTGCCAATACCCCCCCTTTGGGTTCTAGGTGAAAATCTCACTCGACACAAATCAAACAAAAATGTTTCCATGGTGTGTATTATTGTTCATTTTCATCAAATAAACAAAATAAAACCCAGAATTAATCCTGAAAGACATGAAATGAGCATAAAAGCTGCTTCAGCGCAAGTGTTAATGTTACTTAAAGAGCCCAAATTTCTAAAAATATTGCGAAAAACAACTATCTTCTGTTTTAGAGTGAATGTTTGAGGTGTTAAGAAGGCATTTATTTCATTTTTAGAAAATTTAATTTTTCACATTTTTCCATGAAAAGTGCCAATACCCCCCCCTTTGGGTTCTAGGTGAAAATCTCACTCGACACAAATCAAACAAAAATGTATCCAAGGTGTGTATTGTTGTTCATTTTCATCAAATAAACAAAATAAAACCCAGAATGTATCCTGAAAGACAATAAATGATCATAAAAGATGCTTCAGCCCAGGTGTTAATGTTACTAAAAGAGCCCAAATTTCTAAAAATATTGCGAAAAACAACAATCTACTGTTTTATAGTGAATGTTTGAGGTGTTAAAAGGCATTTATTTTATTTTTAGAAAATTAATTTTTCACATTTTTCCATGAAAAGTGCCAATACCCCCCTTTTGGTTCTATGTGAAAATCTCACTTGACGCTACCAAACAAAAATGTTTCCATGGTGTGTATTGTTGTTCATTTTCATCAAATAAACAAAATAAAACCCAGAATGTATCCTGAAAGACAATAAATGATCATAAAAGATGCTTCAGCCCAGGTTTTAATGTTACTAAAAGAGCCCAAATTTCTAAAAATATTGCGAAAAACAACAATCTTCTGTTTTAGAGTGAATGTTTGAGGTGTTTAGAAGGCATTTATTTCATTTTTAGAAAATTAATTTTTCACATTTTTCCATGAAAAGTGCCAATACCCCCCCTTTGGGTTCTAGGTGAAAATCTCACTTGACGCTCTCAAACAAAAATGTTTCCATGGTGTGTATTGTTGTTCATTTTCATCAAATAAACAAAATAAAACCCAGAATTAATCCTGAAAGACAAGAAATGAGCATAAAAGTTGCTTCAGCGAAGGGTTAATGTTACTAAAAGAGCCCAAATTTCTAAAAATATTGCGAAAAACAACAATCTTCTGTTTTAGAGTGAATGTTTGAGGTGTTTAGAAGGCATTTATATCATTTTTAGAAAATTTAATTTTTCACATTTTTCCATGAAAAGTGCCAATAAAATTCCATGAAAAGTGCCCCTACCTTTGGGTTCTAGGTGAAAATCTCACTCGTTACAAATCAAACAAAAATGTATCCAAGGTGTGTATTGTTGTTCATTTTCATCAAATAAACAAAATAAAACCCAGAATGAATCCTGAAAGACAATAAAAGATCATAAAAGATGCTTCAGCCCAGGTGTTAATGTTACTAAAAGAACCCAAATTTCTAAAAATATTGCAAAAAACAACAATCTTCTGTTTTAGAGTGAATGTTTGAGGTGTTTAGAAGGCATTTATTTCATTTTTAGAAAATTTAATTTTTCACATTTTTCCATGAAAAGTGCCAATACCCCCCCATTTGGGTTCTAGGTGAAAATCTCACTCGAAACAAATCAAACAAAAATGTATCCAAGGTGTGTATTGTTGTTCATTTTCATCAAATAAACAAAATAAAACCCAGAATGAATCCTGAAATACAATAAAAGATCATAAAAGATGCTTCAGCCCAAGTGTTAATGTTACTAAAAGAGCCCAAATTTCTAAAAATATTGCGAAAAACAACAATCTTCTGTTTTAGAGTGAATGTTTGAGGTGTTTAGAAGGCATTTATTTCATTTTTACAAAATTTAATTTTTCACATTTTTCCATGAAAAGTGCCAATACCCCCCCCTTTGGGTTCTAGGTGAAAATCTCACTTGACACAAATCAAACAAAAATGTTTCCATGGTGTGTATTATTGTTCATTTTCATCAAATAAACAAAATAAAACCCAGAATTAATCCTGAAAGACATGAAATGAGCATAAAAGATGCTTCAGCGCAAGTGTTAATGTTACTTAAAGAGCCCAAATTTCTAAAAATATTGCGAAAAACAACAATCTTCTGTTTTAGAGTGAATGTTTGAGGTGTTAAGAAGGCATTTATTTCATTTTTAGAAAATTTAATTTTTCACATTTTTCCATGAAAAGTGCCAATACCCCCCCCTTTGGGTTCTAGGTGAAAATCTCACTCGACACAAATCAAACAAAAATGTATCCAAGGTGTGTATTGTTGTTCATTTTTCATCAAATAAACAAAATAAAACCCAGAATGTATCCTGAAAGACAATAAATGATCATAAAAGATGCTTCAGCCCAGGTGTTAATGTTACTAAAAGAGCCCAAATTTCTAAAAATATTGCGAAAAACAACAATCTTCTGTTTTAGAGTGAATGTTTGAGGTGTTTAGAAGGCATTTATTTCATTTTTAGAAAATTAATTTTTCACATTTTTCCATGAAAAGTGCCAATACCCCCCCCTTTGGGTTCTATGTGAAAATCTCACTTGACGCTATCAAACAAAAATGTTTCCATGGTGTGTATTGTTGTTCATTTTCATCAAATAAACAAAATAAAACCCAGAATTAATCCTGAAAGACAAGAAATGAGCCTAAAAGTTGCTTCAGCGCAAGTGTTAATGTTACTAAAAGAGCCCAAATTTCTAAAAATATTGCGAAAAACAACAATCTTCAGTTTTAGAGTGAATGTTTGAGGTGTTTGGAAGGCATTTATTTCATTTTTAGAAAATTTAATTTTTCACATTTTTCCATGAAATTTGCCAATACCCCCCCTTTGGGTTGTAGGTGAAAATCTCACTCGTTACAAATCAAACAAAAATGTATCCAAGGTGTGTATTGTTGTTCATTTTCATCAAATAAACAAAATAAAACCCAGAATGAATCCTGAAAGACAATAAAAGATCATAAAAGATGCTTCAGCCCAGGTGTTAATGTTACTAAAAGAACCCAAATTTCTAAAAATATTGCAAAAAACAACAATCATCTGTTTTATAGTGAATGTTTGAGGTGTTTAGAAGGCATTTATTTCATTTTTAGAAAATTTAATTTTTCACATTTTTCCATGAAAAGTTCCAATACCCCCCCCTTTGGGTTCTAGGTGAAAATCTCACTCGACACAAAACAAACAAAAATGTTTTCATGGTGTGTATTGTTGTTCATTTTCATCAAATAAACCAAATTAAACCCAGAATTAATCTTGAAAGACAAGAAATGAGCATAAAAGTTGCTTCAGCGAAAGTGTTAAAGTTACTAAAAGAGCCCAAATTTCTAAAAATTTTGCGAAAAACAACAATCTTCAATTTTAGAGTGAATGTTTGAGGTGTTTAGAAGGCATTTATTTCATTTTTAGAAAATTTAATTTTTCCCATTTTTCCATGAAAAGTGCCAATACCCCCCCCCTTGGGTTCTAGGTGAAAATCTCTCTTGACATACATCAAACAAAAATTTATCCAAGGTGTGTATTGTTGTTCATTTTCATCAAATAAACAAAATAAAACCCAGAATGATCCTGAAAGACAATAAAAAATCATAAAAGATGCTTCAGCCCAAGTGTTAATGTTACTAAAAGAGCCAAAATTTCTGAAAATTTTGCGAAAAACAACAATCTTCTGTTTTAGAGTGAATGTTTGAGGTGTTTAGAAGGCATTTATTTCATTTTTACAAAATTTAATTTTTCACATTTTTCCATGAAAAGTGCCAATACCCCCCCCTTTGGGTTCTAGGTGAAAATCTCACTCGACACAAATCAAACAAAAATGTATCCATGGTGTTTATTATTGTTCATTTTCATCAAATAAACAAAATAAAACCCAGAATGTATCCTGAAAGACAATAAATGATCATAAAAGATGCTTCAGCACAAGTGTTAATGTTACTTAAAGAGCCCAAATTTCTAAAAATATTGCGAAAAACAACAATCTTCTGTTTTAGAGTGAATGTTTGAGGTGTTTAGAAGGCATTTATTTCATTTTTAGAAAATTTAATTTTTCACATTTTTCCATGAAAAGTGCCAATACCCCCCCCTTTGGGTTCTAGGTGAAAATCTCACTCGACACAAATCAAACAAAAATGTATCCAAGGTGTGTATTGTTGTTCATTTTCATCAAATAAACAAAATAAAACCCAGAATGTATCCTGAAAGACAATAAATG
This sequence comes from Hetaerina americana, assembly GCF_022747635.1. Lineage (NCBI taxonomy): Eukaryota > Metazoa > Arthropoda > Insecta > Odonata > Calopterygidae > Hetaerina > Hetaerina americana. Next base: position 89,313 of record NW_027286801.1, on the reverse strand, counting down.
ATCATAAAAGATGCTTCAGCCCAGGTGTTAATGTTACTAAAAGAGCCCAAATTTCTAAAAATATTGCGAAAAACAACAATCTTCTGTTTTAGAGTGAATGTTTGAGGTGTTTAGAAGGCATTTATTTCATTTTTAGAAAATTAATTTTTCACATTTTTCCATGAAAAGTGCCAATACCCCCCCCTTTGGGTTCTATGTGAAAATCTCACTTGACGCTATCAAACAAAAATGTTTCCATGGTGTGTATTGTTGTTCATTTTCATCAAATAAACAAAATAAAACCCAGAATTAATGCTGAAAGACAAGAAATGAGCCTAAAAGTTGCTTCAGCGCAAGTGTTAATGTTACTAAAAGAGCCCAAATTTCTAAAAATATTGCGAAAAACAACAATCTTCAGTTTTAGAGTGAATGTTTGAGGTGTTTGGAAGGCATTTATTTCATTTTTAGAAAATTTAATTTTTCACATTTTTCCATGAAATTTGCCAATACCCCCCCTTTGGGTTGTAGGTGAAAATCTCACTCGTTACAAATCAAACAAAAATGTATCCAAGGTGTGTATTGTTGTTCATTTTCATCAAATAAACAAAATAAAACCCAGAATGAATCCTGAAAGACAATAAAAGATCATAAAAGATGCTTCAGCCCAGGTGTTAATGTTACTAAAAGAACCCAAATTTCTAAAAATATTGCAAAAAACAACAATCATCTGTTTTATAGTGAATGTTTGAGGTGTTTAGAAGGCATTTATTTCATTTTTAGAAAATTTAATTTTTCACATTTTTCCATGAAAAGTGCAAATACCCCCCCTTTGGGTTCTAGGTGAAAATCTCACTCGACACAAATCAAACAAAAATGTTTTCATGGTGTGTATTGTTGTTCATTTTCATCAAATAAACCAAATTAAACCCAGAATTAATCTTGAAAGACAAGAAATGAGCATAAAAGTTGCTTCAGCGAAAGTGTTAAAGCTACTAAAAGAGCCCAAATTTCTAAAAATTTTGCGAAAAACAACAATCTTCAATTTTAGAGTGAATGTTTGAGGTGTTTAGAAGGCATTTATTTCATTTTTAGAAAATTTAATTTTTCCCATTTTTCCATGAAAAGTGCCAATACCCCCCCCCTTGGGTTCTAGGTGAAAATCTCTCTTGACATACATCAAACAAAAATTTATCCAAGGTGTGTATTGTTGTTCATTTTCATCAAATAAACAAAATAAAACCCAGAATGATCCTGAAAGACAATAAAAAATCATAAAAGATGCTTCAGCCCAAGTGTTAATGTTACTAAAAGAGCCCAAATTTCTGAAAATATTGCGAAAAACAACAATCTTCTGTTTTAGAGTGAATGTTTGAGGTGTTTAGAAGGCATTTATTTCATTTTTACAAAATTTAATTTTTCACATTTTTCCATGAAAAGTGCCAATACCCCCCCCTTTGGGTTCTAGGTGAAAATCTCACTTGACACAAATCAAACAAAAATGTTTCCATGGTGTTTATTATTGTTCATTTTCATCAAATAAACAAAATAAAACCCAGAATGTATCCTGAAAGACAATAAATGATCATAAAAGATGCTTCAGCACAAGTGTTAATGTTACTTAAAGAGCCCAAATTTCTAAAAATATTGCGAAAAACAACAATCTTCTGTTTTAGAGTGAATGTTTGAGGTGTTTAGAAGGCATTTATTTCATTTTTAGAAAATTTAATTTTTCACATTTTTCCATGAAAAGTGCCAATACCCCCCCCTTTGGGTTCTAGGTGAAAATCTCACTCGACACAAATCAAACAAAAATGTATCCAAGGTGTGTATTGTTGTTCATTTTCATCAAATAAACAAAATAAAACCCAGAATGTATCCTGAAAGACAATAAATGATCATAAAAGATGCTTCAGCCCAGGTGTTAATGTTACTAAAAGAGCCCAAATTTCTTAAAATATTGCGAAAAACAACAATCTTCTGTTTTAGAGTGAATGTTTGAGGTGTTTAGAAGGCATTTATTTCATTTTTAGAAAATTAATTTTTCACATTTTTCCATGAAAAGTGCCAATATCCCCCCCTTTTGGTTCTAGGTGAAAATCTCACTTGACGCTATCAAACAAAAATGTTTCCCTGGTTTGTATTGTTGTTGTTGTATTGTTAATGTTACTAAAAGAGCCCAAATTTCTAAAAATATTGCGAAAAACAACAATCTTCTGTTTTAGGGTGAATGTTTGAGGTTTTTAGAAGGCATTTATTTCATTTTTAGAAAATTAATTTTTCACATTTTTCCATGAAAAGTGCCAATACCCCCCCCTTTGGGTTCTATGTAAAAATCTCACTTGACGCTATCAAACAAAAATGTTTCCATGGTGTGTATTGTTGTTCATTTTCATCAAATAAACAAAATAAAACCCAGAATTAATCCTGAAAGACAAGAAATGAGCCTAAAAGTTGCTTCAACGCAAGTGTTAATGTTACTAAAAGAGCCCAAATTTCTAAAAATATTGCGAAAAACAACAATCTTCTGTTTTAGAGTGAATGTTTGAGGTGTTTAAAATGCATTTATTTCATTTTTAGAAAATTTAATTTTTCACATTTTTCCATGAAAAGTGCCAATACCCCCCCCTTTGGGTTCTAGGTGAAAATCTCACTCGTTACAAATCAAACAAAAATGTATCCAAGGTGTGTATTGTTGTTCATTTTCATCAAATAAACAAAATAAAACCCAGAATGAATCCTGAAAGACAATTAAAGATCATAAAAGATGCTTCAGCCCAGGTGTTAATGTTACTAAAAGAACCCAAATTTCTAAAAATATTGCAAAAAACAACAATCTTCTGTTTTATAGTGAATGTTTGAGGTGTTTAGAAGGCATTTATTTCATTTTTACAAAATTTAATTTTTCACATTTTTCCATGAAAAGTGCCAAAACCCCCCCCTTTCGGTTCTAGGTGAAAATCTCACTCGACACAAATCAAACAAAAATGTATCCAAGGTGTGTATTGTTGTTCATTTTCATCAAATAAACAAAATAAAACCCAGAATGTATCCTGAAAGACAATAAATGATCATAAAAGATGCTTCAGCCCAGGTGTTAATGTTACTAAAAGAGCCCAAATTTCTAAAAATATTGCGAAAAACAACAATCTTCTGTTTTAGAGTGAATGTTTAAGGTGTTTAGAAGGCATTTATTTCATTTTTAGAAAATTAATTTTTCACATTTTTCCATGAAAAGTGCCAATACCCCCCCCTTTGGGTTCTATGTGAAAATCTCACTTGACGCTATCAAACAAAAATGTTTCCATGGTGTGTATTGTTGTTCATTTTCATCAAATAAACAAAATAAAACCAAGAATTAATCCTGAAAGACAAGAAATGAGCCCAAAAGTTGCTTCAGCGCAAGTGTTAATGTTACTAAAAGAGCCCAAATTTCTAAAAATATTGCGAAAAACAACAATCTTCTGTTTTAGAGTGAATGTTTGAGGTGTTTAGAAGGCATTTATTTCATTTTTACAAAATTTAATTTTTCACATTTTTCCATGAAAAGTGCCAATACCCCCCCCTTTGGGTTCTAGGTGAAAATCTCACTTGACACAAATCAAACAAAAATGTTTCCATGGTGTGTATTATTGTTCATTTTCATCAAATAAACAAAATAAAACCCAGAATGTATCCTGAAAGACAATAAATGATCATAAAAGATGCTTCAGCGCAAGTGTTAATGTTACTTAAAGAGCCCAAATTTCTAAAAATATTGCGAAAAACAACAATCTTCTGTTTTAGAGTGAATGTTTGAGGTGTTTAGAAGGCATTTATTTCATTTTTAGAAAATTTAATTTTTCACATTTTTCCATGAAAAGTGCCAATACCCCCCCCTTTGGGTTCTAGGTGAAAATCTCACTCGACACAAATCAAACAAAAATGTATCCAAGGTGTGTATTGTTGTTCATTTTCATCAAATAAACAAAATAAAACCCAGAATGTATCCTGAAAGACAATAAATGATCATAAAAGATGCTTCAGCCCAGGTGTTAATGTTACTAAAAGAGCCCAAATTTCTAAAAATATTGCGAAAAACAACAATCTTCTGTTTTAGAGTGAATGTTTGAGGTGTTTAGAAGGCATTTATTTCATTTTTAGAAAATTTAATTTTTCACATTTTTCCATGAAAAGTGCCAATACCCCCCCCTTTGGGTTCTAGGTGAAAATCTCACTCGATACAAATCAAACAAAAATGTTTCCATGGTGTGTATTGTTGTTCATTTTCATCAAATAAACAAAATAAAACCCAGAATTAATCCTGAAAGACAAGAAATGAGCCTAAAAGTTGCTTCAGCGCAAGTGTTAATGTTACTAAAAGAGCCCAAATTTCTAAAAATATTGCGAAAAACAACAATATTCTGTTTTAGAGTGAATGTTTGAGGTGTTTAGAAGGCATTTATATCATTTTTAGAAAATTTAATTTTTCACATTTTTCCATGAAAAGAGCCAATACCCCCCCCTTTGGGTTCTAGGTGAAAATCTCACTTGACACAAATCAAACAAAAATGTTTCCATGGTGTGTATTATTGTTCATTTTCATCAAATAAACAAAATAAAACCCAGAATGTATCCTGAAAGACAATAAATGATCATAAAAGATGCTTCAGCGCAAGTGTTAATGTTATTTAAAGAGCCCAAATTTCTAAAAATATTGCGAAAAACAACAATCTTCTGTTTTAGAGTGAATGTTTGAGGTGTTAAGAAGGCATTTATTTCATTTTTAGAAAATTTAATTTTTCACATTTTTCCATGAAAAGTGCCAATACCCCCCCCTTTGGGTTCTAGGTGAAAATCTCACTCGACACAAATCAAACAAAAATGTATCCAAGGTGTGTATTGTTGTTCATTTTCATCAAATAAACAAAATAAAACCCAGAATGTATCCTGAAAGACAATAAATGATCATAAAAGATGCTTCAGCCCAGGTGTTAATGTTACTAAAAGAGCCCAAATTTCTAAAAATATTGCGAAAAACAACAATCTTCTGTTTTAGAGTGAATGTTTGAGGTGTTTAGAAGGCATTTATTTTATTTTTAGAAAATTAATTTTTCACATTTTTCCATGAAAAGTGCCAATACCCCCCCCCTTTGGGTTCTATGTGAAAATCTCACTTGACGCTATCAAACAAAAATGTTTCCATGGTGTGTATTGTTGTTCATTTTCATCAAATAAACAAAATAAAACCCAGAAAGTATCCTGAAAGACAATAAATGATCATAAAAGATGCTTCAGCCCAGGTGTTAATGTTACTAAAAGAGCCCAAATTTCTAAAAATATTGCGAAAAACAACAATCTTCTGTTTTAGAGTGAATGTTTGAGGTGTTTAGAAGGCATTTATTTCATTTTTAGAAAATTAATTTTTCACATTTTTCCATGAAAAGTGCCAATCCCCCCCCTTTGGGTTCAAGGTGAAAATCTCACTTGACGCTATCAAACAAAAATGTTTCCATGGTGTGTATTGTTGTTCATTTTCATCAAATAAACAAAATAAAACCCAGAATTAATCCTGAAAGACATGAAATGAGCATAAAAGATGCTTTAGCGCAAGTGTTAATGTTACTTAAAGAGCCCAAATTTCTAAAAATATTGCGAAAAAAAACAATCTTCTGTTTTAGAGTGAATGTTTTAGGTGTTAAGAAGGCATTTATTTCATTTTTAGAAAATTTAATTTTTCACATTTTTCCATGAAAAGTGCCAATACCCCCCCCTTTGGGTTCTAGGTGAAAATCTCACTCGACACAAATCAAACAAAAATGTATCCAAGGTGTGTATTGTTGTTCATTTTCATCAAATAAACAAAATAAAACCCAGAATGTATCCTGAAAGACAATAAATGATCATAAAAGATGCTTCAGCCCAGGTGTTAATGTTACTAAAAGAGCCCAAATTTCTAAAAATATTGCGAAAAACAACAATCTTCTGTTTTAGAGTGAATGTTTGAGGTGTTTAGAAGGCATTTATTTTATTTTTAGAAAATTAATTTTTCACATTTTTCCATGAAAAGTGCCAATACCCCCCCCTTTGGGTTCTATGTGAAAATCTCACTTGACGCTATCAAACAAAAATGTTTCCATGGTGTGTATTGTTGTTCATTTTCATCAAATAAACAAAATAAAACCCAGAATGTATCCTGAAAGACAATAAATGATCATAAAAGATGCTTCAGCCCAGATTTTAATGTTACTAAAAGAGCCCAAATTTCTAAAAATATTGCGAAAAACAACAATCTTCTGTTTTAGAGTATATGTTTGAGGTGTTTAAAAGGCATTTATTTCATTTTTAGAAAATTTAATTTTTCACATTTTTCCATGAAAAGTGCCAATACCCCCCCCTTTGGGTTCTAGGTGAAAATCTCACTCGACACAAATCAAACAAAAATGTATCCAAGGTGTGTATTGTTGTTCATTTTCATCAAATAAACAAAATAAAACCCAGAATGTATCCTGAAAGACAATAAATGATCATAAAAGATGCTTCAGCCCAGGTGTTAATGTTACTAAAAGAGCCCAAATTTCTAAAAATATTGCGAAAAACAACAATCTTCTGTTTTAGAGTGAATGTTTGAGGTGTTTAGAAGGCATTTATTTCATTTTTAGAAAATTAATTTTTCACATTTTTCCATGAAAAGTGCCAATCCCCCCCCTTTGGGTTCAAGGTGAAAATCTCACTTAACGCTATCAAACAAAAATGTTTCCATGGTGTGTATTGTTGTTCATTTTCATCAAATAAACAAAATAAAACCCAGAATTAATCCTGAAAGACATGAAATGAGCATAAAAGATGCTTTAGCACAAGTGTTAATGTTACTTAAAGAGCCCAAATTTCTAAAAATTTTGCGAAAAACAACAATCTTCTGTTTTAGAGTGAATGTTTGAGGTGTTAAGAAGGCATTTATTTCATTTTTAGAAAATTTAATTTTTCACATTTTTCCATGAAAAGTGCCAATACCCCCCCCTTTGGGTTCTAGGTGAAAATCTCACTCGACACAAATCAAACAAAAATGTATCCAAGGTGTGTATTGTTGTTCATTTTCATCAAATAAACAAAATAAAACCCAGAATGTATCCTGAAAGACAATAAATGATCATAAAAGATGCTTCAGCCCATGTGTTAATGTTACTAAAAGAGCCCAAATTTCTAAAAATATTGCGAAAAACAACAATCTTCTGTTTTAGAGTGAATGTTTGAGGTGTTTACAAGGTATTTATTTCATTTTTAGAAAATTTAATTTTCACTTTTTTCCATGAAAAGTGCTAATACCCCACCCTTTGGTTTCTAGGTGAAAATCTCACTCGACACAAATCAAACAAAAATGTTTCCATGGTGTGTATTGTTGTTCATTTTCATCAAATAAACAAAATAAAACCCAGAATGAATCCTGAAAGACAATAAAAGATCATAAAAGATGCTTCAGCCCAGGTGTTAATGTTACTAAAAGAACCCAAATTTCTAAAAATATTGCGAAAAACAACAATCTTCTGTTTTAGAGTGAATGTTTGAGGTGTTTAGAAGGCATTTATTTCATTTTTAGAAAATTTAATTTTTCACATTTTTCCATGAAAAGTGCCAATATCCCCCCCTTTGGGTTCTAGGTGAAAATCTCACTCGACACAAATCCAACAAATATGTTTCCATGGTGTGTATTGTTGTTCATTTTCATCAAAAAAACAAAATAAAACCCAGAATTAATCTTGAAAGACAAGAAATGAGAATAAAAGATACTTCAGCGCAATGGTTAATGTTACTCAAAGACCCCAAATTTCTAAAAATATTGCGAAATACAACAATCTTCTGTTTTAGAGTGAATGTTTGAGGTGTTTAGAAGGTATTTATTTCATTTTTAGAAAATTTAATTTTCACTTTTTTCCATGAAAAGTGCTAATACCCCACCCTTTGGTTTCTAGGTGAAAATCTCATTCGACACAAATCAATCAAAAATGTTTCCATGGTGTGTATTGTTGTTCATTTTCATCAAAAACACAAAATAAAACCCAGAATTAATCTTGAAAGACAAGAAATGAGCATAAAAGATACTTCAGCGCAATGGTTAATGTTACTAAAAGAGCCCAAATTTCTAAAAATATTGCGAAAAACACAAATCTTCTGTTTTAGAGTGAATGTTTGAGGTGTTTAGAAGGTATTTATTTCATTTTTAGAAAATTTAATTTTTCACTTTTTTCCATGAAAAGTGCTAATACCCCCCCCTTTGGTTTCTAGGTAAAAATCTCACTCGACACAAATCAATCAAAAATGTTTCCATGGTGTGTATTGTTGTTCATTTTCATCAAATAAACAAAATAAAACCCAGAATTAATCCTGAAAGACAAGAAATGAGCATAAAAGATGCTTCAGCGCAAGTGTTTATGTTACTAAAAGAGCCCAAATTTCTAAAAATATTGCGAAAAACTACAATCTTCTGTTTTAGAGTGAATGTTTGAGGTGTTTAGAAGGCATTTATTTCATTTTTAGAAAATTTAATTTTACACATTTTTCCATGAAAAGTGCAAATACCCCCCCTTTGGGTTCTAGGTGAAAATCTCACTCGACACAAATCAAACAAAAATGTTTTCATGGTGTGTATTGTTGTTCATTTTCATCAAATAAACAAAATAAAACCATAATGATCCTGAAAGACAATAAATGAGCATAAAAGTTGCTTCAGCGCAAGTGTTAATGTTACTAAAAGAGCCCAAATTTCTAAAAATATTGCGAAAAACAACAATCTTCTGTTTTAGAGTGAATGTTTGAGGTGTTTAGAAGGCATTTATTTCATTTTTAGAAAATTTAATTTTTCACATTTTTCCATGAAAAGTGCAAATACCCCCCCTTTGGGTTCTAGGTGAAAATCTCACTCGACACAAATCAAACAAAAATGTTTCCATGGTGTGTATTGTTGTTCATTTTCATCAAAAAAACAAAATAAAACCCAGAATTAATCCTGAAAGACAATAAAAAATCATAAAAGATGCTTCAGCCCAGGTGTTTATGTTACTAAAAGAGCCCAAATTTCTGAAAATATTGCGAAAAACAACAATCTCCTGTTTTAGAGTGAATGTTTGAGGTGTTTAGAAGGTATTTATTTCATTTTTAGAAAATTTAATTTTTCACTTTTTTCCATGAAAAGTGCCAATACCCCCCCTTTGGGTTCTAGGTGAAAATCTCACTTGACGCTATCAAACAAAAATGTTTCCATGGTGTGTATTGTTGTTCATTTTCATCAAATAAACAAAATAAAACCCAGAATTAATCCTGAAAGACAATAAATGAGCATAAAAGTTGCTTCAGCGCAAGTGTTAATGTTACTAAAAGAGCCCAAATTTCTAAAAATATTGCGAAAAACAACAATCTTCTGTTTTAGAGTGAATGTTTGAGGTGTTTAGAAGGCATTTATTTCATTTTTAGAAAATTTAATTTTCACTTTTTTCCATGAAAAGTGCTAATACCCCACCCTTTGGTTTCTAGGTGAAAATCTCATTCGACACAAATCAATCAAAAATGTTTCCATGGTGTGTATTGTTGTTCATTTTCATCAAAAAAACAAAATAAAACCCAGAATTAATCTTGAAAGACAAGAAATGAGCATAAAAGATACTTCAGCGCAATGGTTAATGTTACTAAAAGAGCCCAAATTTCTAAAAATATTGCGAAAAACAACAATCTTCTGTTTTAGAGTGAATGTTTGAGGTGTTTAGAAGGTATTTATTTCATTTTTAGAAAATTTAATTTTTCACTTTTTTCCATGAAAAGTGCTAATACCCCCCCTTTGGTTTCTAGGTAAAAATCTCACTCGACACAAATCCATCAAAAATGTTTCCATGGTGTGTATTGTTGTTCATTTTCATCAAATAAACAAAATAAAACCCAGAATTAATCCTGAAAGACAAGAAATGAGCATAAAAGATGCTTCAGCGCAAGTGTTTATGTTACTAAAAGAGCCCAAATTTCTAAAAATATTGCGAAAAACAACAATCTTCTGTTTTAGAGTGAATGTTTGAGGTGTTTAGAAGGCATTTATTTCATTTTTAGAAAATTTAATTTTTCACATTTTTCCATGAAAAGTGCAAATACCCCCCCTTTGGGTTCTAGGTGAAAATCTCACTCGAAACAAATCAAACAAAAATGTTTTCACGGTGTGTATTGTTGTTCATTTTCATCAAATAAACAAAATAAAACCATAATGATCCTGAAAGACAATAAATGAGCATAAAAGTTGCTTCAGCGCAAGTGTTAATGTTACTAAAAGAGCCCAAATTTCTAAAAATATTGCGAAAAACAACAATCTTCTGTTTTAGAGTGAATGTTTGAGGTGTTTAGAAGGCATTTATTTCATTTTTAGAAAATTTAATTTTTCACATTTTTCCATGAAAAGTGCAAATACCCCCCCTTTGGGTTCTAGGTGAAAATCTCACTCGACACAAATCAAACAAAAATGTTTCCATGGTGTGTATTGTTGTTCATTTTCATCAAAAAAACAAAATAAAACCCAGAATTAATCCTGAAAGACAATAAAAAATCATAAAAGATGCTTCAGCCCAAGTGTTTATGTTACTAAAAGAGCCCAAATTTCTGAAAATATTGCGAAAAACAACAATCTCCTGTTTTAGAGTGAATGTTTGAGGTGTTTAGAAGGCATTTATTTCATTTTTACAAAATTTAATTTTTCACATTTTTCCATGAAAAGTGCCAATACCCCCCCTTTGGGTTCTAGGTGAAAATCTCACTTGACGCTATCAAACAAAAATGTTTCCATGGTGTGTATTGTTGTTCATTTTCATCAAATAAACAAAATAAAACCCAGAATTAATCCTGAAAGACATGAAATGAGCATAAAAGATGCTTCAGCGCAAGTGTTAATGTTACCTAAAGAGCCCAAATTTCTAAAAATATTGCGAAAAACAACAATCTTCTGTTTTAGAGTGAATGTTTGAGGTGTTAAGTAGGCATTTATTTCATTTTTAGAAAATTTAATTTTTCACATTTTTCCATGAAAAGTGCCAATACCCCCCCCTTTGGGTTCTAGGTGAAAATCTCACTCGACACAAATCAAACAAAAATGTATCCAAGGTGTGTATTGTTGTTCATTTTCATCAAATAAACAAAATAAAACCCAGAATGAATCCTGAAAGACAATAAAAGATCATAAAAGATGCTTCAGCCCAGGTGTTAATGTTACTAAAAGAACCCAAATTTCTAAAAATATTGCAAAAAACAACAATCTTCTGTTTTAGAGTGAATGTTTGAGGTGTTTAGAAGGCATTTATTTCATTTTTAGAAAAATTAATTTTTCACAATTTTCCATGAAAAGTGCCAATACCCCCCCTTTGGGTTCTAGGTGAAAATCTCACTCGACACAAATCAAACAAAAATGTATCCAAGGTGTGTATTGTTGTTCATTTTCATCAAATAAACAAAATAAAACCCAGAATGAATCCTGAAAGACAATAAAAGATCATAAAAGATGCTTCAGCCCAGGTGTTAATGTTACTAAAAGAACCCAAATTTCTAAAAATATTGCAAAAAACAACAATCTTCTGTTTTAGAGTGAATGTTTGAGGTGTTTAGAAGGCATTTATTTCATTTTTAGAAAAATTAATTTTTCACAATTTTCCATGAAAAGTGCCAATACCCCCCCTTTGGGTTCTAGGTGAAAATCTCACTCGAAACAAATCAAACAAAAATGTATCCAAGGTGTGTATTGTTGTTCATTTTCATCAAATAAACAAAATAAAACCCAGAATGAATCCTGAAAGACAATAAAAGATCATAAAAGATGCTTCAGCCCAAGTGTTAATGTTACTAAAAGAGCCCAAATTTCTAAAAATATTGCGAAAAACAACAATCTTCTGTTTTAGAGTGAATGTTTGAGGTGTTTAGAAGGCATTAATTTCATTTTTACAAAATTTAATTTTTCACATTTTTCCATGAAAAGTGCCAATACCCCCCCTTTGGGTTCTAGGTGAAAATCTCACTTGACACAAATCAAACAAAAATGTTTCCATGGTGTATTATTGTTCATTTTCATCAAATAAACAAAATAAAACACAGAATTAATCCTGAAAGACATGAAATGAGCATAAAAGATGCTTCAGCGCAAGTGTTAATGTTACTTAAAGAGCCCAAATTTCTAAAAATATTACGAAAAACAACAATCTTCTGTTTTAGAGTGAATGTTTGAGGTGTTAAGAAGGCATTTATTTCATTTTTAGAAAATTTAATTTTTCACATTTTTCCATGAAAAGTGCCAATACCCCCCCCTTTGGGATCTATGTGAAAATCTCACTTGACGCTTTCAAACAAAAATGTTTCCATGGTGTGTATTGTTGTTCATTTTCATCAAATAAACAAAATAAAACCCAGAATGTATCCTGAAAAACAATAAATGATCATAAAAGATGCTTCAGCCCAGGTTTTAATGTTACTAAAAGAGACCAAATTTCTAAAAATATTGCGAAAAAAACAACAATCTGTTTTAGAGTGAATGTTTGAGGTGTTTAGAAGGCATTTATTTCATTTTTAGAAAATTTAATTTTTCACATTTTTCCATGAAAAGTGCCAATACCCCCCCCTTTGGGTTCTATGTGAAAATCTCACTTGACGCTTTCAAACAAAAATGTTTCCATGGTGTGTATTGTTGTTCATTTTCATCAAATAAACAAAATAAAACCCAGAATGTATCCTGAAAAACAATAAATGATCATAAAAGATGCTTCAGCACAGGTTTTAATGTTACTAAAAGAGCCCAAATTTCTAAAAATATTGCGAAAAAAACAACAATCTGGTTTAGAGTGAATGTTTGAGGTGTTTAGAAGGCATTTATTTCATTTTTAGAAAATTTAATTTTTCACATTTTTCCATGAAAAGTGCCAATACCCCCCCTTTGGGTTCTAGGTGAAAATCTCACTCGACACAAATCAAACAAAAATGTATCCAAGGTGTGTATTGTTGTTCATTTTCATCAAATAAACAAAATAAAACCCAGAATGTATCCTGAAAGACAATAAATGATCATAAAAGATGCTTCAGCCCAGGTGTTAATGTTACTAAAAGAGCCCAAATTTCTAAAAATATTGCGAAAAACAACAATCTTCTGTTTTAGAGTGAATGTTTGAGGTTTTTTAGAAGGCATTTATTTCATTTTAGAAAATTAATTTTTCACATTTTTCCATGTAAAGTGCCAATACCCCCCCCTTTGGGTTTTGGGTTCTAGGTGAAAATCTCACTCGTTACAAATCAAACAAAAATGTATCCAAGGTGTGTTTTGTTGTTCATTTTCATCAAATAAAAAAATAAAACCCAGAATGAATCCTGAAAGACAATAAAAGATCATAAAAGATGCTTCAGCCCAGGTGTTAATGTTACTAAAAGAACCCAAATTTCTAAAATATTGCAAAAAACAACAATCTTCTGTTTTAGAGTGAATGTTTGAGGTGTTTAGAAGGCATTTATTTCATTTTTAGAAAATTTAATTTTTCACATTTTTCCATGAAAAGTGCCAATACCCCCCCCTTTGGGTTCTAGGTGAAAATCTCACTCGTTACAAATCAAACAAAAATGTATCCAAGGTGTGTATTATTGTTCATTTTCATCAAATAAACAAAATAAAACCCAGAATGAATCCTGAAAGACAATAAAAGATCATAAAAGATGCTTCAGCCCAGGTGTTAATGTTACTAAAAGAGCCCATCTTTCTAAAAATATTGCGAAAAACAACAATCTTCTGTTTTAGAGTGAATGTTTGAGGTGTTTAGAAGGCATTTATTTCATTTTTAGAAAATTTAATTTTTCACATTTTTCCATGAAAAGTGCCAATATCCCCCCCTTTGGGTTCTAGGTGAAAATCTCACTCGACACAAATCAAACAAAAATGTTTCCATGGTGTGTATTGTTGTTCATTTTCATCAAAAAAACAAAATAAAACCCAGAATTAATCTTGAAAGACAAGAAATGAGAATAAAAGATACTTCAGCGCAATGGTTAATGTTACTAAAAGAGCCCAAATTTCTAAAAATATTGCGAAAAAACAACAATCTTCTGTTTTAGAGTGAATGTTTGAGGTGTTTAGAAGGTATTTATTTCATTTTTAGAAAATTTAATTTTCACTTTTTTCCATGAAAAGTGCTAATACCCCACCCTTTGGTTTTTTAGGTGAAAATCTCACTCGACACAAATCAATCAAAAATGTTTCCAAGGTGTGTATTGTTGTTCATTTTCATCAAAAAAACAAAATAAAACCCAGAATTAATCTTGAAAGACAAGAAATGAGCATAAAAGATACTTCAGCGCAATGGTTAATGTTACTAAAAGAGCCCAAATTTCTAAAAATATTGCGAAAAACAACAATCTTCTGTTTTAGAGTGAATGTTTGAGGTGTTTAGAAGGCATTTATTTCATTTTTAGAAAATTTAATTTTTCACATTTTTCCATGAAAAGTGCAAATACCCCCCCTTTGGGTTCTAGGTGAAAATCTCACTCGACACAAATCAAACAAAAATGTTTTCATGGTGTGTATTGTTGTTCATTTTCATCAAATAAACAAAATAAAACCATAATGATCCTGAAAGACAATAAATGAATATAAAATTTGCTTCAGCGCAAGTGTTAATGTTACTAAAAGAGCCCAAATTTCTAAAAATATTGCGAAAAACAACAATCTTCTGTTTTAGAGTGAATGTTTGAGGTGTTTAGAAGGCATTTATTTCATTTTTAGAAAAATTAATTTTTCACATTTTTCCATGAAAAGTGCCAATACCCCCCCCTTTGGGTTCTAGGTGAAAATCTCACTCGAAACAAATCAAACAAAAATGTATCCAAGGTGTGTATTGTTGTTCATTTTCATCAAATAAACAAAATAAAACCCAGAATGAATCCTGAAAGACAACAAAAGATCATAAAAGATGCTTCAGCTTAAGTGTTAATGTTACTAAAAGAGCCCAAATTTCTAAAAATATTGCGAAAAACAACAATCTTCTGTTTTAGAGTGAATGTTTGAGGTGTTTAGAAGGCATTTATTTCATTTTTACAAAATTTAATTTTTCACATTTTTCCATGAAAAGTGCCAATACCCCCCCTTTGGGTTCTAGGTGAAAATCTCACTCGACTCAAATCAAACAAAAATGTTTCCATGGTGTGTATTATTGTTCATTTTCATCAAATAAACAAAATAAAACCCAGAATGTATCCTGAAAGACAATAAATGATCATAAAAGATGCTTCAGCCCAGGTGTTAATGTTACTAAAAGAGCCCAAATTTCTAAAAATATTGCGAAAAACAACAATCTTCTGTTTTAGAGTGAATGTTTGAGGTGTTTAGAAGGCATTTATTTCATTTTTAGAAAATTAATTTTTCACATTTTTCCATGAAAAGTTCCAATACCCCCCCCTTTGGGTTCTATGTGAAAATCTCACTTGACGCTATCAAACAAAAATGTTTCCATGGTGTGTATTGTTGTTCATTTTCATCAAATAAACAAAATAAAACCCAGAATGTATCCTGAAAGACAATAAATGATCATAAAAGATGCTTCAGCCCAGGTGTTAATGTTACTAAAAGAGCCCAAATTTCTAAAAATATTGCGAAAAACAACAATCTTCTGTTTTAGAGTGAATGTTTGAGGTGTTAAAAAGGCATTTATTTCATTTTTAGAAAATTTAATTTTTCACATTTTTCCATGAAAAGTGCCAATACCCCCCCCCCTTTGAGTTCTAGGTGAAAATCTCACTCGACACAAATCAAACAAAAATGTATCCAAGGTGTGTATTGTTGTTCATTTTCATCAAATAAACAAAATAAAACCCAGAATGAATCCTGAAAGACAATAAAAGATCATAAAAGATGCTTCAGCCCAGGTGTTAATGTTACTAAAAGAACCCAAATTTCTAAAAATATTGCAAAAAACAACAATCTTCTGTTTTAGAGTGAATGTTTGAGGTGTTTAGAAGGCATTTATTTCATTTTTAGAAAATTTAATTTTTCACATTTTTCCATGAAAAGTGCCAATACCCCCCCCTTTGGGTTCTAGGTGAAAATCTCACTCGAAACAAATCAAACAAAAATGTATCCAAGGTGTGTATTGTTGTTCATTTTCATCAAATAAACAAAATAAAACCCAGAATGAATTCTGAAAGACAATAAAACATCATAAAAGATTCTTCAGCCCAAGTGTTAATGTTACTAAAAGAGCCCAAATTTCTAAAAATATTGCGAAAAACAACAATCTTCTGTTTTAGAGTGAATGTTTGAGGTGTTTAGAAGGCATTTATTTCATTTTTAGAAAATTTAATTTTTCACATTTTTCCATGAAAAGTGCCAATACCCCCCCCTTTGGGTTCTAGGTGAAAATCTCACTCGACACAAATCAAACAAAAATGTATCCAAGGTGTGTATTGTTGTTCATTTTCATCAAATAAACAAAATAAAACCCAGAATGAATCCTGAAAGACAATAAAAGATCATAAAAGATGCTTCAGCGAAAGTGTTAATGTTACTAAAAGAGCCCAAATTTCTAAAAATATTGCAAAAAACAACAATCTTCTGTTTTAGAGTGAATGTTTGAGGTGTTTAGAAGGCATTTATTTCATTTTTAGAAAATTTAATTTTTCACATTTTTCCATGAAAAGTGCCAATACCCCCCCCTTTGGGTTCTAGGTGAAAATCTCACTCGTTACAAATCAAACAAAAATGTATCCAAGGTGTGTTTTGTTGTTCATTTTCATCAAATAAAAAAATAAAACCCAGAATGAATCCTGAAAGACAATAAAAGATCATAAAAGATGCTTCAGCCCAGGTGTTAATGTTACTAAAAGAACCCAAATTTCTAAAATATTGCAAAAAACAACAATCTTCTGTTTTAGAGTGAATGTTTGAGGTGTTTAGAAGGCATTTATTTCATTTTTAGAAAATTTAATTTTTCACATTTTTCCATGAAAAGTGCCAATACCCCCCCCTTTGGGTTCTAGGTGAAAATCTCACTCGTTACAAATCAAACAAAAATGTATCCAAGGTGTGTATTATTGTTCATTTTCATCAAATAAACAAAATAAAACCCAGAATGAATCCTGAAAGACAATAAAAGATCATAAAAGATGCTTCAGCCCAGGTGTTAATGTTACTAAAAGAGCCCATCTTTCTAAAAATATTGCGAAAAACAACAATCTTCTGTTTTAGAGTGAATGTTTGAGGTGTTTAGAAGGCATTTATTTCATTTTTAGAAAATTTAATTTTTCACATTTTTCCATGAAAAGTGCCAATATCCCCCCCTTTGGGTTCTAGGTGAAAATCTCACTCGACACAAATCAAACAAAAATGTTTCCATGGTGTGTATTGTTGTTCATTTTCATCAAAAAAACAAAATAAAACCCAGAATTAATCTTGAAAGACAAGAAATGAGAATAAAAGATACTTCAGCGCAATGGTTAATGTTACTAAAAGAGCCCAAATTTCTAAAAATATTGCGAAAAACAACAATCTTCTGTTTTAGAGTGAATGTTTGAGGTGTTTAGAAGGTATTTATTTCATTTTTAGAAAATTTAATTTTCACTTTTTTCCATGAAAAGTGCTAATACCCCACCCTTTGGTTTTTTAGGTGAAAATCTCACTCGACACAAATCAATCAAAAATGTTTCCAAGGTGTGTATTGTTGTTCATTTTCATCAAAAAAACAAAATAAAACCCAGAATTAATCTTGAAAGACAAGAAATGAGCATAAAAGATACTTCAGCGCAATGGTTAATGTTACTAAAAGAGCCCAAATTTCTAAAAATATTGCGAAAAACAACAATCTTCTGTTTTAGAGTGAATGTTTGAGGTGTTTAGAAGGCATTTATTTCATTTTTAGAAAATTTAATTTTTCACATTTTTCCATGAAAAGTGCAAATACCCCCCCTTTGGGTTCTAGGTGAAAATCTCACTCGACACAAATCAAACAAAAATGTTTTCATGGTGTGTATTGTTGTTCATTTTCATCAAATAAACAAAATAAAACCATAATGATCCTGAAAGACAATAAATGAATATAAAATTTGCTTCAGCGCAAGTGTTAATGTTACTAAAAGAGCCCAAATTTCTAAAAATATTGCGAAAAACAACAATCTTCTGTTTTAGAGTGAATGTTTGAGGTGTTTAGAAGGCATTTATTTCATTTTTAGAAAAATTAATTTTTCACATTTTTCCATGAAAAGTGCCAATACCCCCCCCTTTGGGTTCTAGGTGAAAATCTCACTCGAAACAAATCAAACAAAAATGTATCCAAGGTGTGTATTGTTGTTCATTTTCATCAAATAAACAAAATAAAACCCAGAATGAATCCTGAAAGACAATAAAAGATCATAAAAGATGCTTCAGCTTAAGTGTTAATGTTACTAAAAGAGCCCAAATTTCTAAAAATATTGCGAAAAACAACAATCTTCTGTTTTAGAGTGAATGTTTGAGGTGTTTAGAAGGCATTTATTTCATTTTTACAAAATTTAATTTTTCACATTTTTCCATGAAAAGTGCCAATACCCCCCCTTTGGGTTCTAGGTGAAAATCTCACTCGACTCAAATCAAACAAAAATGTTTCCATGGTGTGTATTATTGTTCATTTTCATCAAATAAACAAAATAAAACCCAGAATGTATCCTGAAAGACAATAAATGATCATAAAAGATGCTTCAGCCCAGGTGTTAATGTTACTAAAAGAGCCCAAATTTCTAAAAATATTGCGAAAAACAACAATCTTCTGTTTTAGAGTGAATGTTTGAGGTGTTTAGAAGGCATTTATTTCATTTTTAGAAAATTAATTTTTCACATTTT
Organism: Hetaerina americana; assembly: GCF_022747635.1. Taxonomy (NCBI): domain Eukaryota; kingdom Metazoa; phylum Arthropoda; class Insecta; order Odonata; family Calopterygidae; genus Hetaerina; species Hetaerina americana. The sequence goes on along the minus strand of NW_027286801.1, from coordinate 70,502 downwards.
TCCATGAAAAGTTCCAATACCCCCCCCTTTGGGTTCTATGTGAAAATCTCACTTGACGCTATCAAACAAAAATGTTTCCATGGTGTGTATTGTTGTTCATTTTCATCAAATAAACAAAATAAAACCCAGAATGTATCCTGAAAGACAATAAATGATCATAAAAGATGCTTCAGCGCAAGTGTTAATGTTACTTAAAGAGCCCAAATTTCTAAAAATATTGCGAAAAACAACAATCTTCTGTTTTAGAGTGAATGTTTGAGGTGTTAAGAAGGCATTTATTTCATTTTTAGAAAATTTAATTTTTCACATTTTTCCATGAAAAGTGCCAATACCCCCCCCCTTTGAGTTCTAGGTGAAAATCTCACTCGACACAAATCAAACAAAAATGTATCCAAGGTGTGTATTGTTGTTCATTTTCATCAAATAAACAAAATAAAACCCAGAATTAATCCTGAAAGACAATAAATGAGCATAAAAGATACTTCAGCGCAATGGTTAATGTTACTAAAAGAGCCCAAGTTTCTAAAAATATTGCGAAAAACAACAATCTTCTGTTTTAGAGTGAATGTTTGAGGTGTTTAGAAGGCATTTATTTCATTTTTAGAAAATTTAATTTTTCACATTTTTCCATGAAAAGTGCAAATACCCCCCCTTTGGGTTCTAGGTGAAAATCTCACTCGACACAAATCAAACAAAAATGTTTTCATGGTGTGTATTGTTGTTCATTTTCATCAAATAAACAAAATAAAACCATAATGATCCTGAAAGACAATAAATGAGCATAAAATTTGCTTCAGCGCAAGTGTTAATGTTACTAAAAGAGCCCAAATTTCTAAAAATATTGCGAAAAACAACAATCTTCTGTTTTAGAGTGAATGTTTGAGGTGTTTAGAAGGCATTTATTTCATTTTTAGAAAAATTAATTTTTCACATTTTTCCATGAAAAGTGCCAATACCCCCCCCTTTGGGTTCTAGGTGAAAATCTCACTCGAATCAAATCAAACAAAAATGTATCCAAGGTGTGTATTGTTGTTCATTTTCATCAAATAAACAAAATAAAACCCAGAATGAATCCTGAAAGACAATAAAAGATCAAAAAAGATGCTTCAGCTTAAGTGTTAATGTTACTAAAAGAGCCCAAATTTCTAAAAATATTGCGAAAAACCACAATCTTCTGTTTTAGAGTGAATGTTTGAGGTGTTTAGAAGGCATTTATTTCATTTTTACAAAATTTAATTTTTCACATTTTTCCATGAAAAGTGCCAATACCCCCCCTTTGGGTTCTAGGTGAAAATCTCACTTGACACAAATCAAACAAAAATGTTTCCATGGTGTGTATTATTGTTCATTTTCATCAAATAAACAAAATAAAACCCAGAATTAATCCTGAAAGACATGAAATGAGCATAAAAGATGCTTCAGCGCAAGTGTTAATGTTACTTAAAGAGCCCAAATTTCTAAAAATATTACGAAAAACAACAATCTTCTGTTTTAGAGTGAATGTTTAAGGTGTTAAGAAGGCATTTATTTCATTTTTAGAAAATTTAATTTTTCACATTTTTCCATGAAAAGTGCCAATACCCCCCCCTTTGGGTTCTAGGTGAAAATCTCACTCGACTCAAATCAAACAAAAATGTATCCAAGGTGTGTATTGTTGTTCATTTTCATCAAATAAACAAAATAAAACCCAGAATGTATCCTGAAAGACAATAAATGATCATAAAAGATGCTTCAGCCCAGGTGTTAATGTTACTAAAAGAGCCCAAATTTCTAAAAATATTGCGAAAAACAACAATCTTCTGTTTTAGAGTGAATGTTTGAGGTGTTTAGAAGGCATTTATTTCATTTTTAGAAAATTAATTTTTCACATTTTTCCATGAAAAGTGCCAATACCCCCCCCTTTGGGTTCTATGTGAAAATCTCACTTGACGCTATCAAACAAAAATGTTTCCATGGTGTGTATTGTTGTTCATTTTCATCAAATAAACAAAATAAAACCCAGAATGTATCCTGAAAGACAATAAATGATCATAAAAGATGTTTCAGCCCAGGTTTTAATGTTACTAAAAGAGCCCAAATTTCTAAAAATATTGCGAAAAACAACAATCTTCTGTTTTAGAGTGAATGTTTGAGGTGTTTAGAAGGCATTTATTTCATTTTTAGAAAATTTAATTTTTCACATTTTTCCATGAAAAGTGCCAATACCCCCCCCTTTGGGTTCTAGGTGAAAATCTCACTCGTCACAAATCAAACAAAAATGTATCCAAGGTGTGTATTGTTGTTCATTTTCATCAAATAAACAAAATAAAACCCAGAATGTATCCTGAAAGACAATAAATGATCATAAAAGATGCTTCAGCCCAGGTGTTAATGTTACTAAAAGAGCCCAAATTTCTAAAAATATTGCGAAAAACAACAATCTTCTGTTTTAGAGTGAATGTTTGAGGTGTTCAGAAGGCATTTATTTCATTTTTAGAAAAATTAATTTTTCACATTTTTCCATGAAAAGTTCCAATACCCACCCCTTTGGGTTCTAGGTGAAAATCTCACTCGAAACAAATCAAACAAAAATGTATCCAAGGTGTGTATTGTTGTTCATTTTCATCAAATAAACAAAATAAAACCCAGAATGAATCCTGAAAGACAATAAAAGGTCATAAAAGATGCTTCAGCCCAAGTGTTAATGTTACTAAAAGAGCCCAAATTTCTAAAAATATTGCGAAAAACAACAATCTTCTGTTTGAGAGTGAATGTTTGAGGTGTTTAGAAGGCATTTATTTCATTTTTACAAAATTTAATTTTTCACATTTTTCCATGAAAAGTGCCAATAACCCCCCCTTTGGGTTCTAGGTGAAAATCTCACTTGACACAAATCAAACAAAAATGTTTCCATGGTGTGTATTATTGTTCATTTTCATCAAATAAACAAAATAAAACCCAGAAATAATCCTGAAAGACATGAAATGAGCATAAAAGATGCTTCAGCGCAAGTGTTAATGTTACTTAAAGAGCCCAAATTTCTAAAAATATTGCGAAAAACAACAATTTTCTGTTTTAGAGTGAATGTTTGAGGTGTTAAGAAGGCATTTATTTCATTTTTAGAAAATTTAATTTTTCACATTTTTCCATGAAAAGTGCCAATACCCCCCCCTTTGAGTTCTAGGTGAAAATCTCACTCGACACAAATCAAACAAAAATGTATCCAAGGTGTGTATTGTTGTTCATTTTCATCAAATAAACAAAATAAAACCCAGAATGAATCCTGAAAGACAATAAAAGATCATAAAAGATGCTTCAGCCCAGGTGTTAATGTTACTAAAGGAACCCAAATTTCTAAAAATATTGCAAGAAACAACAATCTTCTGTTTTAGAGTGAATGTTTGAGGTGTTAAAAGGCATTTATTTCATTTTTAGAAAATTTAATTTTTCACATTTTTCCATGAAAAGTGCCAATACCCCCCCTTTGGGTTCTAGGTGAAAATCTCACTCGAAACAAATCAAACAAAAATGTATCCAAGGTGTGTATTGTTGTTCATTTTCATCAAATAAACAAAATAAAACCCAGAATGAATTCTGAAAGACAATAAAAGATCATAAAAGATGCTTCAGCCCAAGTGTTAATGTTACTAAAAGAGCCCAAATTTCTAAAAATATTGTGAAAAACAACAATCTTCTGTTTTAGAGTGAATGTTTGAGGTATTTAGAAGGCATTTAGTTCATTTTTAGAAAATTTAATTTTTCACATTTTTCCATGAAAAGTGCCAATACCCCCCCTTTGGGTTCTAGGTGAAAATCTCACTTGACGCAAATCAAACAAAAATGTTTCCATGGTGTGTATTGTTGTTCATTTTCATCAAATAAACAAAATAAAACCCAGAATTAATCCTGAAAGACAATAAATGAGCATAAAAGTTGCTTCAGCGCAAGTGTAAATGTTACTAAAAGAGCCCAAATTTCTAAAAATATTGCGAAAAACAACAATCTTCTGTTTTAGAGTGAATGTTTGAGGTGTTTAGAAGGCATTTATTTCATTTTTAGAAAATTTAATTTTTCACATTTTTCCATGAAAAGTGCCAATAACCCCCCCTTTGGGTTCTAGGTGAAAATCTCACTCGACACAAATCAAACAAAAATGTTTCCATGGTGTGTATTATTGTTCATTTTCATCAAATAAACAAAATAAAACCCAGAATTAATCCTGAAAGACATGAAATGAGCATAAAAGATGCTTCAGCGCGAGTGTTAATGTTACTAAAAGAGCCCAAATTTCTAAAAATATTGCGAAAAACAACAATCTTCTGTTTTAGAGTGAATGTTTGAGGTGTTTAGAAGGCATTTATTTCATTTTTAGAAAATTTAATTTTTCACATTTTTCCATGAAAAGTGCCAATATCCCCCCCTTTGGGTTCTAGGTGAAAATCTCACTCGTCACAAATCAAACAAAAATGTTTCCATGGTGTGTATTGTTGTTCATTTTCATCAAAAAAACAAAATAAAACCCAGAATTAATCTTGAAAGACAAGAAATGAGCATAAAAGATACTTCAGCGCAATGGTTAATGTTACTAAAAGAGCCCAAATTTCTAAAAATATTGCGAAAAACAACAATCTTCTGTTTTAGAGTGAATGTTTGAGGTGTTTAGAAGGTATTTATTTCATTTTTAGAAAATTTAATTTTTCACTTTTTTCCATGAAAAGTGCCAATACCCCCCCTTTGGGTTCAAGGTGAAAAGCTCACTCGAAACAAATCAAACAAAAATGTATCCAAGGTGTGTATTGTTGTTCATTTTCATCAAATAAACAAAATAAAACCCAGAATGAATTCTGAAAGACAATAAAAGATCAAAAAAGATGCTTCAGCCCGAGTGTTAATGTTACTAAAAGAGCCCAAATTTCTAAAAATATTGCGAAAAACAACAATCTTCTGTTTTAGAGTGAATGTTTGAGGTGTTTAGAAGGCATTTATATTTTCATTTTTAGAAAATTTAATTTTTCACATTTTTCCATGAAAAGTGCCAATACCCCCCCCTTTGGGTTCTAGGTGAAAATCTCACTCGACACAAATCAAACAAAAATGTATCCAAGGTGTGTATTGTTGTTCATTTTCATCAAATAAACAAAATAAAACCCAGAATGTATCCTGAAAGACAATAAATGATCATAAAAGATGCTTCAGCCCAGGTTTTAGTGTTACTAAAAGAGCCCAAATTTCTAAAAATATTGCGAAAAACAACAATCTTCTGTTTTAGAGTGAATGTTTGAGGTGTTTAGAAGGCATTTATTTCATTTTTAGAAAATTTAATTTTTCACATTTTTCCATGAAAAGTGCCAATACCCCCCCCTTTGGGTTCTAGGTGAAAATCTCACTTGCCACAAATCAAACAAAAATGTTTCCATGGTGTGTATTGTTGTTCATTTTCATCAAATAAACAAAATAAAACCCAGAATTAATCCTGAAAGACATGAAATGAGCATAAAAGATGCTTCAGCGCAAGTGTTAATTTTACTAAAAGAGCCCAAATTTCTAAAGATATTGCGAAAAACAACAATCTTCTGTTTTAGAGTGAATGTTTGAGGTATTTAGAAGGCATTTATTTCATTTTTAGAAAATTTAATTTTTCACATTTTTCCATGAAAAGTGCCAATACCCCCCCCTTTGGGTTCTAGGTGAAAATCTCACTTGACGCAAATCAAACAAAAATGTTTCCATGGTGTGTATTTTGTTCATTTTCATCAAATAAACAAAATAAAACCCAGAAATAATCCTGAAAGACAATAAAATGATCATAAAAGATGCTTCAGCCCAGGTGTTAATGTTACTAAAAGAGCCCAAATTTCTAAAAATATTGCGAAAAACAACAATCTTCTGTTTTAGAGTGAATGTTTGAGGTGTTCAGAAGGCATTTATTTCATTTTTAGAAAAATTAATTTTTCACATTTTTCCATGAAAAGTTCCAATACCCACCCCTTTGGGTTCTAGGTGAAAATCTCACTCGAAACAAATCAAACAAAAATGTATCCAAGGTGTGTATTGTTGTTCATTTTCATCAAATAAACAAAATAAAACCCAGAATGAATCCTGAAAGACAATAAAAGGTCATAAAAGATGCTTCAGCCCAAGTGTTAATGTTACTAAAAGAGCCCAAATTTCTAAAAATATTGCGAAAAACAACAATCTTCTGTTTGAGAGTGAATGTTTGAGGTGTTTAGAAGGCATTTATTTCATTTTTACAAAATTTAATTTTTCACATTTTTCCATGAAAAGTGCCAATAACCCCCCCTTTGGGTTCTAGGTGAAAATCTCACTTGACACAAATCAAACAAAAATGTTTCAATGGTGTGTATTATTGTTCATTTTCATCAAATAAACAAAATAAAACCCAGAATTAATCCTGAAAGACATGAAATGAGCATAAAAGATGCTTTAGCGCAAGTGTTAATGTTACTTAAAGAGCCCAAATTTCTAAAAATATTGCGAAAAACAACAATCTTCTGTTTTAGAGTGAATGTTTGAGGTGTTAAGAAGGCATTTATTTCATTTTTAGAAAATTTAATTTTTCACATTTTTCCATGAAAAGTGCCAATACCCCCCCCTTTGAGTTCTAGGTGAAAATCTCACTCGACACAAATCAAACAAAAATGTATCCAAGGTGTGTATTGTTGTTCATTTTCATCAAATAAACAAAATAAAACCCAGAATGAATCCTGAAAGACAATAAAAGATCATAAAAGATGCTTCAGCCCAGGTGTTAATGTTACTAAAGGAACCCAAATTTCTAAAAATATTGCAAGAAACAACAATCTTCTGTTTTAGAGTGAATGTTTGAGGTGTTAAAAGGCATTTATTTCATTTTTAGAAAATTTAATTTTTCACATTTTTCCATGAAAAGTGCCAATACCCCCCCCTTGGAGTTCTAGGTGAAAATCTCACTCGACACAAATCAAACAAAAATGTATCCAAGGTGTTAATTGTTGTTCATTTTCATCAAATAAACAAAATAAAACCCAGAATGAATCCTGAAAGACAATAAAAGATCATAAAAGATGCTTCAGCCCAGGTGTTAATGTTACTAAAGGAACCCAAATTTCTAAAAATATTGCAAGAAACAACAATCTTCTGTTTTAGAGTGAATGTTTGAGGTGTTAAAAGGCATTTATTTCATTTTTAGAAAATTTAATTTTTCACATTTTTCCATGAAAAGTGCCAATACCCCCCCCTTTGGGTTCTAGGTGAAAATCTCACTCGAAACAAATCAAACAAAAATGTATCCAAGGTGTGTATTGTTGTTCATTTTCATCAAATAAACAAAATAAAACCCAGAATGAATTCTGAAAGACAATAAAAGATCATAAAAGATGCTTCAGCCCAAGTGTTAATGTTACTAAAAGAGCCCAAATTTCTAAAAATATTGCGAAAAAAAACAATCTTCTGTTTTAGAGTGAATGTTTGAGGTGTTTAGAAGGCATTTATTTCATTTTTAGAAAATTTAATTTTTCACATTTTTCCATGAAAAGTGCCAATACCCCCCCCTTTGGGTTCTAGGTGAAAATCTCACTCGAAACAAATCAAACAAAAATGTATCCAAGGTGTGTATTGTTGTTCATTTTCATCAAATAAACAAAATAAAACCCAGAATGAATTCTGAAAGACAATAAAAGATCATAAAAGATGCTTCAGCCCAAGTGTTAATGTTACTAAAAGAGCCCAAATTTCTAAACATATTGTGAAAAACAACAATCTTCTGTTTTAGAGTGAATGTTTGAGGTATTTAGAAGGCATTTATTTCATTTTTAGAAAATTTAATTTTTCACATTTTTCCATGAAAAGTGCCAATACCCCCCATTTGGGTTCTAGGTGAAAATCTCACTTGACGCAAATCAAACAAAAATGTTTCCATGGTGTGTATTGTTGTTCATTTTCATCAAATAAACAAAATAAAACCCAGAATTAATCCTGAAAGATATTAAATAAATGAGCATAAAAGTTGCTTCAGCGCAAGTGTTAATGTTACTAAAAGAGCCCAAATTTCTAAAAATATTGCGAAAAACAACAATCTTCTGTTTTAGAGTGAATGTTTGAGGTGTTTAGAAGGCATTTATTTCATTTTTAGAAAATTTAATTTTTCACATTTTTCCATGAAAAGTGCCAATAACCCCCCCTTTGGGTTCTAGGTGAAAATCTAACTCAACACAAATCAAACAAAAATGTTTCCATGGTGTGTATTATTGTTCATTTTCATCAAATAAACAAAATAAAACCCAGAATTAATCCTGAAAGACATGAAATGAGCATAAAAGATGCTTCAGCGCGAGTGTTAATGTTACTAAAAGAGCCCAAATTTCTAAAAATATTGCGAAAAACAACAATCTTCTGTTTTAGAGTGAATGTTTGAGGTGTTTGGAAGGCATTTATTTCATTTTTAGAAAATTTAATTTTTCACATTTTTCCATGAAAAGTGCCAATATCCCCCCCTTTGGGTTCTAGGTGAAAATCTCACTCGACACAAATCAAACAAAAATGTTTCCATGGTGTGTATTGTTGTTCATTTTCATCAAATAAAAAAAATAAAACCCAGAATTAATCTTGAAAGACAAGAAATGAGCATAAAAGTTGCTTCAGCGAAAGTGTTAATGTTACTAAAAGAGCCCAAATTTCTAAAAATATTGCGAAAAACAACAATCTTCTGTTTTAGAGTGAATGTTTGAGGTGTTTAGAAGGTATTTATTTCATTTTTAGAAAATTTAATTTTTCACTTTTTTCCATGAAAAGTGCCAATACCCCCCCTTTGGGTTCAAGGTGAAAATCTCACTCGAAACAAATCAAACAAAAATGTATCCAAGGTGTGTATTGTTGTTCATTTTCATCAAATAAACAAAATAAAACCCAGAATGAATTCTGAAAGACAATAAATGATCATAAAAGATGCTTCAACCCAGGTTTTAATGTTACTAAAAGAGCCCAAATTTCTAAAAATATTGCGAAAAACAACAATCTTCTGTTTTAGAGTGAATGTTTGAGGTGTTTAGAAGGCATTTATTTCATTTTTAGAAAATTTAATTTTTCACATTTTTCCATGAAAAGTGCCAATACCCCCCCCTTTGGGTTCTAGGTGAAAATCTCACTCGACACAAATCAAACAAAAATGTATCCAAGGTGTGTATTGTTGTTCATTTTCATCAAATAAACAAAATAAAACCCAGAATGTATCCTGAAAGACAATAAATGATCATAATTGATGCTTCAGCCCAGGTTTTAGTGTTACTAAAAGAGCCCAAATTTCTAAAAATATTGCGAAAAACAACAATCTTCTGTTTTAGAGTGAATGTTTGAGGTGTTTAGAAGGCATTTATTTCATTTTTAGAAAATTTAATTTTTCACATTTTTCCATGAAAAGTGCCAATACCCCCCCCTTTGGGTTCTAGGTGAAAATCTCACTTGACACAAATCAAACAAAAATGTTTCCATGGTGTGTATTGTTGTTCATTTTCATCAAATAAACAAAATAAAACCCAGAATTAATCCTGAAAGACATGAAATGAGCATAAAAGATGCTTCAGCGCAAGTGTTAATTTTACTAAAAGAGCCCAAATTTCTAAAGATATTGCGAAAAACAACAATCTTCTGTTTTAGAGTGAATGTTTGAGGTATTTAGAAGGCATTTATTTCATTTTTAGAAAATTTAATTTTTCACATTTTTCCATGAAAAGTGCCAATACCCCCCCCTTTGGGTTCTAGGTGAAAATCTCACTTGACGCAAATCAAACAAAAATGTTTCCATGGTGTGTATTTTTGTTCATTTTCATCAAATAAACAAAATAAAACCCAGAAATAATCCTGAAAGACAATAAATGAGCATAAAAGTTGCTTCAGCGCAAGTGTTAATGTTACTCAAAGAGCCCAAATTTCTAAAAATATTGCGAAAAACAACAATCTTCTGTTTTAGAGTGAATGTTTGAGGTGTTTAGAAGGCATTTATTTCATTTTAGAAAATTTAATTTTTCACATTTTTCCATGAAAAGTGCCAATATCCCCCCCTTTGGGTTCTAGGTGAAAATCTCACTCGACACAAATCAAACAAAAATGTTTCCATGGTGTGTATTGTTGTTCATTTTCATCAAATAAACAAAATAAAACCCAGAATTAATCCTGAAAGACAAGAAATGAGCATAAAAGATGCTTCATCGCAAGTGTTAATGTTACTAAGAGAGCCCAAATTTCTAAAAATATTGCAAAAAACAACAATCTTCTGTTTTAGAGTGAATGTTTGAGGTGTTTAGAAGGCATTTATTTCATTTTTAGAAAATTTAATTTTTCACATTTTTCCATGAAAAGTGCAAATACCCCCCCTTTGGGTTCTAGGTGAAAATCTCACTCGACACAAATCAAACAAAAATGTTTTCATGGTGTGTATTGTTGTTCATTTTCATCAAATAAACAAAATAAAACCCAGAATGATCCTGAAAGACAATAAATGAGCATAAAAGATGCTTCAGCGCAAGTGTTAATGTTACTTAAAGAGCCCATATTTCTAAAAATTTTGCGAATAACAACAATCTTCTGTTTTAGAGTGAATGTTTGAGGTGTTTAGAAGGCATTTATTTCATTTTTAGAAAATTTAATTTTTCACATTTTTCCATGAAAAGTGCCAATACCCCCCCTTTGGGTTCTAGGTGAAAATCTCACTCGACACAAATCAAACAAAAATGTATCCAAGGTGTGTATTGTTGTTCATTTTCATCAAATAAACAAAATAAAACCCAGAATGTATCCTGAAAGACAATAAATGATCATAAAAGATGCTTCAACCCAGGTTTTAATGTTACTAAAAGAGCCCAAATTTCTAAAAATATTGCGAAAAACAACAATCTTCTGTTTTAGAGTGAATGTTTGAGGTGTTTAGAAGGCATTTATTTCATTTTTAGAAAATTTAATATTTCACATTTTTCCATGAAAAGTGCCAATACCCCCCCCTTGGGTTCTAGGTGAAAATCTCATTGACGCTATCAAACAAAAATGTTTCCATGGTGTGTATTGTTGTTCATTTTCATCAAATAAACAAAATATAACCCAGAATTAATCCTGAAAGACAAGAAATGAGCCTAAAAGTTGCTTCAGCGCAAGTGTTAATGTTACTAAAAGAGCCCAAATTTCTAAAAATATTGCGAAAAACAACAATCTTCTGTTTTAGAGTGAATGTTTGAGGTGTTTAGAAGGCATTTATATCATTTTTAGAAAATTTAATTTTTCACATTTTTCCATGAAAGGTGCCAATACCCCCCCCTTTGGGTTCTAGGTGAAAATCTCACTCGTTACAAATCAAACAAAAATGTATCCAAGGTGTGTATTGTTGTTCATTTTCATCAAATAAACAAAATAAAACCCAGAATGAATCCTGAAAGACAATAAAAGATCATAAAAGATGCTTCAGCCCAGGTGTTAATGTTACTAAAAGAACCCAAATTTCTAAAAATATTGCAAAAAACAACATTCTTCTGTTTTAGAGTGAATGTTTGAGGTGTTTAGAAGGCATTTATTTCATTTTTAGAAAAATTAATATTTTACATTTTTCCATGAAAAGTGCAAATACCCCCCCCTTTGGGTTCTAGGTGAAAATCTCACTCGTTACAAATCAAACAAAAATGTATCCAAGGTGTGTATTGTTGTTCATTTTCATCAAATAAACAAATTAAAACCCAGAATGAATCCTGAAAGACAATAAAAGATCATAAAAGATGCTTCAGCCCGAGTGTTAATGTTACTAAAAGAGCCCAAATTTCTAAAAATATTGCGAAAAACAACAATCTTCTGTTTTAGTGTGAATGTTTGAGGTGTTTAGAAGGCATTTATTTCATTTTTACAAAATTTAATTTTTCACATTTTTCCATGAAAAGTGCCAATACCCCCCCTTTGGGTTCTAGGTGAAAATCTCACTTGACACAAATCAAACAAAAATGTTTCCATGGTGTGTATTGTTGCTCATTTTCATCAAATAAACAAAATAAAACCCAGAATTAATCCTGAAAGACATGAAATGAGCATAAAAGATGCTTCAGCGCAAGTGTTTATGTTACTTAAAGAGCCCAAATTTCTAAAAATATTGCGAAAAACAACAATCTTCTGTTTTAGAGTGAATGTTTGAGGTGTTAAGAAGGCATTTATTTCATTTTTAGAAAATTTAATTTTTCACATTTTTCCATGAAAAGTGCCAATACCCCCCCTTTGGGTTCTAGGTGAAAATCTCACTCGACACAAATCAAACAAAAATGTATCCAAGGTGTGTATTGTTGTTCATTTTCATCAAATAAACAAAATAAAACCCAGAATGTATCCTGAAAGACAATAAATGATCATAAAAGATGCTTCAGCCCAGGTGTTAATGTTACTAAAAGAGCCCAAATTTCTAAAAATATTGCGAAAAACAACAATCTTCTGTTTTAGAGTGAATGTTTGAGGTGTTTAGAAGGCATTTATTTCATTTTTAGAAAATTAATTTTTCACATTTTTCCATGAAAAGTGCCAATACACCCCCCTTTGGGTTCTATGTGAAAATCTCACTTGACGCTATCAAACAAAAATGTTTCCATGGTGTGTATTGTTGTTCATTTTCATCAAAATAAACAAAATAAAACCCAGAATGTATCCAGAAAGACAATAAATGATCATAAAAGATGCTTCAGCCCAGGTTTTAATGTTACTAAAAGAGCCCAAATTTCCAAAAATATTGCGAAAAACAACAATCTTCTGTTTTAGAGTGAATGTTTGAGGTGTTTAGAAGGCATTTATTTCATTTTTAGAAAATTTAATTTTTCACATTTTTCCATGAAAAGTGCCAATACCCCCCCCTTTGGGTTCTAGGTGAAAATCTCACTCGACACAAATCAAACAAAAATGTATCCAAGGTGTGTATTGTTGTTCATTTTCATCAAATAAACAAAATAAAACCCAGAATGTATCCTGAAAGACAATAAATGATCATAAAAGATGCTTCAGCCCAGGTGTTAATGTTACTAAAAGAGCCCAAATTTCTAAAAATATTGCGAAAAACAACAATCTTCTGTTTTAGAGTGAATGTTTGAGGTGTTTAGAAGGCATTTATATCATTTTTAGAAAATTTAATTTTTCACATTTTTCCATGAAAAGTGCCAATACCCCCCCCTTTGGGTTCTAGGTGAAAATCTCACTCGTTACAAATCAAACAAAAAAGTATCCAAGGTGTGTATTGTTGTTCATTTTCATCAAATAAACAAAATAAAACCCAGAATGAATCCTGAAAGACAATAAAAGATCATAAAAGATGCTTCAGCCCAGGTGTTAATGTTACTAAAAGAACCCAAATTTCTAAAAATATTGCAAAAAACAACAATCTTCTGTTTTAGAGTGAATGTTTGAGGTGTTTAGAAGGCATTTATTTCATTTTTAGAAAAATTAATTTTTCACATTTTTCCATGAAAAGTTCCAATACCCCCCCCTTTGGGTTCTAGGTGAAAATCTCACTCGAAATAAATCAAACAAAAATGTATCCAAGGTGTGTATTGTTGTTCATTTTCATCAAATAAACAAAATAAAACCCAGAATGAATCCTGAAAGACAATAAAAGATCATAAAAGATGCTTCAGCCCAAGTGTTAATGTTACTAAAAGAGCCCAAATTCCTAAAAATATTGCGAAAAACAACAATCTTCTATTTTAGAGTGAATGTTTGAGGTGTTTAGAAGGCATTTATTTCATTTTTACAAAATTTAATTTTTCACATTTTTCCATGAAAAGTGCCAATACCCCCCCCCTTTTGGTTCTAGGTGAAAATCTCACTTGACACAAATCAAACAAAAATGTTTCCATGGTGTGTAATATTGTTCATTTTCATCAAATAAACAAAATAAAACCCAGAATTAATCCTGAAAGACATGAAATGAGCATAAAAGATGCTTCAGCGCAAGTGTTAATGTTACTTAAAGAGCCCAAATTTCTAAAAATATTGCGAAAAACAACAATCTTCTGTTTTAGAGTGAATGTTTGAGGTGTTAAGAAGGCATTTATTTCATTTTTAGAAAATTTAATTTTTCACATTTTTCCATGAAAAGTGCCAATACCCCCCCCCCCTTTGGGTTCTAGGTGAAAATCTCACTCGACACAAATCAAACAAAAATGTATCCAAGGTGTGTATTGTTGTTCATTTTCATCAAATAAACAAAATAATACCCAGAATGAATCCTGAAAGACAATAAAAGATCATAAAAGATGCTTCAGCCCAAGTGTTAATGTTACTAAAAGAGCCCAAATTTCTAAAAATATTGCGAAAAACAACAATCTTCTGTTTTAGAGTGAATGTTTGAGGTGTTTAGAAGGCATTTATTTCATTTTTAGAAAATTTAATTTTTCACATTTTTCCATGAAAAGTGCCAATACTACCCCCTTTGGGTTCTATGTGAAAATCTCACTTGACGCTATCAAACAAAAATGTTTCCATGGTGTGTATTGTTGTTCATTTTCATCAAATAAATAAAAAAAAACCCAGAATTAATCCTGAAAGACAAGAAATGAGCCTAAAAGTTGCTTCAGCGCAAGTGGTAATGTTACTAAAAGAGCCCAAATTTCTAAAAATATTGCGAAAAACAAAAATCTTCTGTTAAAGAGTGAATGTTTGAGGTGTTTAGAAGGCATTTATTTCATTTTTAGAAAATTTAATTTTTCACATTTTTCCATGAAAAGTGCCAATACCCCCCCCTTTGGGTTCTAGGTGAAAATCTCACTCGTTACAAATCAAACAAAAATGTATCCAAGGTGTGTTTTGTTGTTCATTTTCATCAAATAAACAAAATAAAACCCAGAATGAATCCTGAAAGACAAAAAAAGATCATAAAAGATGCTTCAGCCCAGGTGTTAATGTTACTAAAAGAACCCAAATTTCTAAAATATTGCAAAAAACAACAATCTTCTGTTTTAGAGTGAATGTTTGAGGTGTTTAGAAGGCATTTATTTCATTTTTAGAAAATTTAATTTTTCACATTTTTCCATGAAAAGTGCCAATACCCCCCCCTTTGGGTTCTAGGTGAAAATCTCACTCGTTACAAATCAAACAAAAATGTATCCAAGGTGTGTATTATTGTTCATTTTCATCAAATAAACAAAATAAAACCCAGAATGAATCCTGAAAGACAATAAAAGATCATAAAAGATGCTTCAGCCCAGGTGTTAATGTTACTAAAAGAGCCCATATTTCTAAAAATATTGCGAAAAACAACAATCTTCTGTTTTAGAGTGTTTGTTTGAGGTGTTTAGAAGGCATTTATTTCATTTTTAGAAAATTTAATTTTTCACATTTTTCCATGAAAAGTGCCAATACCCCAATCCCCAATTCCCCAAGTGCCAATGGTATTTGGGTTCTAGGTGAAAATCTAACTTGACACAAATCAAACAAAAATGTTTCCATGGTGTGTATTGTTGTTCATTTTCATCAAATAAACAAAATAAAACCCAAAATTAATCCTGAAAGACATGAAATGAGCATAAAAGATGCTTCAGCGCAAGTGTTAATTTTACTAGAAGAGCCCAAATTTCTAAAAATATTGCGAAAAACAACAATCTTCTGTTTTAGAGTGAATGTTTGAGGTATTTAGAAGGCATTTATTTCATTTTTAGAAAATTTAATTTTTCACATTTTTCCATGAAAAGTGCCAATACCCCCCCCTTTGGGTTCTAGGTGAAAATCTCACTTGACGCAAATCAAACAAAAATGTTTCCATGGTGTGTATTGTTGTTCATTTTCATCAAATAAACAAAATAAAACCCAGAATTAATCCTGAAAGACAATAAATGAGCAGAAAAGTTGCTTCAGCGCAAGTGTTAATGTTACTAAAAGAGCCCAAATTTCTAAAAATATTGCGAAAAACAACAATCTTCTGTTTTAGAGTGAATGTTTGAGGTGTTTAGAAGGTATTTATTTCATTTTTAGAAAATTTAATTTTTCACTTTTTTCCATGAAAAGTGCTAATACCCCCCCCTTTGGTTTCTAGGTGAAAATCTCACTCGACACAAATCAATCAAAAATGTTTCCATGGTGTGTATTGTTGTTCATTTTCATCAAATAAACAAAATAAAACCCAGAATTAATCCTGAAAGACAAGAAATGAGCATAAAAGATGCTTCAGCGCAAGTGTTAATGTTACTAAGAGAGCCCAAATTTCTAAAAATATTGCGAAAAACAACAATTTTCTGTTTTAGAGTGAATGTTTGAGGTGTTTAGAAGGCATTTATTTCATTTTTAGAAAATTTAATTTTTCACATTTTTCCATGAAAAGTGCAAATACCCCCCCTTTGGGTTCTAGGTGAAAATCTCACTCGACACAAATCAAACAAAAATGTTTTCATGGTGTGTATTGTTGTTCATTTTCATCAAATAAACAAAATAAAACCCAGAATGATCCTGAAAGACAATAAATGAGCATAAAAGATGCTTCAGCGCAAGTGTTATTGTTACTTAAAGAGCCCATATTTCTAAAAATATTGCGAAAAACAACTATCTTCTGTTTTAGAGTGAATGTTTGAGGTGTTTAGAAGGCATTTATTTCATTTTTAGAAAATTTAATTTTTCACATTTTTCCATGAAAAGTGCCAATACCCCCCCTTTGGGTTCTATGTGAAAATCTCACTCGACACAAATCAAACAAAAATGTATCCAAGGTGTGTATTGTTGTTCATTTTCATCAAATAAACAAAATAAAACCCAGAATGTATCCTGAAAGACAATAAATGATCATAAAAGATGCTTCAACCCAGGTTTTAATGTTACTAAAAGAGCCCAAATTTTTAAAAATATTGCGAAAAACAACAATCTTCTGTTTTAGAGTGAATGTTTGAGGTGTTTAGAAGGCATTTATTTCATTTTTAGAAAATTTAATTTTTCACATTTTTCCATGAAAAGTGCCAATACCCCCCCCCTTTGGGTTCTAGGTGAAAATCTCACTTGACGCTATCAAACAAAAATGTTTCCATGTTGTGTATTGTTGTTCATTTTCATCAAATAAACAAAATAAAACCCAGAATTAATCCTGAAAGACAAGAAATGAGCCTAAAAGTTGCTTCAGCGCAAGTGTTAATGTTACTAAAAGAGCCCAAATTTCTAAAAATATTGCGAAAAACAACAATCTTCTGTTTTAGAGTGAATGTTTGAGGTGTTTAGAAGGCATTTATTTCATTTTTACAAAATTTAATTTTTCACATTTTTCCATGAAAAGTGCCAATACCCCCCCTTTGGGTTCTAGGTGAAAATCTCACTTGACACAAATCAAACAAAAATGTTTCCATGGTGTGTATTATTGTTCATTTTCATCAAATAAACAAAATAAAACCCAGAATTAATCCTGAAAGACATGAAATGAGCATAAAAGATGCTTCAGCGCAAGTGTTAATGTTACTTAAAGAGCCCAAATTTCTAAAAATATTGCGAAAAACAACAATCTTCTGTTTTAGAGTGAATGTTTGAGGTGTTAAGAAGGCATTTATTTCATTTTTAGAAAATTTAATTTTTCACATTTTTCCATGAAAAGTGCCAATACCCCCCCGTTTGGGTTCTAGGTGAAACTCTTACTCGACACAAATCAAAAAAAAATGTATCCAAGGTGTGTATTGTTGTTCATTTTCATCAAATAAACAAAATAAAACCCAGAATGTATCCTGAAAGACAATAAATGATCATAAAAGATGCTTCAGCCCAGGTGTTAATGTTACTAAAAGAGCCCAAATTTCTAAAAATATTGCGAAAAACAACAATCTTCTGTTTTAGAATGAATGTTTGAGGTGTTTAGAAGGCATTTATTTCATTTTTAGAAAATTAATTTTTCACATTTTTCCATGAAAAGTGCCAATACCCCCCCCTTTTGGTTCTATGTGAAAATCTCACTTGACGCTATCAAACAAAAATGTTTCCATGGTGTGTATTGTTCTTCATTTTCATCAAATAAACAAAATAAAACCCAGAATGTATCCTGAAAGACAATAAATGATCATAAAAGATGCTTCAGCCCAGGTTTTAATGTTACTAAAAGAGCCCAAATTTCTAAAAATATTGCGAAAAACAACAATCTTCTGTTTTAGAGTGAATGTTTGAGGTGTTTAGGAGGCATTTATTTCATTTTTAGAAAATTTAATTTTTCACATTTTTCCATGAAAAGTGCCAATACCCCCCCCTT
Organism: Hetaerina americana; assembly: GCF_022747635.1. Lineage (NCBI taxonomy): Eukaryota > Metazoa > Arthropoda > Insecta > Odonata > Calopterygidae > Hetaerina > Hetaerina americana. Next base: position 52,315 of record NW_027286801.1, on the reverse strand, counting down.
TGGGTTCTGGGTGAAAATCTCACTCGACACAAATCAAACAAAAATGTATCCAAGGTGTGTATTGTTGTTCATTTTCATCAAATAAACAAAAGAAAACCCAGAATGTATCCTGAAAGACAATAAATGATCATAAAAGATGCTTCAGCCCAGGTGTTAATGTTACTAAAAGAGCCCAAATTTCTAAAAATATTGCGAAAAACAACAATCTTCTGTTTTAGAGTGAATGTTTGAGGTGTTTAGAAGGCATTTATTTCATTTTTAGAAAATTAATTTTTCACATTTTTCCATGAAAAGTGCCAATACCCCCCCCTTTGGGTTCTAGGTGAAAATCTCACTTGACGCTATCAAACAAAAATGTTTCCATGGTGTGTATTGTTGTTCATTTTCATCAAATAAACAAAATAAAACCCAGAATTAATCCTGAAAGACAAGAAATGAGCCTAAAAGTTGCTTCAGCGCAAGTGTTAATGTTACTAAAAGAGCCCAAATTTCTAAAAATATTGCGAAAAACAACAATCTTCTGTTTAAGAGTGAATGTTTGAGGTGTTTAGAAGGCATTTATATCATTTTTAGAAAATTTAATTTTTCACATTTTTCCATGAAAAGTGCCAATACCCCCCCCTTTGGGTTCTAGGTGAAAATCTCACTCGTTACAAATCAAACAAAAACGTATCCAAGGTGTGTATTGTTGTTCATTTTCATCAAATAAACAAAATAAAACCCAGAATGAATCCTGAATAACAATAAAAGATCATAAAAGATGCTTCAGCCCAGGTGTTAATGTTACTAAAAGAACCCAAATTTCTAAAAATATTGCAAAAAACAACAATCTTCTGTTTTAGAGTGAATGTTTGAGGTGTTTAGAAGGCATTTATTTCATTTTTAGAAAAATTAATTTTTCACATTTTTCCATGAAAAGTTCCAATACCCCCCCCTTTGGGTTCTAGGTGAAAATCTCACTCGAAACAAATCAAACAAAAATGTATCCAAGGTGTGTATTGTTGTTCATTTTCTTCAAATAAACAAAATAAAACCCAGAATGAATCCTGAAAGACAATAAAAGATTATAAAAGATGCTTCAGCCCAAGTGTTAATGTTACTAAAAGAGCCCAAATTTCTAAAAATATTGCGAAAAACAACAATCTTCTGTTTTAGAGTGTATGTTTGAGGTGTTTAGAAGGCATTTATTTCATTTTTACAAAATTTAATTTTTCACATTTTTCCATGAAAAGTGCGAATACCCCCCCCTTTGGGTTCTAGGTGAAAATCTCACTTGACACAAATCAAACAAAAATGTTTCCATGGTGTGTATTGTTGTTCATTTTCATCAAATAAACAAAAGAAAACCCAGAATTAATCCTGAAAGACAAGAAATGAGCCTAAAAGTTGCTTCAGCGCTAGTGTTAATGTTACTAAAAGAGCCCAAATTTCTAAAAATATTGCGAAAAACAACAATCTTCTGTTTTAGAGTGAATGTTTGAGGTGTTTAGAAGGCATTTATTTCATTTTTACAAAATTTAATTTTTCACATTTTTCCATGAAAAGTGCCAATACCCCCCCTTTAGGTTCTAGGTGAAAATCTCACTTGACACAAATCAAACAAAAATGTTTCCATGGTGTGTATTATTGTTCATTTTCATCAAATAAACAAAATAAAACCCAGAATTAATCCTGAAAGACATGAAATGAGCATAAAAGATGCTTCAGCGCAAGTGTTAATGTTACTTAAAGAGCCCAAATTTCTAAAAATATTGCGAAAAACAACAATCTTCTGTTTTAGAGTGAATGTTTGAGGTGTTAAGAAGGCATTTATTTCATTTTTAGAAAATTTAATTTTTCACATTTTTCCATGAAAAGTGCCAATACCCCCCCCTTTGGGTTCTAGGTGAAAATCTCACTCGACACAAATCAAAAAAAAATGTATCCAAGGTGTGTATTGTTGTTCATTTTCATCAAATAAACAAAATAAAACCAAGAATGTATCCTGAAAGACAATAAATGATCATAAAAGATGCTTCAGCCCAGGTGTTAATGTTACTAAAAGAGCCCAAATTTCTAAAAATATTGCGAAAAACAACAATCTTCTGTTTTAGAGTGAATGTTTGAGGTGTTTAGAAGGCATTTATTTCATTTTTAGAAAATTAATTTTTCACATTTTTCCATGAAAAGTGCCAATACCCCCCCCTTTTGGTTCTATGTGAAAATCTCACTTGACGCTATCAAACAAAAATGTTTCCATGGTGTGTATTGTTCTTCATTTTCATCAAATAAACAAAATAAAACCCAGAATGTATCCTGAAAGACAATAAATGATCATAAAAGATGCTTCAGCCCAGGTTTTAATGTTACTAAAAGAGCCCAAATTTCTAAAAATATTGCGAAAAACAACAATCTTCTGTTTTAGAGTGAATGTTTGAGGTGTTTAGAAGGCATTTATATCATTTTTAGAAAATTTAATTTTTCACATTTTTCCATGAAAAGTGCCAATACCCCCCCTTTGGGTTCTAGGTGAAAATCTCACTCGTTACAAATCAAACAAAAATGTATCCAAGGTGTGTATTGTTGTTCATTTTCATCAAATAAACAAAATAGAACCCAGAATGAATCCTGAATAACAATAAAAGATCATAAAAGATGCTTCAGCCCAGGTGTTAATGTTACTAAAAGAACCCAAATTTCTAAAAATATTGCAAAAAACAACAATCTTCTGTTTTAGAGTGAATGTTTGAGGTGTTTAGAAGGCATTTATTTCATTTTTAGAAAAATTAATTTTTCACATTTTTCCATGAAAAGTTCCAATACCCCCCCCTTTGGGTTCTAGGTGAAAATCTCACTCGAAACAAATCAAACAAAAATGTATCCAAGGTGTGTATTGTTGTTCATTTTCTTCAAATAAACAAAAGAAAACCCAGAATTAATCCTGAAAGACAAGAAATGAGCCTAAAAGTTCCTTCAGCGCTAGTGTTAATGTTACTAAAAGAGCCCAAATTTCTAAAAATATTGCGAAAAACAACAATCTTCTGTTTTAGAGTGAATGTTTGAGGTGTTTAGAAGGCATTTATTTCATTTTTACAAAATTTAATTTTTCACATTTTTCCATGAAAAGTGCCAATACCCCCCCTTTGGGTTCTAGGTGAAAATCTCACTTGACACAAATCAAACAAAAATGTTTCCATGGTGTGTATTATTGTTCATTTTCATCAAATAAACAAAATAAAACCCAGAATTAATCCTGAAAGACATGAAATGAGCATAAAAGATGCTTCAGCGCAAGTGTTAATGTTACTTAAAGAGCCCAAATTTCTAAAAATATTGCGAAAAAACAACAATCTTCTGTTTTAGAGTGAATGTTTGAGGTGTTAAGAAGGCATTTATTTCATTTTTAGAAAATTTAATTTTTCACATTTTTCCATGAAAAGTGCCAATACCCCCCCCTTTGGGTTCTAGGTGAAAATCTCACTCGACACAAATCAAAAAAAAATGTATCCAAGGTGTGTATTGTTGTTCATTTTCATCAAATAAACAAAATAAAACCCAGAATGTATCCTGAAAGACAATAAATGATCATAAAAGATGCTTCAGCCCAGGTGTTAATGTTACTAAAAGAGCCCAAATTTCTAAAAATATTGCGAAAAACAACAATCTTCTGTTTTAGAGTGAATGTTTGGTGTGTTTAGAAGGCATTTATTTCATTTTTAGAAAATTTAATTTTTCACATTTTTCCATGAAAAGTGCCAATACCCCCCCCCTTTGGGTTCTAGGTGAAAATCTCACTCTTTACAAATCAAACAAAAATGTATCCAAGGTGTGTATTGTTGTTCATTTTCATCAAATAAACAAAATAAAACCCAGAATGAATCCTGAAAGACAATAAAAGATCATAAAAGATGCTTCAGCCCAGGTGTTAATGTTACTAAAAGAACCCAAATTTCTAAAAATATTGCAAAAACAACAATCTTCTGTTTTAGAGTGAATGTTTGAGGTGTTTAGAAGGCATTTATTTCATTTTTAGAAAATTTAATTTTTCACATTTTTCCATGAAAAGTGCCAATACCCCCCCCTTTGGGTTCTAGGTGAATATCTCACTCGAAACAAATCAAACAAAAATGTATCCAAGGTGTGTATTGTTGTTCATTTTCATCAAATAAACAAAATAAAACCCAGAATGAATACTGAAAGACAATAAAAGATCATAAAAGATGCTTCAGCCCAAGTGTTAATGTTACTAAAAGAGCCCAAATTTTTAAAAATATTGCGAAAAACAACAATCTTCTGTTTTAGAGTGAATGTTTGAGGTATTTAGAAGGCATTTATTTCATTTTTAGAAAATTTAATTTTTCACATTTTTCCATGAAAAGTGCAAATACCCCCCCCTTTGGGTTCTAGGTGAAAATCTCACTTGACACAAATCAAACAAAAATGTTTCCATGGTGTGTATTGTTGTTCATTTTCATCAAATAAACAAAATAAAACCCAGAATTAATCCTGAAAGACATGAAATGAGCATAAAAGATGCTTCAGCGCAAGTGTTAATTTTACTAAAAGAGCCCAAATTTCTAAAAATATTGCGAAAAACAACAATCTTCTGTTTTAGAGTGAATGTTTGAGGTATTTAGAAGGCATTTATTTCATTTTTAGAAAATTTAATTTTTCACATTTTTCCATGAAAAGTGCCAATACCCCCCCCTTTGGGTTCTATGTGAAAATCTCACTTGACGCTATCAAACAAAAATGTTTCCATGGTGTGTATTGTTGTTCATTTTCATCAAATAAACAAAAAAAAAACCCAGAATTAATCCTGAAAGACAAGAAATGAGCCTAAAAGTTGCTTCAGCGCAAGTGTTAATGTTACTAAAAGAGCCCAATTTTCTAAAAATATTGCGAAAAACAACAATCTTCTGTTTTAGAGTGAATGTTTGCTGTGTTTAGAAGGCATTTATTTCATTTTTAGAAAATTTAATTTTTCACATTTTTCCATGAAAAGTGCCAATAACCCCCCCTTTGGGTTCTAGGTGAAAATCTCACTTGACACAAATCAAACAAAAATGTTTCCATGGTGTGTATTATTGTTCATTTTCATCAAATAAACAAAATAAAACCCAGAATTAATCCTGAAAGACATGAAATGAGCATAAAAGATACTTCAGCGCAAGTGTTAATGTTACTTAAAGAGCCCAAATTTCTAAAAATATTGCAAAAAACAACAATCTTCTGTTTTAGAGTGAATGTTTGAGGTGTTTAGAAGGCATTTATTTCATTTTTAGAAAATTTAATTTTTCACATTTTTCCATGAAAAGTGCCAATACCCCCCCCTTTGGGTTCTAGGTGAAAATCTCACTCGAAACAAATCAAACAAAAATGTATCCAAGGTGTGTATTGTTGTTCATTTTCATCAAATAAACAAAATAAAACCCAGAATGAATCCTGAAAGACAATAAAAGATCATAAAAGATGCTTCAGCCCAAGTGTTAATGTTACTAAAAGAGCCCAAATTTTTAAAAATATTGCGAAAAACAACAATCTTCTGTTTTAGAGTGAATGTTTGAGGTATTTAGAAGGCATTTATTTCATTTTTAGAAAATTTAATTTTTCACATTTTTCCATGAAAAGTGCAAATACCCCCCCCTTTGGGTTCTAGGTGAAAATCTCACTTGACACAAATCAAACAAAAATTTTTCCATGGTGTGTATTGTTGTTCATTTTCATCAAATAAACAAAATAAAACCCAGAATTAATCCTGAAAGACATGAAATGAGCATAAAAGATGCTTCAGCGCAAGTGTTAATTTTACTAAAAGAGCCCAAATTTCTAAAAATATTGCGAAAAACAACAATCTTCTGTTTTAGAGTGAATGTTTGAGGTATTTAGAAGGCATTTATTTCATTTTTAGAAAATTTAATTTTTCACATTTTTCCATGAAAAGTGCCAATACCCCCCCCTTTGGGTTCTATGTGAAAATCTCACTTGACGCTATCAAACAAAAATGTTTCCATGGTGTGTATTGTTGTTCATTTTCATCAAATAAACAAAAAAAAACCCAGAATTAATCCTGAAAGACAAGAAATGAGCCTAAAAGTTGCTTCAGCGCAAGTGTTAATGTTACTAAAAGAGCCCAAATTTCTAAAAATATTGCGAAAAACAACAATCTTCTGTTTTAGAGTGAATGTTTGCTGTGTTTAGAAGGCATTTATTTCATTTTTAGAAAATTTAATTTTTCACATTTTTCCATGAAAAGTGCCAATACCCCCCCCTTTGGGTTCTAGGTGAAAATCTCACTCGTTACAAATCAAACAAAAATGTATCCAAGGTGTGTATTGTTGTTCATTTTCATCAAATAAACAAAATAAAACCCAGAAGAATCCTGAAAGACAATAAAAGATCATAAAAGATGCTTCAGCCCAGGTGTTAATGTTACTAAAAGAACCCAAATTTCTAAAAATATTGCAAAAAACAAAAATCTTCTGTTTTAGAGTGAATGTTTGAGGTATTTAGAAGGCATTTATTTCATTTTTAGAAAATTTAATTTTTCACATTTTTCCATGAAAAGTGCCAATACCCCCCCCCTTTGGGTTCTAGGTGAAAATCTCACTTGACGCAAATCAAAGAAAAATGTTTCCATGGTGTGTATTGTTGTTCATTTTCATCAAATAAACAAAATAAAACCCAGAATTAATCCTGAAAGACAATAAATGAGCATAAAAGTTGCTTCAGCGCAAGTGTTAATGTTACTAAAAGAGCCCAAATTTCTAAAAATATTGCGAAAAACAACAATCTTCTGTTTTAGAGTGAATGTTTGAGGTGTTTAGAAGGCATTTATTTCATTTTTAGAAAATTTAATTTTTCACATTTTTACATGAAAAGTGCCAATATCCCCCCCTTTGGGTTCTAGGTGAAAATCTCACTCGACACAAATCAAACAAAAATGTTTCCATGGTGTGTATTGTTGTTCATTTTCATCAAAAAAACAAAATAAAACCCAGAATTAATCTTGAAAGACAAGAAATGAGCATAACAGATACTTCAGCGCAATGGTTAATGTTACTAAAAGAGCCCAAATTTCTAAAAATATTGCGAAAAACAACAATCTTCTGTTTTAGAGTAAATGTTTGAGGTGTTTAGAAGGCATTTATTTCATTTTTAGAAAATTTAATTTTTCACTTTTTTCCATGAAAAGTGCTAATTCCCCCTTTGGTTTCTAGGTGAAAATCTCACTCGACACAAATCAATCAAAAATGTTTCCATGGTGTGTATTGTTGTTCATTTTCATCAAATAAACAAAATAAAACCCAGAATTAATCCTGAAAGACAAGAAATGAGCCTAAAAGTTGCTTCAGCTCAAGTGTTAATGTTACTAAAAGAGCCCAAATTTCTAAAAATATTGCGAAAAACAACAATCTTCTGTTTTAGAGTGAATGTTTGAGGTGTTTAGAAGGCATTTATATCATTTTTAGAAAATTTAATTTTTCACATTTTTCCATGAAAAGTGCCAATACCCCCCCTTTGGGTTCTAGGTGAAAATCTCACTCGTTACAAATCAAACAAAAATGTATCCAAGGTGTGTATTGTTGTTCATTTTCATCAAATAAACAAAATAGAACCCAGAATGAATCCTGAATAACAATAAAAGATCATAAAAGATGCTTCAGCCCAAGTGTTAATGTTACTAAAAGAGCCCAAATTTCTAAAAATATTGCGAAAAACAACAATCTTCTGTTTTAGAGTGAATGTTTGAGGTGTTTAGAAGGCATTTATTTCATTTTTAGAAAAATTAATTTTTCACATTTTTCCATGAAAAGTTCCAATACCCCCCCCTTTGGGTTCTAGGTGAAAATCTCACTCGAAACAAATCAAACAAAAATGTATCCAAGGTGTGTATTGTTGTTCATTTTCTTTAAATAAACAAAAGAAAACCCAGAATTAATCCTGAAAGACAAGAATTGAGCCTAAAAGTTGCTTCAGCGCTAGTGTTAATGTTACTAAAAGAGCCCAAATTTCTAAAAATATTGCGAAAAACAACAATCTTCTGTTTTAGAGTGAATGTTTGAGGTGTTTAGAAGGCATTTATTTCATTTTTACAAAATTTAATTTTTCACATTTTTCCATGAAAAGTGCCAATACCCCCCCTTTGGGTTCTAGGTGAAAATCTCACTTGACACAAATCAAACAAAAATGTTTCCATGGTGTGTATTATTGTTCATTTTCATCAAATAAACAAAATAAAACCCAGAATTAATCCTGAAAGACATGAAATGAGCATAAAAGATGCTTCAGCGCAAGTGTTAATGTTACTTAAAGAGCCCAAATTTCTAAAAATATTGCGAAAAACAACAATCTTCTGTTTTAGAGTGAATGTTTGAGGTGTTAAGAAGGCATTTATTTCATTTTTAGAAAATTTAATTTTTCACATTTTTCCATGAAAAGTGCCAATACCCCCCCCTTTGGGTTCTAGGTGAAAATCTCACTCGACACAAATCAAAAAAAAATGTATCCAAGGTGTGTATTGTTGTTCATTTTCATCAAATAAACAAAATAAAACCCAGAATGTATCCTGAAAGACAATAAATGATCATAAAAGATGCTTCAGCCCAGGTGTTAATGTTACTAAAAGAGCCCAAATTTCTAAAAATATTGCGAAAAACAACAATCTTCTGTTTTAGAGTGAATGTTTGCTGTGTTTAGAAGGCATTTATTTCATTTTTAGAAAATTTAATTTTTCACATTTTTCCATGAAAAGTGCAAATACCCCCCCCTTTGGGTTCTAGGTGAAAATCTCACTTGACACAAATCAAACAAAAATGTTTCCATGGTGTGTATTGTTGTTCATTTTCATCAAATAAACAAAATAAAACCCAGAATTAATCCTGAAAGACATGAAATGAGCATAAAAGATGCTTCAGCGCAAGTGTTAATTTTACTAAAAGAGCCCAAATTTCTAAAAATATTGCGAAAAACAACAATCTTCTGTTTTAGAGTGAATGTTTGAGGTATTTAGAAGGCATTTATTTCATTTTTAGAAAATTTAATTTTTCACATTTTTCCATGAAAAGTGCCAATACCCCCCCCTTTGGGTTCTATGTGAAAATCTCACTTGACGCTATCAAACAAAAATGTTTCCATGGTGTGTATTGTTGTTCATTTTCATCAAATAAACAAAAAAAAAACCCAGAATTAATCCTGAAAGACAAGAAATGAGCCTAAAAGTTGCTTCAGCGCAAGTGTTAATGTTACTAAAAGAGCCCAATTTTCTAAAAATATTGCGAAAAACAACAATCTTCTGTTTTAGAGTGAATGTTTGCTGTGTTTAGAAGGCATTTATTTCATTTTTAGAAAATTTAATTTTTCACATTTTTCCATGAAAAGTGCCAATAACCCCCCCTTTGGGTTCTAGGTGAAAATCTCACTTGACACAAATCAAACAAAAATGTTTCCATGGTGTGTATTATTGTTCATTTTCATCAAATAAACAAAATAAAACCCAGAATTAATCCTGAAAGACATGAAATGAGCATAAAAGATACTTCAGCGCAAGTGTTAATGTTACTTAAAGAGCCCAAATTTCTAAAAATATTGCAAAAAACAACAATCTTCTGTTTTAGAGTGAATGTTTGAGGTGTTTAGAAGGCATTTATTTCATTTTTAGAAAATTTAATTTTTCACATTTTTCCATGAAAAGTGCCAATACCCCCCCCTTTGGGTTCTAGGTGAAAATCTCACTCGAAACAAATCAAACAAAAATGTATCCAAGGTGTGTATTGTTGTTCATTTTCATCAAATAAACAAAATAAAACCCAGAATGAATCCTGAAAGACAATAAAAGATCATAAAAGATGCTTCAGCCCAAGTGTTAATGTTACTAAAAGAGCCCAAATTTTTAAAAATATTGCGAAAAACAACAATCTTCTGTTTTAGAGTGAATGTTTGAGGTATTTAGAAGGCATTTATTTCATTTTTAGAAAATTTAATTTTTCACATTTTTCCATGAAAAGTGCAAATACCCCCCCCTTTGGGTTCTAGGTGAAAATCTCACTTGACACATATCAAACAAAAATTTTTCCATGGTGTGTATTGTTGTTCATTTTCATCAAATAAACAAAATAAAACCCAGAATTAATCCTGAAAGACATGAAATGAGCATAAAAGATGCTTCAGCGCAAGTGTTAATTTTACTAAAAGAGCCCAAATTTCTAAAAATATTGCGAAAAACAACAATCTTCTGTTTTAGAGTGAATGTTTGAGGTATTTAGAAGGCATTTATTTCATTTTTAGAAAATTTAATTTTTCACATTTTTCCATGAAAAGTGCCAATACCCCCCCCTTTGGGTTCTATGTGAAAATCTCACTTGACGCTATCAAACAAAAATGTTTCCATGGTGTGTATTGTTGTTCATTTTCATCAAATAAACAAAAAAAAAACCCAGAATTAATCCTGAAAGACAAGAAATGAGCCTAAAAGTTGCTTCAGCGCAAGTGTTAATGTTACTAAAAGAGCCCAAATTTCTAAAAATATTGCGAAAAACAACAATCTTCTGTTTTAGAGTGAATGTTTGCTGTGTTTAGAAGGCATTTATTTCATTTTTAGAAAATTTAATTTTTCACATTTTTCCATGAAAAGTGCCAATACCCCCCCCTTTGGGTTCTAGGTGAAAATCTCACTCGTTACAAATCAAACAAAAATGTATCCAAGGTGTGTATTGTTGTTCATTTTCATCAAATAAACAAAATAAAACCCAGAAGAATCCTGAAAGACAATAAAAGATCATAAAAGATGCTTCAGCCCAGGTGTTAATGTTACTAAAAGAACCCAAATTTCTAAAAATATTGCAAAAAACAAAAATCTTCTGTTTTAGAGTGAATGTTTGAGGTATTTAGAAGGCATTTATTTCATTTTTAGAAAATTTAATTTTTCACATTTTTCCATGAAAAGTGCCAATACCCCCCCCCTTTGGGTTCTAGGTGAAAATCTCACTTGACGCAAATCAAACAAAAATGTTTCCATGGTGTGTATTGTTGTTCATTTTCATCAAATAAACAAAATAAAACCCAGAATTAATCCTGAAAGACAATAAATGAGCATAAAAGTTGCTTCAGCGCAAGTGTTAATGTTACTAAAAGAGCCCAAATTTCTAAAAATATTGCGAAAAACAACAATCTTCTGTTTTAGAGTGAATGTTTAAGGTGTTTAGAAGGCATTTATTTCATTTTTAGAAAATTTAATTTTTCACATTTTTACATGAAAAGTGCCAATATCCCCCCCTTTGGGTTCTAGGTGAAAATCTCACTCGACACAAATCAAACAAAAATGTTTCCATGGTGTGTATTGTTGTTCATTTTCATCAAAAAAACAAAATAAAACCCAGAATTAATCTTGAAAGACAAGAAATGAGCATAACAGATACTTCAGCGCAATGGTTAATGTTACTAAAAGAGCCCAAATTTCTAAAAATATTGCGAAAAACAACAATCTTCTGTTTTAGAGTAAATGTTTGAGGTGTTTAGAAGGCATTTATTTCATTTTTAGAAAATTTAATTTTTCACTTTTTTCCATGAAAAGTGCTAATTCCCCCTTTGGTTTCTAGGTGAAAATCTCACTCGACACAAATCAATCAAAAATGTTTCCATGGTGTGTATTGTTGTTCATTTTCATCAAATAAACAAAATAAAACCCAGAATTAATCCTGAAAGACAAGAAATGAGCCTAAAAGTTGCTTCAGCTCAAGTGTTAATGTTACTAAAAGAGCCCAAATTTCTAAAAATATTGCGAAAAACAACAATCTTCTGTTTTAGAGTGAATGTTTGAGGTGTTTAGAAGGCATTTATATCATTTTTAGAAAATTTAATTTTTCACATTTTTCCATGAAAAGTGCCAATACCCCCCCTTTGGGTTCTAGGTGAAAATCTCACTCGTTACAAATCAAACAAAAATGTATCCAAGGTGTGTATTGTTGTTCATTTTCATCAAATAAACAAAATAGAACCCAGAATGAATCCTGAATAACAATAAAAGATCATAAAAGATGCTTCAGCCCAAGTGTTAATGTTACTAAAAGAGCCCAAATTTCTAAAAATATTGCGAAAAACAACAATCTTCTGTTTTAGAGTGAATGTTTGAGGTGTTACAAGGCATTTATTTCATTTTTACAAAATTTAATTTTTCACATTTTTCCATGAAAAGTGCCAATACCCCCCCCTTTGGGTTCTATGTGAAAATCTCACTTGACGCTATCAAACAAAAATGTTTCCATGGTGTGTATTGTTGTTCATTTTCATCAAATAAACAAAAAAAAACCCAGAATTAATCCTGAAAGACAAGAAATGAGCCTAAAAGTTGCTTCAGCGCAAGTGTTAATGTTACTAAAAGAGCCCAAATTTCTAAAAATATTGCGAAAAACAACAATCTTCTGTTTTAGAGTGAATGTTTGCTGTGTTTAGAAGGCATTTATTTCATTTTTAGAAAATTTAATTTTTCACATTTTTCCATGAAAAGTGCCAATACCCCCCCCTTTGGGTTCTAGGTGAAAATCTCACTCGTTACAAATCAAACAAAAATGTATCCAAGGTGTGTATTGTTGTTCATTTTCATCAAATAAACAAAATAAAACCCAGAATGAATCCTGAAAGACAATAAATGATCATAAAAGATGCTTCAGCCCAGGTGTTAATGTTACTAAAAGAGCCCAAATTTCTAAAAATATTGCGAAAAACAACAATCTTCTGTTTTAGAGTGAATGTTTGAGGTGTTTAGAAGGCATTTATTTCATTTTTAGAAAATTAATTTCTCACATTTTTCCATGAAAAGTGCCAATACACCCCCCTTTGGATTCTAGGTGAAAATCTCACTCGACACAAATCAAACAAAAATGTATCCAAGGTGTGTATTGTTGTTCATTTTCATCAAATAAACAAAATAAAACCCAGAATGTATCCTGAAAGACAATAAATGATCATAAAAGATGCTTCAGCTCAGGTGTTAATGTTACTAAAAGAGCCCAAATTTCTAAAAATATTGCGAAAAACAACAATCTTCTGTTTTAGAGTGAATGTTTGAGGTGTTTAGAAGGCATTTATATCATTTTTAGAAAATTTAATTTTTCACATTTTTCCATGAAAAGTGCCAATACCCCCCCCTTTGGGTTCTAGGTGAAAATCTCACTCGTTACAAATCAAACAAAAAAGTATCCAAGGTGTGTATTGTTGTTCATTTTCATCAAATAAACAAAATAAAACCCAAATGAATCCTGAAAGACAATAAAAGATCATTAAAGATGCTTCAGCCCAGGTGTTAATGTTACTAAAAGAACCCAAATTTCTAAAAATATTGCAAAAAACAACAATCTTCTGTTTTAGAGTGAATGTTTGAGGTGTTTAGAAGGCATTTATTTCATTTTTAGAAAATTAATTTTTCACATTTTTCCATGAAAAGTTCCAATACCCCCCCCTTTGGGTTCTAGGTGAAAATCTCACTCGAAACAAATCAAACAAAAATGTATCCAAGGTGTATATTGTTGTTCATTTTCATCAAATAAACAAAATAAAACCCAGAATGAATCCTGAAAGACAATAAAAGATCATAAAAGATGCTTCAGCCCAAGTGTTAATGTTACTAAAAGAGCCCAAATTTCTAAAAATATTGCGAAAAACAACAATCTTCTATTTTAGAGTGAATGTTTGAGGTGTTTAGAAGGCATTTATTTCATTTTTACAAAATTTAATTTTTCACATTTTTCCATGAAAAGTGCCAATACCCCCCCTTTTGGTTCTAGGTGATAATCTCACTTGACACAAATCAAACAAAAATGTTTCCATGGTGTGTAATATTGATCATTTTCATCAAATAAACAAAATAAAACCCAGAATTAATCCTGAAAGACATGAAATGAGCATAAAAGATGCTTCAGCGCAAGTGTTAATGTTACTTAAAGAGCCCAAAATTCTAAAAATATTGCGAAAAACAACAATCTTCTGTTTTAGAGTGAATGTTTGAGGTGTTAAGAAGGCATTTATTTCATTTTTAGAAAATTTAATTTTTCACATTTTTCCATGAAAAGTGCCAATACCCCCCCCCCTTTGGGTTCTAGGTGAAAATCTCACTCTACACAAATCAAACAAAAATGTATCCAAGGTGTGTATTGTTGTTCATTTTCATCAAATAAACAAAATAATACCCAGAATGAATCCTGAAAGACAATAAAAGATCATAATAGATGCTTCAGCCCAAGTGTTAATGTTACTAAAAGAGCCCAAATTTCTAAAAATATTGCGAAAAACAACAATATTCTGTTTTAGAGTGAATGTTTGAGGTGTTAAGAAGGCATTTATTTCATTTTTAGAAAATTTAATTTTTCACATTTTTCCATGAAAAGTGCCAATACCCCCCCCCTTTGGGTTCTAGGTGAAAATCTCACTCGACACAAATCAAACAAAAATGTATCCAAGGTGTGTATTGTTGTTCATTTTCATCAAATAAACAAAAAAAAAACCCAGAATTAATCCTGAAAGACAAGAAATGAGCCTAAAAGTTGCTTCAGCGCAAGACAAAACTGTATCCAAGGTGTGTATTGTTGTTCATTTTCATCAAATAAACAAAATAATACCCAGAATGAATCCTGAAAGACAATAAAAGATCATAATAGATGCTTCAGCCCAAGTGTTAATGTTACTAAAAGAGCCCAAATTTCTAAAAATATTGCGAAAAACAACAATATTCTGTTTTAGAGTGAATGTTTGAGGTGTTAAGAAGGCATTTATTTCATTTTTAGAAAATTTAATTTTTCACATTTTTCCATGAAAAGTGCCAATACCCCCCCCTTTGGGTTCTAGGTGAAAATCTCACTCGACACAAATCAAACAAAAATGTATCCAAGGTGTGTATTGTTGTTCATTTTCATCAAATAAACAAAAAAAAACCCAGAATTAATCCTGAAAGACAAGAAATGAGCCTAAAAGTTGCTTCAGCGCAAGTGGTAATGTTACTAAAAGAGCCCAAATTTCTAAAAATATTGCGAAAAACAAAAATCTTCTGTTTAAGAGTGAATGTTTGAGGTGTTTAGAAGGCATTTATTTCATTTTTAGAAAATTTAATTTTTCACATTTTTCCATGAAAAGTGCCAATACCCCCCCCCTTTGGGTTCTAGGTGAAAATCTCACTCGTTACAAATCAAACAAAAATGTATCCAAGGTGTGTTTTGTTGTTCATTTTCATCAAATAAACAAAATAAAACCCAGAATGAATCCTGAAAGACAATAAAAAATCATAAAAGATGCTTCAGCCCAGGTGTTAATGTTACTAAAAGAACCCAAATTTCTAAAATATTGCAAAAAACAACAATCTTCTGTTTTAGAGTGAATGTTTGAGGTGTTTAGAAGGCATTTATTTCATTTTTAGAAAATTTAATTTTTCACATTTTTCCATGAAAAGTGCCAATACCCCCCCCTTTGGGTTCTAGGTGAAAATCTCACTCGTTACAAATCAAACAAAAATGTATCCAAGGTGTGTATTATTGTTCATTTTCATCAAATAAACAAAATAAAACCCAGAATTAATCCTGAAAGACAATAAATGAGCAGAAAAGTTGCTTCAGCGCAAGTGTTAATGTTACTAAAAGAGCCCAAATTTCTAAAAATATTGCGAAAAACAACAATCTTCTGTTTTAGAGTGAATGTTTGAGGTGTTAAAAGGCATTTATTTCATTTTTAGAAAATTGAATTTTTCACATTTTTCCATGAAAAGTGCCAATATCCCCCCCTTTGGGTTCTAGGTGAAAATCTCACTCGACACAAATCAAACAAAAATGTTTCCATGGTGTGTATTGTTGTTCATTTTCATCAAAAAAACAAAATAAAACCCAGAATTAATCTTGAAAGACAAGAAATGAGTATAAAAGATACTTCAGCGCAATTGTTAATGTTAGTAAAAGAGCCCAAATTTCTAAAAATATTGCGAAAAACAACAATCTTCTGTTTTAGAGTGAATGTTTGAGGTGTTTAGAAGGTATTTATTTCATTTTTAGAAAATTTAATTTTTCACTTTTTTCCATGAAAAGTGCTAATCCCCCCCCCCTTTGGTTTCTAGGTGAAAATCTCACTCGACACAAATCAATCAAAAATGTTTCCATGGTGTGTATTGTTGTTCATTTTCATCAAAAAAACAAAATAAAACCCAGAATTAATCTTGAAAGACAAGAAATGAGCATAAAAGATACTTCAGCGCAATGGTTAATGTTACTAAAAGAGCCCAAATTTCTAAAAATATTGCGAAAAACAACAATCTTCTGTTTTAGAGTGAATGTTTGAGGTGTTTAGAAGGTATTTATTTCATTTTTAGAAAATTTAATTTTTCACTTTTTTCCATGAAAAGTGCTAATACCCCCCCCTTTGGTTTCTAGGTGAAAATCTCACTCGACACAAATCAATCAAAAATGTTTCCATGGTGTGTATTGTTGTTCATTTTCATCAAATAAACAAAAGAAAACCCAGAATTAATCCTGAAAGACAAGAAATGAGCATAAAAGATGCTTCAGCGCAAGTGTTAATGTTACTAAGAGAGCCCAAATTTCTAAAAATATTGCGAAAAACAACAATCTTCTGTTTTAGAGTGAATGTTTGAGGTGTTTGGAAGGCATTTATTTCATTTTTAGAAAATTTAATTTTTCACATTTTTCCATGAAAAGTGCAAATACCCCCCCTTTGGGTTCTAGGTGAAAATCTCACTCGACACAAATCAAACAAAAATGTTTTCATGGTGTGTATTGTTGTTCATTTTCATCAAATAAACAAAATAAAACCCAGAATGATCCTGAAAGACAATAAATGAGCATAAAAGATGCTTCAGCGCAAGTGTTAATGTTACTTAAAGAGCCCATATTTCTAAAAATATTGCGAAAAACAACTATCTTCTGTTTTAGAGTGAATGTTTGAGGTGTTTAGAAGGCATTTATTTCAATTTTAGAAAATTTAATTTTTCACATTTTTCCATTAAAAGTGCCAATACCCCCCCCTTCGGGTTCTAGGTGAAAATCTCACTCGACACAAATCAAACAAAAATGTATCCAAGGTGTGTATTGTTGTTCATTTTCATCAAATAAACAAAATAAAACCCAGAATGTATCCTGAAAGACAATAAATGATCATAAAAGATGCTTCAGCTCAGGTGTTAATGTTACTAAAAGAGCCCAAATTTCTAAAAATATTGCGAAAAACAACAATCTTCTGTTTTAGAGTGAATGTTTGAGGTGTTTAGAAGGCATTTATATCATTTTTAGAAAATTTAATTTTTCACATTTTTCCATGAAAAGTGCCAATACCCCCCCCTTTGGGTTCTAGGTGAAAATCTCACTCGTTACAAATCAAACAAAAAAGTATCCAAGGTGTGTATTGTTGTTCATTTTCATCAAATAAACAAAATAAAACCCAGAATGAATCCTGAAAGACAATAAAAGATCATTAAAGATGCTTCAGCCCAGGTGTTAATGTTACTAAAAGAACCCAAATTTCTAAAAATATTGCAAAAAACAACAATCTTCTGTTTTAGAGTGAATGTTTGAGGTGTTTAGAAGGCATTTATTTCATTTTTAGAAAAATTAATTTTTCACATTTTTCCATGAAAAGTTCCAATACCCCCCCCTTTGGGTTCTAGGTGAAAATCTCACTCGAAACAAATCAAACAAAAATGTATCCAAGGTGTATATTGTTGTTCATTTTCATCAAATAAACAAAATAAAACCCAGAATGAATCCTGAAAGACAATAAAAGATCATAAAAGATGCTTCAGCCCAAGTGTTAATGTTACTAAAAGAGCCCAAATTTCTAAAAATATTGCGAAAAACAACAATCTTCTATTTTAGAGTGAATGTTTGAGGTGTTTAGAAGGCATTTATTTCATTTTTACAAAATTTAATTTTTCACATTTTTCCATGAAAAGTGCCAATACCCCCCCTTTTGGTTCTAGGTGATAATCTCACTTGACACAAATCAAACAAAAATGTTTCCATGGTGTGTAATATTGATCATTTTCATCAAATAAACAAAATAAAACCCAGAATTAATCCTGAAAGACATGAAATGAGCATAAAAGATGCTTCAGCGCAAGTGTTAATGTTACTTAAAGAGCCCAAAATTCTAAAAATATTGCGAAAAACAACAATCTTCTGTTTTAGAGTGAATGTTTGAGGTGTTAAGAAGGCATTTATTTCATTTTTAGAAAATTTAATTTTTCACATTTTTCCATGAAAAGTGCCAATACCCCCCCCCCTTTGGGTTCTAGGTGAAAATCTCACTCTACACAAATCAAACAAAAATGTATCCAAGGTGTGTATTGTTGTTCATTTTCATCAAATAAACAAAATAATACCCAGAATGAATCCTGAAAGACAATAAAAGATCATAATAGATGCTTCAGCCCAAGTGTTAATGTTACTAAAAGAGCCCAAATTTCTAAAAATATTGCGAAAAACAACAATATTCTGTTTTAGAGTGAATGTTTGAGGTGTTAAGAAGGCATTTATTTCATTTTTAGAAAATTTAATTTTTCACATTTTTCCATGAAAAGTGCCAATACCCCCCCCCTTTGGGTTCTAGGTGAAAATCTCACTCGACACAAATCAAACAAAAATGTATCCAAGGTGTGTATTGTTGTTCATTTTCATCAAATAAACAAAAAAAAACCCAGAATTAATCCTGAAAGACAAGAAATGAGCCTAAAAGTTGCTTCAGCGCAAGACAAAACTGTATCCAAGGTGTGTATTGTTGTTCATTTTCATCAAATAAACAAAATAATACCCAGAATGAATCCTGAAAGACAATAAAAGATCATAATAGATGCTTCAGCCCAAGTGTTAATGTTACTAAAAGAGCCCAAATTTCTAAAAATATTGCGAAAAACAACAATATTCTGTTTTAGAGTGAATGTTTGAGGTGTTAAGAAGGCATTTATTTCATTTTTAGAAAATTTAATTTTTCACATTTTTCCATGAAAAGTGCCAATACCCCCCCCCTTTGGGTTCTAGGTGAAAATCTCACTCGACACAAATCAAACAAAAATGTATCCAAGGTGTGTATTGTTGTTCATTTTCATCAAATAAACAAAAAAAAACCCAGAATTAATCCTGAAAGACAAGAAATGAGCCTAAAAGTTGCTTCAGCGCAAGTGGTAATGTTACTAAAAGAGCCCAAATTTCTAAAAATATTGCGAAAAACAAAAATCTTCTGTTTAAGAGTGAATGTTTGAGGTGTTTAGAAGGCATTTATTTCATTTTTAGAAAATTTAATTTTTCACATTTTTCCATGAAAAGTGCCAATACCCCCCCCCTTTGGGTTCTAGGTGAAAATCTCACTCGTTACAAATCAAACAAAAATGTATCCAAGGTGTGTTTTGTTGTTCATTTTCATCAAATAAACAAAATAAAACCCAGAATGAATCCTGAAAGACAATAAAAAATCATAAAAGATGCTTCAGCCCAGGTGTTAATGTTACTAAAAGAACCCAAATTTCTAAAATATTGCAAAAAACAACAATCTTCTGTTTTAGAGTGAATGTTTGAGGTGTTTAGAAGGCATTTATTTCATTTTTAGAAAATTTAATTTTTCACATTTTTCCATGAAAAGTGCCAATACCCCCCCCTTTGGGTTCTAGGTGAAAATCTCACTCGTTACAAATCAAACAAAAATGTATCCAAGGTGTGTATTATTGTTCATTTTCATCAAATAAACAAAATAAAACCCAGAATTAATCCTGAAAGACAATAAATGAGCAGAAAAGTTGCTTCAGCGCAAGTGTTAATGTTACTAAAAGAGCCCAAATTTCTAAAAATATTGCGAAAAACAACAATCTTCTGTTTTAGAGTGAATGTTTGAGGTGTTAAAAGGCATTTATTTCATTTTTAGAAAATTGAATTTTTCACATTTTTCCATGAAAAGTGCCAATATCCCCCCCTTTGGGTTCTAGGTGAAAATCTCACTCGACACAAATCAAACAAAAATGTTTCCATGGTGTGTATTGTTGTTCATTTTCATCAAAAAAACAAAATAAAACCCAGAATTAATCTTGAAAGACAAGAAATGAGTATAAAAGATACTTCAGCGCAATTGTTAATGTTAGTAAAAGAGCCCAAATTTCTAAAAATATTGCGAAAAACAACAATCTTCTGTTTTAGAGTGAATGTTTGAGGTGTTTAGAAGGTATTTATTTCATTTTTAGAAAATTTAATTTTTCACTTTTTTCCATGAAAAGTGCTAATCCCCCCCCCCTTTGGTTTCTAGGTGAAAATCTCACTCGACACAAATCAATCAAAAATGTTTCCATGGTGTGTATTGTTGTTCATTTTCATCAAAAAAACAAAATAAAACCCAGAATTAATCTTGAAAGACAAGAAATGAGCATAAAAGATACTTCAGCGCAATGGTTAATGTTACTAAAAGAGCCCAAATTTCTAAAAATATTGCGAAAAACAACAATCTTCTGTTTTAGAGTGAATGTTTGAGGTGTTTAGAAGGTATTTATTTCATTTTTAGAAAATTTAATTTTTCACTTTTTTCCATGAAAAGTGCTAATACCCCCCCCTTTGGTTTCTAGGTGAAAATCTCACTCGACACAAATCAATCAAAAATGTTTCCATGGTGTGTATTGTTGTTCATTTTCATCAAATAAACAAAAGAAAACCCAGAATTAATCCTGAAAGACAAGAAATGAGCATAAAAGATGCTTCAGCGCAAGTGTTAATGTTACTAAGAGAGCCCAAATTTCTAAAAATATTGCGAAAAACAACAATCTTCTGTTTTAGAGTGAATGTTTGAGGTGTTTGGAAGGCATTTATTTCATTTTTAGAAAATTTAATTTTTCACATTTTTCCATGAAAAGTGCAAATACCCCCCCTTTGGGTTCTAGGTGAAAATCTCACTCGACACAAATCAAACAAAAATGTTTTCATGGTGTGTATTGTTGTTCATTTTCATCAAATAAACAAAATAAAACCCAGAATGATCCTGAAAGACAATAAATGAGCATAAAAGATGCTTCAGCGCAAGTGTTAATGTTACTTAAAGAGCCCATATTTCTAAAAATATTGCGAAAAACAACTATCTTCTGTTTTAGAGTGAATGTTTGAGGTGTTTAGAAGGCATTTATTTCAATTTTAGAAAATTTAATTTTTCACATTTTTCCATTAAAAGTGCCAATACCCCCCCCTTCGGGTTCTAGGTGAAAATCTCACTCGACACAAATCAAACAAAAATGTATCCAAGGTGTGTATTGTTGTTCATTTCCATCAAATAAACAAAATAAAACCCAGAATGTATCCTGAAAGACAATAAATGATCATAAAAGATGCTTCAACCCAGGTTTTAATGTTACTAAAAGAGCCCAAATTTCTAAAAATATTGCGAAAAACAACAATCTTCTGTTTTACAGTGAATGTTTGAGGTGTTTAGAAGGCATTTACTTCATTTTTAGAAAATTTAATTTTTCACATTTTTCCATGAAAAGTGCCAATACCCCCCCCTTTGGGTTCTAGGTGAAAATCTCACTTGACGCTATCAAACAAAAATGTTTCCATGGTGTGTATTGTTGTTCATTTTCATCAAATAAACAAAATAAAACCCAGAATTAATCCTGAAAGACAAGAAATGAGCCTAAAAGTTGCTTCAGCGCAAGTGTTAATGTTACTAAAAGAGCCCAAATTTCTAAAAATATTGCGAAAAACAACAATCTTCTGTTTTAGAGTGAATGTTTGAGGTGTTTGGAAGGCATTTATTTCATTTTTAGAAAATTTAATTTTTCACATTTTTCCATGAAAAGTGCAAATACCCCCCCTTTGGGTTCTAGGTGAAAATCTCACTCGACACAAATCAAACAAAAATGTTTTCATGGTGTGTATTGTTGTTCATTTTCATCAAATAAACAAAATAAAACCCAGAATGATCCTGAAAGACAATAAATGAGCATAAAAGATGCTTCAGCGCAAGTGTTAATGTTACTTAAAGAGCCCATATTTCTAAAAATATTGCGAAAAACAACTATCTTCTGTTTTAGAGTGAATGTTTGAGGTGTTTAGAAGGCATTTATTTCAATTTTAGAAAATTTAATTTTTCACATTTTTCCATTAAAAGTGCCAATACCCCCCCCTTCGGGTTCTAGGTGAAAATCTCACTCGACACAAATCAAACAAAAATGTATCCAAGGTGTGTATTGTTGTTCATTTCCATCAAATAAACAAAATAAAACCCAGAATGTATCCTGAAAGACAATAAATGATCATAAAAGATGCTTCAACCCAGGTTTTAATGTTACTAAAAGAGCCCAAATTTCTAAAAATATTGCGAAAACAACAATCTTCTGTTTTACAGTGAATGTTTGAGGTGTTTAGAAGGCATTTATTTCATTTTTAGAAAATTTAATTTTTCACATTTTTCCATGAAAAGTGCCAATACCCCCCCCTTTGGGTTCTAGGTGAAAATCTCACTTGACGCTATCAAACAAAAATGTTTCCATGGTGTGTATTGTTGTTCATTTTCATCAAATAAACAAAATAAAACCCAGAATTAATCCTGAAAGACAAGAAATGAGCCTAAAAGTTGCTTCAGCGCAAGTGTTAATGTTACTAAAAGAGCCCAAATTTCTAAAAATATTGCGAAAAACAACAATCTTCTGTTTTAGAGTGAATGTTTGAGGTGTTTAGAAGGCATTTATTTCATTTTTACAAAATTTAATTTTTCACATTTTTCCATGAAAAGTGCCAATACCCCCCCTTTGGGTTCTAGGTGAAAATCTCACTTGACACAAATCAAACAAAAATGTTTCCATGGTGTGTATTATTGTTCATCTTCATCAAATAAACAAAATAAAACCCAGAATTAATCCTGAAAGACATGAAATGAGCATAAAAGATGCTTCAGCGCAAGTGTTAATGTTACTTAAAGAGCCCAAATTTCTAAAAATATTGCGAAAAACAACAATCTTCTGTTTTAGAGTGAATGTTTGAGGTGTTAAGAAGGCATTTATTTCATTTTTAGAAAATTTAATTTTTCACATTTTTCCATGAAAAGTGCCAATACCCCCCCCTTTGGGTTCTAGGTGAAAATCTCACTCGACACAAATCAAAAAAAAATGTATCCAAGGTGTGTATTGTTGTTCATTTTCATCAAATAAACAAAATAAAACCCAGAATGTATCCTGAAAGACAATAAATGATCATAAAAGATGCTTCAGCCCAGGTGTTAATGTTACTAAAAGAGCCCAAATTTCTAAAAATATTGCGAAAAACAACAATCTTCTGTTTTAGAATGAATGTTTGAGGTTTTTAGAAGGCATTTATTTCATTTTTAGAAAATTAATTTTTCACATTTTTTCATGAAAAGTGCCAATACCCCCCCCTTTTGGTTCTATGTGAAAATCTCACTTGACGCTATCAAACAAAAATGTTTCCATGGTGTGTATTGTTCTTCATTTTCATCAAATAAACAAAATAAAACCCAGAATGTATCCTGAAAGACAATAAATGATCATAAAAGATGCTTCAGCCCAGGTTTTAATGTTACTAAAAGAGCCCAAATTTCTAAAAATATTGCGAAAAACAACAATCTTCTGTTTTAGAGTGAATGTTTGAGGTGTTTAGGAGGCATTTATTTCATTTTTAGAAAATTTAATTTTTCACATTTTTCCATGAAAAGTGCCAATGCCCTTTGGGTTCTAGGTGAAAATCTCACTCGACACAAATCAAACAAAAATGTATCCAAGGTGTGTATTGTTGTTCATTTTCATCAAATAAACAAAAGAAAACCCAGAATGTATCCTGAAAGACAATAAATGATCATAAAAGATGCTTCAGCCCAGGTGTTAATGTTACTAAAAGAGCCCAAATTTCTAAAAATATTGCGAAAAACAACAATCTTCTGTTTTAGAGTGAATGTTTGAGGTGTTTAGAAGGCATTTATTTCATTTTTAGAAAATTAATTTTTCACATTTTTCCATGAAAAGTGCCAATACCCCCCCCTTTGGGTCCTAGGTGAAAATCTCACTTGACGCTATCAAACAAAAATGTTTCCATGGTGTGTATTGTTGTTCATTTTCATCAAATAAACAAAATAAAACCCAGAATTAATCCTGAAAGACAAGAAATGAGCCTAAAAGTTGCTTCAGCGCAAGTGTTTATGTTACTAAAAGAGCCCAAATTTCTAAAAATATTGCGAAAAACAACAATCTTCTGTTTTAGAGTGAATGTTTGAGGTGTTTAGAAGGCATTTATATCATTTTTAGAAAATTTAATTTTTCACATTTTTCCATGAAAAGTGCCAATACCCCCCCCTTTGGGTTCTAGGTGAAAATCTCAATCGTTACAAATCAAACAAAAACGTATCCAAGGTGTGTATTGTTGTTCATTTTCATCAAATAAACAAAATAGAACCCAGAATGAATCCTGAATAACAATAAAAGATCATAAAAGATGCTTCAGCCCAGGTGTTAATGTTACTAAAAGAACCCAAATTTCTAAAAATATTGCAAAAACAACAATCTTCTGTTTTAGAGTGAATGTTTGAGGTGTTTAGAAGGCATTTATTTCATTTTTAGAAAAATTAATTTTTCACATTTTTCCATGAAAAGTTCCAATACCCCCCCTTTGGGTTCTAGGTGAAAATCTCACTCGAAACAAATCAAACAAAAATGTATCCAAGGTGTGTATTGTTGTTCATTTTCTTCAAATAAACAAAATAAAACCCAGAATGAATCCTGAAAGACAATAAAAGATTATAAAAGATGCTTCAGCCCAAGTGTTAATGTTACTAAAAGAGCCCAAATTTCTAAAAATATTGCGAAAAACAACAATCTTCTGTTTTAGAGTGAATGTTTGAGGTGTTTAGAAGGTATTTATTTCATTTTTAGAAAATTTAATTTTTCACTTTTTTCCATGAAAAGTGCTAATACCCCCCCTTTGGTTTCTAGGTGAAAATCTCACTCGACACAAATCAATCAAAAATGTTTCCATGGTGTGTATTGTTGTTCATTTTCATCAAATAAACAAAATAAAACCCAGAATTAATCCTGAAAGACAAGAAATGAGCATAAAACATGCTTCAGCGCAAGTGTTAATGTTACTAAGAGAGCCCAAATTTCTAAAAATATTGCGAAAAACAACAATCTTCTGTTTTAGAGTGAATGTTTGAGGTGTTTGGAAGGCATTTATTTCATTTTTAGAAAATTTAATTTTTCACATTTTTCCATGAAAAGTGCAAATACCCCCCCTTTGGGTTCTAGGTGAAAATCTCACTCGACACAAATCAAACAAAAATGTTTTCATGGTGTGTATTGTTGTTCATTTTCATCAAATAAACAAAATAAAACCCAGAATGATCCTGAAAGACAATAAAGGAGCATAAAAGATGCTTCAGCGCAAGTGTTAATGTTACTTAAAGAGCCCATATTTCTAAAAATATTGCGAAAAACAACTATCTTCTGTTTTAGAGTGAATGTTTGAGGTGTTTAGAAGGCATTTATTTCATTTTTAGAAAATTTAATTTTTCACATTTTTCCATGAAAAGTGCCAATACCCCCCCTTTGGGTTCTAGGTGAAAATCTCACTCGACACAAATCAAACAAAAATGTATCCAAGGTGTGTATTGTTGTTCATTTTCATCAAATAAACAAAATAAAACCCAGAATGTATCCTGAAAGACAATAAATGATCATAAAAGATGCTTCAACCCAGGTTTTAATGTTACTAAAAGAGCCCAAATTTCTAAAAATATTGCGAAAAACAACAATCTTCTGTTTTACAGTGAATGTTTGAGGTGTTTAGAAGGCATTTATTTCATTTTTAGAAAATTTAATTTTTCACATTTTTCCATGAAAAGTGCCAATACCCCCCCCTTTGGGTTCTAGGTGAAAATCTCACTTGACGCTATCAAACAAAAATGTTTCCATGGTGTGTATTGTTGTTCATTTTCATCAAATAAACAAAATAAAACCCAGAATTAATCCTGAAAGACAAGAAATGAGCCTAAAAGTTGCTTCAGCGCAAGTGTTAATGTTACTAAAAGAGCCCAAATTTCTAAAAATATTGCGAAAAACAACAATCTTCTGTTTTAGAGTGAATGTTTGAGGTGATTAGAAGGCATTTATTTCATTTTTACAAAATTTAATTTTTCACATTTTTCCATGAAAAGTGCCAATACCCCCCCTTTAGGTTCTAGGTGAAAATCTCACTTGACACAAATCAAACAAAAATGTTTCCATGGTGCCCCCTTTGGGTTCTAGGTGAAAATCTCACTCGACACAAATCAAAAAAAAATGTATCCAAGGTGTGTATTGTTGTTCATTTTCATCAAATAAACAAAATAAAACCCAGAATGTATCCTGAAAGACAATAAATGATCATAAAAGATGCTTCAGCCCAGGTGTTAATGTTACTAAAAGAGCCCAAATTTCTAAAAATATTGCGAAAAACAACAATCTTCTGTTTTAGAGTGAATGTTTGAGGTGTTTAGAAGGCATTTATTTCATTTTTAGAAAATTAATTTTTCACATTTTTCCATGAAAAGTGCCAATACCCCCCCTTTGGGTTCTATGTGAAAATCTCACTTGACGCTATCAAACAAAAATGTTTCCATGGTGTGTATTGTTCTTCATTTTCATCAAATAAACAAAATAAAACCCAGAATGTATCCTGAAAGACAATAAATGATCATAAAAGATGCTTCAGCCCAGGTTTTAATGTTACTAAAAGAGCCCAAATTTCTAAAAATATTGCGAAAAACAACAATCTTCTGTTTTAGAGTGAATGTTTGAGGTGTTTAGGAGGCATTTATTTCATTTTTAGAAAATTTAATTTTTCACATTTTTCCATGAAAAGTGCCAATACCCCCCCCTTTGGGTTCTAGGTGAAAATCTCACTCGACACAAATCAAACAAAAATGTATCCAAGGTGTGTATTGTTGTTCATTTTCATCAAATAAACAAAAGAAAACCCAGAATGTATCCTGAAAGACAATAATAGATCATAAAAGATGCTTCAGCCCAGGTGTTAATGTTACTAAAAGAGCCCAAATTTCTAAAAATATTGCGAAAAACAACAATCTTCTGTTTTAGAGTGAATGTTTGAGGTGTTAAAAGGCATTTATTTCATTTTTAGAAAATTAATTTTTCACATTTTTCCATGAAAAGTGCCAATACCCCCCCCTTTGGGTTCTAGGTGAAAATCTCACTTGACGATATCAAACAAAAATGTTTCCATGGTGTGTATTGTTGTTCATTTTCATCAAATAAACAAAATAAAACCCAGAATTAATCCTGAAAGACAAGAAATGAGCCTAAAAGTTGCTTCAGCGCAAGTGTTAATGTTACTAAAAGAGCCCAAATTTCTAAAAATATTGCGAAAAACAACAATCTTCTGTTTTAGAGTGAATGTTTGAGGTGTTTAGAAGGCATTTATATCATTTTTAGAAAATTTAATTTTTCACATTTTTCCATGAAAAGTGCCAATACCCCCCCTTTCGGGTTCTAGGTGAAAATCTCACTCGTTACAAATCAAACAAAAACGTATCCAAGGTGTGTATTGTTGTTCATTTTCATCAAATAAACAAAATAGAACCCAGAATGAATCCTGAATAACAATAAAAGATCATAAAAGATGCTTCAGCCCAGGTGTTAATGTTACTAAAAGAACCCAAATTTCTAAAAATATTGCAAAAAACAACAATCTTCTGTTTTAGAGTGAATGTTTGAGGTGTTTAGAAGGCATTTATTTCATTTTTAGAAAAATTAATTTTTCACATTTTTCCATGAAAAGTTCCAATACCCCCCCCTTTGGGTTCTAGGTGAAAATCTCACTCGAAACATATCAAACAAAAATGTATCCAAGGTGTGTATTGTTGTTCATTTTCTTCAAATAAACAAAATAAAACCCAGAATGAATCCTGAAAGACAATAAAAGATTATAAAAGATGCTTCAGCCCAAGTGTTAATGTTACTAAAAGAGCCCAAATTTCTAAAAATATTGCGAAAAACAACAATCTTCTGTTTTAGAGGGTATGTTTGAGGTGTTTAGAAGGCATTTATTTCATTTTTACAAAATTTAATTTTTCACATTTTTCCATGAAAAGTGCCAATACCCCCCCCTTTGGGTTCTAGATGAAAATCTCACTTGACACAAATCAAACAAAAATGTTTCCATGGTGTGTATTGTTGTTCATTTTCATCAAATAAACAAAATAAACCCAGAATTAATCCTGAAAGACAAGAAATGAGCCTAAAAGTTGCTTCAGCGCAAGTGTTAATGTTACTAAAAGAGCCCAAATTTCTAAAAATATTGCGAAAAACAACAATCTTCTGTTTTAGAGTGAA
Organism: Hetaerina americana; assembly: GCF_022747635.1. Taxonomy (NCBI): domain Eukaryota; kingdom Metazoa; phylum Arthropoda; class Insecta; order Odonata; family Calopterygidae; genus Hetaerina; species Hetaerina americana. The sequence goes on along the minus strand of NW_027286801.1, from coordinate 23,991 downwards.
TGTTTGAGGTGTTTAGAAGGCATTTATTTCATTTTTAGAAAATTTAATTTTTCACATTTTTCCATGAAAAGTGCCAATACCCCCCCTTTGGGTTCTAGGTGAAAATCTCACTTGACACAAATAAACAAAAATGTTTCCATGGTGTGTATTATTGTTCATTTTCATCAAATAAACAAAATAAAACCCAGAATTAATCCTGAAAGACATGAAATGAGCATAAAAGATGCTTCAGCGCAAGTGTTAATGTTACTTAAAGAGCCCAAATTTCTAAAAATATTGCGAAAAACAACAATCTTCTGTTTTAGAGTGAATGTTTGAGGTGTTAAGAAGGCATTTATTTCATTTTTAGAAAATTTAATTTTTCACATTTTTCCATGAAAAGTGCCAATACCCCCCCCTTTGGGTTCTAGGTGAAAATCTCACTCGAAACAAATCAAAAAAAAATGTATCCAAGGTGTGTATTGTTGTTCATTTTCATCAAAAAAACAAAATAAAACCCAGAATGTATCCTGAAAGACAATAAATGATCATAAAAGATGCTTCAGCCCAGGTGTTAATGTTACTAAAAGAGCCCAAATTTCTAAAAATATTGCGAAAAACAACAATCTTCTGTTTTAGAGTGAATGTTTGAGGTGTTTAGAAGGCATTTATTTCATTTTTAGAAAATTAATTTTTCACATTTTTCCATGAAAAGTGCCAATACCCCCCCCTTTTGGTTCTATGTGAAAATCTCACTTGACGCTATCAAACAAAAATGTTTCCATGGTGTGTATTGTTCTTCATTTTCATCAAATAAACAAAATAAAACCCAGAATGTATCCTGAAAGACAATAAATGATCATAAAAGATGCTTCAGCCCAGGTTTTAATGTTACTAAAAGAGCCCAAATTTCTAAAAATATTGCGAAAAACAACAATCTTCTGTTTTAGAGTGAATGTTTGAGGTGTTTAGAAGGCATTTATTTCATTTTTAGAAAATTTATTTTTTCACATTTTTCCATGAAAAGTGCCAATACCCCCCTTTTGGGTTCTAGGTGAAAATCTCACTCGACACAAATCAAACAAAAATGTATCCAAGGTGTGTATTGTTGTTCATTTTCATCAAATAAACAAAAGAAAACCCAGAATGTATCCTGAAAGACAATAAATGATCATAAAAGATGCTTCAGCCCAGGTGTTAATGTTACTAAAAGAGCCCAAATTTCTAAAAATATTGCGAAAAACAACAATCTTCTGTTTTAGAGTGAATGTTTGAAGTGTTTAGAAGGCATTTATTTCATTTTTAGAAAATTAATTTTTCACATTTTTCCATGAAAAGTGCCAATACCCCCCCCTTTGGGTTCTAGGTGAAAATCTCACTTGACGCTATCAAACAAAAATGTTTCCATGGTGTGTATTGTTGTTCATTTTCATCAAATAAACAAAATAAAACCCAGAATTAATCCTGAAAGACAAGAAATGAGCCTAAAAGTTGCTTCAGCGCAAGTGTTAATGTTACTAAAAGAGCCCAAATTTCTAAAAATATTGCGAAAAACAACAATCTTCTGTTTTAGAGTGAATGTTTGAGGTGTTTAGAAGGCATTTATATCATTTTTAGAAAATTTAATTTTTTACATTTTTCCATGAAAAGTGCCAATACCCACCCTTTGGGTTCTAGGTGAAAATCTCACTCGTTACAAATCAAACAAAAATGTATCCAAGGTGTGTATTGTTGTTCATTTTCATCAAATAAACAAAATAGAACCCAGAATGAATCCTGAATAACAATAAAAGATCATAAAAGATGCTTCAGCCCAGGTGTTAATGTTACTAAAAGAACCCAAATTTCTAAAAATATTGCAAAAAACAACAATCTTCTGTTTTAGAGTGAATGTTTGAGGTGTTTAGAAGGCATTTATTTCATTTTTAGAAAAATTAATTTTTCACATTTTTCCATGAAAAGTTCCAATACCCCCCCCTTTGGGTTCTAGGTGAAAATCTCACTCGAAACAAATCAAACAAAAATGTATCCAAGGTGTGTATTGTTGTTCATTTTCTTCAAATAAACAAAATAAAACCCAGAATGAATCCTGAAAGACAATAAAAGATTATAAAAGATGCTTCAGCCCAAGTGTTAATGTTACTAAAAGAGCCCAAATTTCTAAAAATATTGCGAAAAACAACAATCTTCTGTTTTAGAGTGTATGTTTGAGGTGTTTAGAAGGCATTTATTTCATTTTTACAAAATTTAATTTTTCACATTTTTCCATGAAAAGTGCCAATACCCCCCCCTTTGGGTTCTAGGTGAAAATCTCACTTGACACAAATCAAACAAAAATGTTTCCATGGTGTGTATTATTGTTCATTTTCATCAAATAAACAAAATAAAACCCAGAATTAATCCTGAAAGACATGAAATGAGCATAAAAGATGCTTCAGCGCAAGTGTTAATGTTACTTAAAGAGCCCAAATTTCTAAAAATATTGCGAAAAACAACAATCTTCTGTTTTAGAGTGAATGTTTGAGGTGTTAAGAAGGCATTTATTTCATTTTTAGAAAATTTAATTTTTCACATTTTTCCATGAAAATTGCCAATACCCCCCCCCTTTGGGTTCTAGGTGAAAATCTCACTCGACACAAATCAAACAAAAATGTATCCAAGGTGTGTATTGTTGTTCATTTTCATCAAATAAACAAAATTAAACCCAGAATGTATCCTGAAAGACAATAAATGATCATAAAAGATGCTTCAGCCCAGGTGTTAATGTTACTAAAAGAGCCCAAATTTCTAAAAATATTGCGAAAAACAACAATCTTCTGTTTTAGAGTGAATGTTTGAGGTGTTTAGAAGGCATTTATTTCATTTTTAGAGAATTAATTTTTCACATTTTTCCATGAAAAGTGCCAATACCCCCCCCTTTGGGTTCTATGTGAAAATCTCACTTGACGCTAACAAACAAAAATAATTTCATGGTGTGTATTGTTGTTCATTTTCATCATATAAACAAAAAAAAACCCAGAATTAATCCTGAAAGACAAGAAATGAGCCTAAAAGTTGCTTCAGCAAAAGTGTTAATGTTACTAAAAGAGCCCAAATTTCTAAAAATATTGCGAAAAACAACAATCTTCTGTTTTAGAGTGAATGTTTGCTGTGTTTAGAAGGCATTTATTTCATTTTTAGAAAATTTAATTTTTCACATTTTTCCATGAAAAGTGCCAATACCCCCCCCTTTGGGTTCTAGGTGAAAATCTCACTCGAAACATATCAAACAAAAATGTATCCAAGGTGTGTATTGTTGTTCATTTTCTTCAAATAATGAAAATAAAACCTAGAATGAATCCTGAAAGACAATAAAAGATTATAAAAGATGCTTCAGCCCAAGTGTTAATGTTACTAAAAGAGCCCAAATTTCTAAAAATATTGCGAAAAACAACAATCTTCTGTTTTAGAGTGTATTTTTGAGGTGTTTAGAAGGCATTTATTTCATTTTTACAAAATTTAATTTTTCACATTTTTCCATGAAAAGTGCCAATACCCCCCCCTTTGGGTTCTAGGTGAAAATCTCACTTGACACAAATCAAACAAAAATGTTTCCATGGTTTGTATTATTGTTCATTTTCATCAAATAAACAAAATAAAACCCAGAATTAATCCTGAAAGACATGAAATGAGCATAAAAGATGCTTCAGCGCAAGTGTTAATGTTACTTAAAGAGCCCAAATTTCTAAAAATATTGCGAAAAACAACAATCTTCTGTTTAAGAGTGAATGTTTGAGGTGTTAAGAAGGCATTTATTTCATTTTTAGAAAATTTAATTTTTCACATTTTTCCATGAAAAGTGCCAATACCCCCCCCCCCCTTTGGGTTCTAGGTGAAAATCTCACTCGACACAAATCAAACAAAAATGTATCCAAGGTGTGTATTGTTGTTCATTTTCATCAAATAAACAAAATTAAACCCAGAATGTATCCTGAAAGACAATAAATGATCATAAAAGATGCTTCAGCCCAGGTGTTAATGTTACTAAAAGAGCCCAAATTTCTAAAAATATTGCGAAAAACAACAATCTTCTGTTTTAGAGTGAATGTTTGAGGTGTTTAGAAGGCATTTATTTCATTTTTAGAGAATTAATTTTTCACATTTTTCCATGAAAAGTGCCAATACCCCCCCCTTTGGGTTCTATGTGAAAATCTCACTTGACGCTAACAAACAAAAATAATTCCATGGTGTGTATTGTTGTTCATTTTCATCATATAAACAAAAAAAAAACCCCAGAATTAATCCTGAAAGACAAGAAATGAGCCTAAAAGTTGCTTCAGCAAAAGTGTTAATGTTACTAAAAGAGCCCAAATTTCTAAAAATATTGCGAAAAACAACAATCTTCTGTTTTAGAGTGAATGTTTGCTGTGTTTAGAAGGCATTTATTTCATTTTTAGAAAATTTAATTTTTCACATTTTTCCATGAAAAGTGCCAATACCCCCCCCCTTTGGGTTCTAGGTGAAAATCTCACTCGTTACAAATCAAACAAAAATGTATCCAAGGTGTGTATTGTTGTTCATTTTCATCAAATAAACAAAATAAAACCCAGAATGAATCCTGAAAGACAATAAAAGATCATAAAAGATGCTTCAGCCCAGGTGTTAATGTTACTAAAAGAACCCAAATTTCTAAAAATATTGCAAAAACAACAATCTTCTGTTTTAGAGTGAATGTTTGAGGTGTTTAGAAGGCATTTATTTCATTTTTAGAAAATTAATTTTTCACATTTTTCCATGAAAAGTGCCAATACCCCCCCCTTTGGGTTCTAGGTGAAAATCTCACTTGACGCTATCAAACAAAAATGTTTCCATGGTGTGTATTGTTGTTCATTTTCATCAAATAAACAAAATAAAACCCAGAATTAATCCTGAAAGACAAGAAATGAGCCTAAAAGTTGCTTCAGCGCAAGTGTTAATGTTACTAAAAGAGCCCAAATTTCTAAAAATATTGCGAAAAACAACAATCTTCTGTTTTAGAGTGAATGTTTGAGGTGTTTAGAAGGCATTTATATCATTTTTAGAAAATTTAATTTTTCACATTTTTCCATGAAAAGTGCCAATACCCACCCTTTGGGTTCTAGGTGAAAATCTCACTCGTTACAAATCAAACAAAAATGTATCCAAGGTGTGTATTGTTGTTCATTTTCATCAAATAAACAAAATAGAACCCAGAATGAATCCTGAATAACAATAAAAGATCATAAAAGATGCTTCAGCCCAGGTGTTAATGTTACTAAAAGAACCCAAATTTCTAAAAATATTGCAAAAAACAACAATCTTCTGTTTTAGAGTGAATGTTTGAGGTGTTTAGAAGGCATTTATTTCATTTTTAGAAAAATTAATTTTTCACATTTTTCCATGAAAAGTTCCAATACCCCCCCCTTTGGGTTCTAGGTGAAAATCTCACTCGAAACAAATCAAACAAAAATGTATCCAAGGTGTGTATTGTTGTTCATTTTCTTCAAATAAACAAAATAAAACCCAGAATGAATCCTGAAAGACAATAAAAGATTATAAAAGATGCTTCAGCCCAAGTGTTAATGTTACTAAAAGAGCCCAAATTTCTAAAAATATTGCGAAAAACAACAATCTTCTGTTTTAGAGTGTATGTTTGAGGTGTTTAGAAGGCATTTATTTCATTTTTACAAAATTTAATTTTTCACATTTTTCCATGAAAAGTGCCAATACCCCCCCCTTTGGGTTCTAGGTGAAAATCTCACTTGACACAAATCAAACAAAAATGTTTCCATGGTGTGTATTATTGTTCATTTTCATCAAATAAACAAAATAAAACCCAGAATTAATCCTGAAAGACATGAAATGAGCATAAAAGATGCTTCAGCGCAAGTGTTAATGTTACTTAAAGAGCCCAAATTTCTAAAAATATTGCGAAAAACAACAATCTTCTGTTTTAGAGTGAATGTTTGAGGTGTTAAGAAGGCATTTATTTCATTTTTAGAAAATTTAATTTTTCACATTTTTCCATGAAAAGTGCCAATACCCCCCCCCCCTTTGGGTTCTAGGTGAAAATCTCACTCGACACAAATCAAACAAAAATGTATCCAAGGTGTGTATTGTTGTTCATTTTCATCAAATAAACAAAATTAAACCCAGAATGTATCCTGAAAGACAATAAATGATCATAAAAGATGCTTCAGCCCAGGTGTTAATGTTACTAAAAGAGCCCAAATTTCTAAAAATATTGCGAAAAACAACAATCTTCTGTTTTAGAGTGAATGTTTGAGGTGTTTAGAAGGCATTTATTTCATTTTTAGAGAATTAATTTTTCACATTTTTCCATGAAAAGTGCCAATACCCCCCCCTTTGGGTTCTATGTGAAAATATCACTTGACGCTAACAAACAAAAATAATTTCATGGTGTGTATTGTTGTTCATTTTCATCATATAAACAAAAAAAAAACCCAGAATTAATCCTGAAAGACAAGAAATGAGCCTAAAAGTTGCTTCAGCAAAAGTGTTAATGTTACTAAAAGAGCCCAAATTTCTAAAAATATCGCGAAAAACAACAATCTTCTGTTTTAGAGTGAATGTTTGCTGTGTTTAGAAGGCATTTATTTCATTTTTAGAAAATTTAATTTTTCACATTTTTCCATGAAAAGTGCCAATACCCCCCCCTTTGGGTTCTAGGTGAAAATCTCACTCGTTACAAATCAAACAAAAATGTATCCAAGGTGTGTATTGTTGTTCATTTTCATCAAATAAACAAAATAAAACCCAGAATGAATCCTGAAAGACAATAAAAGATCATAAAAGATGCTTCAGCCCAGGTGTTAATGTTACTAAAAGAGCCCAAATTTCTAAAAATATTGCAAAAAACAACAATCTTCTGTTTTAGAGTGAATGTTTGAGGTATTTAGAAGGCATTTATTTCATTTTTAGAAAATTTAATTTTTCACATTTTTCCATGAAAAGTGCCAATACCCCCCCCTTTGGGTTCTAGGTGAAAATCTCACTTGACGCAAATCAAACAAAAATGTTTCCATGGTGTGTATTGTTGTTCATTTTCATCAAAAAAACAAAATAAAACCCAGAATTAATCCTGAAAGACAATAAATGAGCATAAAAGTTGCTTCAGCGCAAGTGTTAATGTTACTAAAAGAGCCCAAATTTCTAAAAATATTGCGAAAAACAACAATCTTCTGTTTTAGAGTGAATGTTTGAGGTGTTTAGAAGGCATTTATTTCATTTTTAGAAAATTTAATTTTTCACATTTTTACATGAAAAGTGCCAATTTCCCCCCTTTGGGTTCTAGGTGAAAATCTCACTCGACACAAATCAAACAAAAATGTTTCCATGGTGTGTATTGTTGTTCATTTTCATCAAAAAAACAAAATAAAACCCAGAATTAATCTTGAAAGACAAGAAATGAGCATAACAGATACTTCAGCGCAATGGTTAATGTTACTAAAAGAGCCCAAATTTCTAAAAATATTGCGAAAAACAACAATCTTCTGTTTTAGAGTGAATGTTTGAGGTGTTTAGAAGGCATTTATTTCATTTTTAGAAAATTTAATTTTTCACTTTTTTCCATGAAAAGTGCTAATCCCCCCCCCTTTGGTTTCTAGGTGAAAATCTCACTCGACACAAATCAATCAAAAATGTTTCCATGGTGTGTATTGTTGTTCATTTTCATCAAATAAACAAAATAAAACCCAGAATTAATCCTGAAAGACAAGAAATGAGCCTAAAAGTTGCTTCAGCTCAAGTGTAAATGTTACTAAAAGAGCCCAAATTTCTAAAAATATTGCGAAAAACAACAATCTTCTGTTTTAGAGTGAATGTTTGAGGTGTTTAGAAGGCATTTATATCATTTTTAGAAAATTTAATTTTTCACATTTTTCCATGAAAAGTGCCAATACCCCCCCTTTGGGTTCTAGGTGAAAATCTCACTCGTTACAATTCAAACAAAAATGTATCCAAGGTGTGTATTGTTGTTCATTTTCATCAAATAAACAAAATAGAACCCAGAATGAATCCTGAATAACAATAAAAGATCATAAAAGATGCTTCAGCCCAAGTGTTAATGTTACTAAAAGAGCCCAAATTTCTAAAAATATTGCGAAAAACAACAATCTTCTGTTTTAGAGTGAATGTTTGAGGTGTTTAGAAGGCATTTATTTCATTTTTAGAAAATTTAATTTTTCACATTTTTCCATGAAAAGTGCCAATACCCCCCCCTTTGGGTTCTATGTGAAAATCTCACTTGACGCTATCAAACAAAAATGTTTCCATTGTGTGTATTGTTGTTCATTTTCATCAAATAAACAAAAAAAAACCCAGAATTAATCCTGAAAGACAAGAAATGAGCCTAAAAGTTGCTTCAGCGCAAGTGTTAATGTTACTAAAAGAGCCCAAATTTCTAAAAATATTGCGAAAAACAACAATCTTCTGTTTTAGAGTGAATGTTTGCTGTGTTTAGAAGGCATTTATTTCATTTTTAGAAAATTTAATTTTTCACATTTTTCCATGAAAAGTGCCAATACCCCCCCCTTTGGGTTCTAGGTGAAAATCTCACTCGTTACAAATCAAACAAAAATGTATCCAAGGTGTGTATTGTTGTTCATTTTCATCAAATAAACAAAATAAAACCCAGAATGAATCCTGAAAGACAATAAAAGATCATAAAAGATGCTTCAGCCCAGGTGTTAATGTTACTAAAAGAACCTAAATTTCTAAAAATATTGCAAAAAACAAGAATCTTCTGTTTTAGAGTGAATGTTTGAGGTGTTTAGAAGGCATTTATTTCATTTTTAGAAAATTTAATTTTTCACTTTTTTCCATGAAAAGTGCTAATCCCCCCCCTTTGGTTTCTAGGTGAAAATCTCACTCGACACAAATCAATCAAAAATGTTTCCATGGTGTGTATTGTTGTTCATTTTCATCAAATAAACAAAATAAAACCCAGAATTAATCCTGAAAGACAAGAAATGAGCCTAAAAGTTGCTTCAGCGCAAGTGTTAATGTTACTAAAAGAGCCCAAATTTCTAAAAATATTGCGAAAAACAACAATCTTCTGTTTTAGAGTGAATGTTTGAGGTGTTTAGAAGGCATTTATATCATTTTTAGAAAATTTAATTTTTCACATTTTTCCATGAAAAGTTCCAATACCCCCCCCTTTGGGTTCTAGGTGAAATTCTCACTCGAAACAAATCAAACAAAAATGTATCCAAGGTGTGTATTGTTGTTCATTTTCATCAAATTAACAAAATAAAACCCAGAATGAATCCTGAAAGACAATAAAAGATCATAAAAGATGCTTCAGCCCAAGTGTTAATGTTACTAAAAGAGCCCAAATTTCTAAATATATTGCGAAAAACAACAATCTTCTGTTTTAGAGTGAATGTTTGAGGTGTTTAGAAGGCATTTATTTCATTTTTACAAAATTTAATTTTTCACATTTTTCCATGAAAAGTGCCAATACCCCCCCTTTGGGTTCTATGTGAAAATCTCACTTGACGCTATCAAACAAAAATGTTTCCATGGTGTGTATTGTTGTTCATTTTCATCAAATAAACAAAAAAAACCCAGAATTAATCCTGAAAGACAAGAAATGAGCCTAAAAGTTGCTTCAGCGCAAGTGTTAATGTTACTAAAAGAGCCCAAATTTCTAAAAATATTGCGAAAAACAACAATCTTCTGTTTTAGAGTGAATGTTTGAGGTGTTTAGAAGGCATTTATTTCATTTTTACAAAATTTAATTTTTCACATTTTTCCATGAAAAGTGCCAATACCCCCCCCTTTGGGTTCTAGGTGAAAATCTCACTCGTTACAAATCAAACAAAAATGTATCCAAGATGTGTATTGTTGTTCATTTTCATCAAATAAACAAATTAAAACCCAGAATTAATCCTGAAAGACAAGAAATGAGCCTAAAAGTTGCTTCAGCTCAAGTGTTAATGTTACTAAAAGAGCCCAAATTTCTAAAAATATTGCGAAAAACAACAATCTTCTGTTTTAGAGTGAATGTTTGAGGTGTTTAGAAGGCATTTATATCATTTTTAGAAAATTTAATTTTTCACATTTTTCCATGAAAAGTGCCAAATCCCCCCCTTTGGGTTCTAGGTGAAAATCTCACTCGTTACAAATCAAACAAAAATGTATCCAAGGTGTGTATTGTTGCTCATTTTCATCAAATAAACAAAATAGAACCCAGAATGAATCCTGAATAACAATAAAAGATCATAAAAGATGCTTCAGCCCAAGTGTTAATGTTACTAAAAGAGCCCAAATTTCTAAAAATATTGCGAAAAACAACAATCTTCTGTTTTAGAGTGAATGTTTGAGGTGTTTAGAAGGCATTTATTTCATTTTTACAAAATTTAATTTTTCACATTTTTCCATGAAAAGTGCCAATACCCCCCCTTTGGGTTCTATGTGAAAATCTCACTTGACGCTATCAAACAAAAATGTTTCCATGGTGTGTATTGTTGTTCATTTTCATCAAATAAACAAAAAAAAAACCCATAATTAATCCTGAAAGACAAGAAATGAGCCTAAAAGTTGCTTCAGCGCAAGTGTTAATGTTACTAAAAGAGCCCCAAATTTCTAAAAATATTGCGAAAAACAACAATCTTCTGTTTTAGAGTGAATGTTTGCTGTGTTTAGAAGGCATTTATTTCATTTTTAGAAAATTTAATTTTTCACATTTTTCCATGAAAAGTGCCAATACCCCCCCCTTTGGGTTCTAGGTGAAAATCTCACTCGTTACAAATCAAACAAAAATGTATCCAAGGTGTGTATTGTTGTTCATTTTCATCAAATAAACAAAATAAAACCCAGAATGAATCCTGAAAGACAATAAAAGATCATAAAAGATGCTTCAGCCCAGGTGTTAATGTTACTAAAAGAACCTAAATTTCTAAAAATATTGCAAAAAACTAGAATCTTCTGTTTTAGAGTGAATGTTTGAGGTGTTTAGAAGGCATTTATTTCATTTTTAGAAAATTTAATTTTTCACTTTTTTCCATGAAAAGTGCTAATCCCCCCCCCCTTTGGTTTCTAGGTGAAAATCTCACTCGACACAAATCAATCAAAAATGTTTCCATGGTGTGTATTGTTGCTCATTTTCATCAAATAAACAAAATAAAACCCAGAATTAATCCTGAAAGACAAGAAATGAGCCTAAAAGTTGCTTCAGCGCAAGTGTTAATGTTACTAAAAGAGCCCAAATTTCTAAAAATATTGCGAAAAACAACAATCTTCTGTTTTAGAGTGAATGTTTGAGGTGTTTAGAAGGCATTTATATCATTTTTAGAAAATTTAATTTTTTACATTTTTCAATGAAAAGTGCCAATACCCCCTTTGGGTTCTAGGTGAAAATCTCACTCGTTACAAATCAAACAAAAATGTATCCAAGGTGTGTATTGTTGTTCATTTTCATCAAATAAACAAAATAGAACCCAGAATGAATCCTGAATAACAAAAAAAGATCATAAAAGATGCTTCAGCCCAGGTGTTAATGTTACTAAAAGAACCTAAATTTCTAAAAATATTGCAAAAAACAAGAATCTTCTGTTTTAGAGTGAATGTTTGAGGTGTTTAGAAGGCATTTATTTCATTTTTAGAAAAATTAATTTTTCACATTTTTCCATGAAAAGTTCCAATACCCCCCCCCTTTGGGTTCTAGGTGAAAATCTCACTCGAAACAAATCAAACAAAAATGTATCCAAGGTGTGTATTCTTGTTCATTTTCATCAAATAAACAAAATAAAACCCAGAATGAATCCTGAAAGACAATAAAAGATCATAAAAGATGCTTCAGCCCAAGTGTTTATGTTACTAAAAGAGCCCAAATTTCTAAAAATATTGCGAAAAACAACAATCTTCTGTTTTAGAGTGAATGTTTGAGGTGTTTAGAAGGCATTTATTTCATTTTTACAAAATTTAATTTTTCACATTTTTCCATGAAAAGTGCCAATACCCCCCCTTTGGGTTCTATGTGAAAATCTCACTTGACGCTATCAAACAAAAATGTTTCCATGGTGTGTATTGTTGTTCATTTTCATCAAATAAACAAAATAAAACCCAGAATGAATCCTGAAAGACAATAAAAGATCATAAAAGATGCTTCAGCCCAGGTGTTAATGTTACTAAAAGAACCTAAATTTCTAAAAATATTGCAAAAAACAAGAATCTTCTGTTTTAGAGTGAATGTTTGAGGTGTTTAGAAGGCATTTATTTCATTTTAAAAAATTTAATTTTTCACAATTTTCCATGAAAAGTGCCAATACCCCCCCCCTTTGGGTTCTAGGTGAAAATCTCACTCGAAACAAATCAAACAAAAATGTATCCAAGGTGTGTATTGTTGTTCATTTTCATCAAATAAACAAAATACAACCCAGAATGAATCCTGAAAGACAATAAAAGATCATAAAAGATGCTTCAGCCCAAGTGTTAATGTTACTAAAAGAGCCCAAATTTTTAAAAATATTGCGAAAAACAACAATCTTCTGTTTTAGAGTGAATGTTTGAGGTGTTTAGAAGGCATTTATTTCATTTTTAGAAAATTTAATTTTTCACATTTTTCCATGAAAAGTGCCAATACCCCCCCCTTTGGGTTCTAGGTGAAAATCTCACTCGACACAAATCAAACAAAAATGTATCCAAGGTGTGTATTGTTGTTCATTTTCATGCAAATAAACAAAATAAAACCCAGAATGTATCCTGAAAGACAATAAATGATCATAAAAGATGCTTCAGCCCAGGTTTTAGTGTTACTAAAAGAGCCCAAATTTCTAAAAATATTGCGAAAAACAACAATCTTCTGTTTTAGAGTGAATGTTTGAGGTGTTTAGAAGGCATTTATTTCATTTTTAGAAAATTTAATTTTTCACATTTTTCCATGAAAAGTGCCAATACCCCCCCTTTGGGTTCTAGGTGAAAATCTCACTTGACACAAATCAAACAAAAATGTTTCCATGGTGTGTATTGTTGTTCATTTTCATCAAATAAACAAAATAAAACCCAGAATTAATCCTGAAAGACATGAAATGAGCATAAAAGATGCTTCAGCGCAAGTGTTAATTTTACTAAAAGAGCCCAAATTTCTAAAACTATTGCGAAAAACTACAATCTTCTGTTTTAGAGTGAATGTTTGAGGTATTTAGAAGGCATTTATTTCATTTTTAGAAAATTTAATTTTTCACATTTTTCCATGAAAAGTGCCAATACCCCCCCCTTTGGGTTCTAGGTGAAAATCTCACTTGACGCAAATCAAACAAAAATGTTTCCATGCTGTGTATTGTTGTTCATTTTCATCAAATAAACAAAATAAAACCCAGAATTAATCCTGAAAGACAATAAATGAGCATAAAAGTTGCTTCAGCGCAAGTGTTAATGTTACTAAAAGAGCCCAAATGTCTAAAAATATTGCGAAAAACAATAATCTTCTGTTTTAGAGTGAATGTTTGAGGTGTTTAGAAGGCATTTATTTCATTTTTAGAAAAATTAATTTTTCACTTTTTTCCATGAAAAGTTCCAATACCCCCCCCTTTGGGTTCTAGGTGAAAATCTCACTCGAAACAAATCAAACAAAAATGTATCCAAGGTGTGTATTGTTGTTCATTTTCATCAAATAAAACAAAATAAAACCCAGAATGAATCCTGAAAGACAATAAAAGATCATAAAAGATGCTTCAGCCCAAGTGTTTATGTTACTAAAAGAGCCCAAATTTCTAAATATATTGCGAAAAACAACAATCTTCTGTTTTAGAGTGAATGTTTGAGGTGTTTAGAAGGCATTTATTTCATTTTTACAAAATTTAATTTTTCACATTTTTCCATGAAAAGTGCCAATACCCCCCCTTTGGGTTCTATGTGAAAATCTCACTGGACGCTATCAAACAAAAATGTTTCCATGGTGTGTATTGTTGTTTATTTTCATCAAATAAACAAAAAAAAAAACCCAGAATTAATCCTGAAAGACAAGAAATGAGCCTAAAAGTTGCTTCAGCGCAAGTGTTAATGTTACTAAAAGAGCCCAAATTTCTAAAAATATTGCGAAAAACAACAATCCTCTGTTTTAGAGTGAATGTTTGCTGTGTTTAGAAGGCATTTATTTCATTTTTAGAAAATTTAATTTTTCACATTTTTCCATGAAAAGTTCCAATACCCCCCCCCTTTGGGTTCTAGGTGAAAATCTCACTCGTTACAAATCAAACAAAAATGTATCCAAGGTGTGTATTGTTGTTCATTTTCATCAAATAAACAAAATAAAACCCAGAATGAATCCTGAAAGACAATAAAAGATCATAAAAGATGCTTCAGCCCAGGTGTTAATGTTACTAAAAGAACCTAAATTTCTAAAAATATTGCAAAAAACAAGAATCTTCTGTTTTAGAGTGAATGTTTGAGGTGTTTAGAAGGCATTTATTTCATTTTTAGAAAATTTAATTTTTCACAATTTTCCATGAAAAGTGCCAATACCCCCCCCTTTGGGTTCTAGGTGAAAATCTCACTCGAAACAAATCAAACAATTATGTATCCAAGGTGTGTATTGTTATTCATTTTCATCAAATAAACAAAATAAAACCCAGAATGAATCCTGAAAGACAATAAAAGATCATAAAAGATGCTTCAGCCCAAGTGTTAATGTTACTAAAAGAGCCCAAATTTTTAAAAATATTGCGAAAAACAACAATCTTCTGTTTTAGAGTGAATGTTTGAGGTGTTTAGAAGGCATTTATTTCATTTTTAGAAAATTTAATTTTTCACATTTTTCCATGAAAAGTGCCAATACCCCCCCCTTTGGGTTCTAGGTGAAAATCTCACTCGACACAAATCAAACAAAAATGTATCCAAGGTGTGTATTGTTGTTCATTTTCATCAAATAAACAAAATAAAACCCAGAATGTATCCTGAAAGACAATAAATGATCATAAAAGATGCTTCAGCCCAGGTTTTAGTGTTACTAAAAGAGCCCAAATTTCTAAAAATATTGCGAAAAACAACAATCTTCTGTTTTAGAGTGAATGTTTGAGGTGTTTAGAAGGCATTTATTTCATTTTTAGAAAATTTAATTTTTCACATTTTTCCATGAAAAGTGCCAATACCCCCCCCCTTTGGGTTCTAGGTGAAAATCTCACTTGACACAAATCAAACAAAAATGTTTCCATGGTGTGTATTGTTGTTCATTTTCATCAAATAAACAAAATAAAACCCAGAATTAATCCTGAAAGACATGAAATGAGCATAAAAGATGCTTCAGCGCAAGTGTTAATTTTACTAAAAGAGCCCAAATTTCTAAAAATATTGCGAAAAACTACAATCTTCTGTTTAGAGTGAATGTTTGAGGTATTTAGAAGGCATTTATTTCATTTTTAGAAAATTTAATTTTTCACATTTTTCCATGAAAAGTGCCAATACCCCCCCCTTTGGGTTCTAGGTGAAAATCTCACTTGACGCAAATCAAACAAAAATGTTTCCATGGTGTGTATTGTTGTTCATTTTCATCAAATAAACAAAATAAAACCCAGAATTAATCCTGAAAGACAATAAATGAGCATAAAAGTTCTTTCAGCGCAAGTGTTAATGTTACTAAAAGAGCCCAAATTTCTAAAAATATTGCGAAAAACAACAATCTTCTGTTTTAGAGTGAATGTTTGAGGTGTTTAGAAGGCATTTATTTCATTTTTAGAAAATTTAATTTTTCACATTTTCCATGAAAAGTGCCAATATCCCCCCCCTTTGGGTTCTAGGTGAAAATCTCGCTCGACACAAATCAAACAAAAATGTTTCCATGGTGTGTATTGTTGTTCATTTTCATCAAAAAAACAAAATAAAACCCAGAATTAATCTTGAAAGACAAGAAATGAGCATAACAGATACTTCAGCGCAATGGTTAATGTTACTAAAAGAGCCCAAATTTCTAAAAATATTGCGAAAAACAACAATCTTCTGTTTTAGAGTGAATGTTTGAGGTGTTAAGAAGGTATTTATTTTCATTTTTAGAAAATTTAATTTTCACTTTTTTCCATGAAAAGTGCTAATCCCCCCCCTTTGGTTTCTAGGTGAAAATCTCACTCGACACAAATCAATCAAAAATGTTTCCATGGTGTGTAATGTTGTTCATTTTCATCAAATAAACAAAATAAAACCCAGAATTAATCCTGAAAAGACAAGAAATGAGCATAAAAGATGCTTCAGCGCAAGTGTTAATGTTACTAAGAGAGCCCAAATTTCTAAAAATATTGCGAAAAACAACAAACTTCTGATTTAGAGTGAATGTTTGAGGTGTTTAGAAGGCATTTATTTCATTTTTAGAAAAATTAATTTTTCACATTTTTCCATGAAAAGTTCCAATACCCCCCCCTTTGGGTTCTAGGTGAAAATCTCACTCGAAACAAATCAAACAAAAATGTATCCCAAGGTGTGTATTGTTGTTCATTTTCATCAAATAAACAAAATAAAACCCAGAATGAATCCTGAAAGACAATAAAAGATCATAAAAGATGCTTCAGCCCAAGTGTTTATGTTACTAAAAGAGCCCAAATTTCTAAATATATTGCGAAAAACAACAATCTTCTGTTTTAGAGTGAATGTTTGAGGTGTTTAGAAGGCATTTATTTCATTTTTACAAAATTTAATTTTTCACATTTTTCCATGAAAAGTGCCAATACCCCCCCCTTTGGGTTCTATGTGAAAATCTCACTGGACGCTATCAAACAAAAATGTTTCCATGGTGTGTATTGTTGTTTATTTTCATCAAATAAACAAAAAAAACCCAGAATTAATCCTGAAAGACAAGAAATGAGCCTAAAAGTTGCTTCAGCGCAAGTGTTAATGTTACTAAAAGAGCCCAAATTTCTAAAAATATTGCGAAAAACAACAATCCTCTGTTTTAGAGTGAATGTTTTGCTGTGTTTAAGAAGGCATTTATTTCATTTTAGAAAATTTAATTTTTCACATTTTTCCATGAAAAGTGCCAATACCCCCCCCTTTGGGTTCTAGGTGAAAATCTCACTCGTTACAAATCAAACAAAAATGTATCCAAGGTGTGTATTGTTGTTCATTTTCATCAAATAAACAAAATAAAACCCAGAATGAATCCTGAAAGACAATAAAAGATCATAAAAGATGCTTCAGCGCAAGTGTTAATTTTACTAAAAGAGCCCAAATTTTCTAAAAATATTGCGAAAAACAACAATCTTCTGTTTTAGAGTGAATGTTTGAGGTATTTAGAAGGCATTTATTTCATTTTTAGAAAATTTAATTTTTCACATTTTTCCATGAAAAGTGCCAATACCCCCCCGTTTGGGTTCTAGGTGAAAATCTCACTCGAAACAAATCAAACAAAAATGTTTCCATGGTGTGTATTGTTGTTCATTTTCATCAAATAAACAAAATAAAACCCAGAATTAATCCTGAAAGACAATAAATGAGCATAAAAGTTGCTTCAGCGCAAGTGTTAATGTTACTAAAAGAGCCCAAATTTCTAAAAATATTGCGGAAAACAACAATCTTCTGTTTTAGAGTGAATGTTTGAGGTGTTTAGAAGGCATTTATTTCATTTTTACAAAATTTAATTTTTCACATTTTTCCATGAAAAGTGCCAATACCCCCCCTTTGGGTTCTATGTGAAAATCTCACTGGACGCTATCAAACAAAAATGTTTCCATGGTGTGTATTGTTGTTTATTTTCATCAAATAAACAAAAAAAAACCCAGAATTAATCCTGAAAGACAAGAAATGAGCCTAAAAGTTGCTTCAGCGCAAGTGTTAATGTTACTAAAAGAGCCCAAATTTCTAAAAATATTGCGAAAAAACAACAATCTTCTGTTTTAGAGTGAATGTTTGCTGTGTTTAGACGGCATTTATTTCATTTTTAGAAAATTTAATTTTTCACATTTTTCCATGAAAAGTGCCAATACCCCCCCCTTTGGGTTCTAGGTGAAAATTTCACTCGTTACAAATCAAACAAAAATGTATCCAAGGTGTGTATTGTTGTTCATTTTCATCAAATAAACAAAATAAAACCCAGAATGAATCCTGAAAGACAATAAAAGATCATAAAAGATGCTTCAGCCCAGGTGTTAATGTTACTAAAAGAGCCCAAATTTTTAAAAATATTGCGAAAAACAACAATCTTCTGTTTTAGAGTGAATGTTTGAGGTGTTTAGAAGGCATTTATTTCATTTTTAGAAAATTTAATTTTTCACATTTTTCCATGAAAAGTGCCAATACCCCCCCCTTTGGGTTCTAGGTGAAAATCTCACTCGACACAAATCAAACAAAAATGTATCCAAGGTGTGTATTGTTGTTCATTTTCATCAAATAAACAAAATAAAACCCAGAATGTATCCTGAAAGACAATAAATGATCATAAAAGATGCTTCAGCCCAGGTTTTAGTGTTACTAAAAGAGCCCAAATTTCTAAAAATATTGCGAAAAACAACAATCTTCTGTTTTAGAGTGAATGTTTGAGGTGTTTAGAAGGCATTTATTTCATTTTTAGAAAATTTAATTTTTCACATTTTTCCATGAAAAGTGCCAATACCCCCCCCCCCTTTGGGTTCTAGGTGAAAATCTCACTTGACACAAATCAAACAAAAATGTTTCCATGGTGTGTATTGTTGTTCATTTTCATCAAATAAACAAAATAAAACCCAGAATTAATCCTGAAAGACATGAAATGAGCATAAAAGATGCTTCAGCGCAAGTGTTAATTTTACTAAAAGAGCCCAAATTTCTAAAATATTGCGAAAAACTACAATCTTCTGTTTTAGAGTGAATGTTTGAGGTATTTAGAAGGCATTTATTTCATTTTTAGAAAATTTAATTTTTCACATTTTTCCATGAAAAGTGCCAATACCCCCCCCCTTTGGGTTCTAGGTGAAAATCTCACTTGACGCAAATCAAACCAAAATGTGTCCATGGTGTGTATTGTTGTTCATTTTTCATCAAATAAACAAAATAAAACCCAGAATTAATCCTGAAAGACAATAAATGAGCATAAAAGTTGCTTCAGCGCAAGTGTTAATGTTACTAAAAGAGCCCAAATTTCTAAAAATATTGCGAAAAACAACAATCTTCTGTTTTAGAGTGAATGTTTGAGGTGTTTAGAAGGCATTTATTTCATTTTTAGAAAATTTAATTTTTCACATTTTTCCATGAAAAGTGCCAATATCCCCCCCTTTGGGTTCTAGGTGAAAATCTCGCTCGACACAAATCAAACAAAAATGTTTCCATGGTGTGTATTGTTGTTCATTTTCATCAAAAAAACAAAATAAAACCCAGAATTAATCTTGAAAGACAAGAAATGAGCATAACAGATACTTCAGCGCAATGGTTAATGTTACTAAGAGAGCCCAAATTTCTAAAAATATTGCGAAAAAACAACAAACTTCTGATTTAGAGTGAATGTTTGAGGTGTTTAGGAGGCATTTATTTCATTTTTAGAAAAATTAATTTTTCACATTTTTCCATGAAAAGTGCCAATACCCCCCCCTTTGGGTTCTAGGTGAAAATCTCACTCGAAACAAATCAAACAAAAATGTATCCAAGGTGTGTATTGTTGTTCATTTTCATCAAATAAACAAAATAAACCCAGAATGAATCCTGAAAGACAATAAAAGATCATAAAAGATGCTTCAGCCCAAGTGTTAATGTTACTAAAAGAGCCCAAATTTCTAAAAATATTGCCGAAAAACAACAATTTTCAGTTTAAGAGTGAATGTTTGAGGTGTATAGAAGGCTTTTATTTCATTTTTAGAATATTTAATTTTTCACATTTTTCCATGAAAAGTCCCAATACGCCCCCCTTGGGTTCTAGGTGAAAATCTCACTCGACACAAATCAAACAAAAATGTTTCCATGATGTGTATTGTTGTTCATTTTCATCAAATAAACAAAATAAAACCTAGAATAAATCCTGAAAGACAAGAAATGAGCATAAAAGATGCTTCAACGCAAGTGTTAATGTTACTAGAAGTGCCCAAATTTCCAAAAATATTGCGAAAAACAACAATTTTCAGATTTTGAGTGAATGTTTGAGGTGTATAGAAGGTATTTATTACATTTTTAGAAAATTTATTTTTTCACATTTTTCCATGAAAAGTGCCAATACCCCCCCCTTTGGGTTCTAGGTGAAAATCTGACTTGACACCAATCAAACAAAAATGTTTCCATGGTGTGTATTGTTGTTCATTTTCATCAAATAAACAAAATAAAACCCAGAATTAATCCTGAAAGACATGAAATGAGCATAAAAGATGCTTCAGCGCAAGTGTTAATTTTACTAAAAGAGCCCAAATTTCTAAAAATATTGCGAAAAACAACAATCTTCTGTTTTAGAGTGAATGTTTGAGGTATTTAGAAGGCATTTATTTCATTTTTAGAAAATTTAATTTTTCACATTTTTCCATGAAAAGTGCCAATACCCCCCCCTTTGGGTTCTAGGTGAAAATCTCACTCGAAACAAATCAAACAAAAATGTTTCCATGGTGTGTATTGTTGTTCATTTTCATCAAAAAAAACAAAATAAAACCCAGAATTAATCCTGAAAGACAATAAATGAGCATAAAAGTTGCTTCAGCGCAAGTGTTAATGTTACTAAAAGAGCCCAAATTTCTAAAAATATTGCGGAAAACAACAATCTTCTGTTTTAGAGTGAATGTTTGAGGTGTTTAGAAGGCATTTATTTCATTTTTAGAAAATTTAATTTTTCACATTTTTCCATGAAAAGTGCCAATACCCCCCCCTTTGGGTTCTAGGTTGAAAATCTCACACGACACAAATCAAACAAAAATGTATCCAAGGTGTGTATTGTTGTTCATTTTCATCAAATAAACAAAATAAAACCCAGAATTAATCCTGAAAGACATGAAATGAGCATAAAAGATGCTTCAGCGCAAGTGTTAATTTTACTAAAAGAGCCCAAATTTCTAAAAATATTGCGAAAAACTACAATCTTCTGTTTTAGAGTGAATGTTTGAGGTATTTAGAAGGCATTTATTTCATTTTTAGAAAATTTAATTTTTCACATTTTTCCATGAAAAGTGCCAATACCCCCCCCTTTGGGTTCTAGGTGAAAATCTCACTTGACGCAAATCAAACAAAAATGTTTCCATGGTGTGTATTGTTGTTCATTTTCATCAAATAAACAAAATAAAACCCAGAATGAATCCTGAAAGACAATAAAAGATCATAAAAGATGCTTCAGCCCAAGTGTTAATGTTACTAAAAGAGCCCAAATTTTTAAAAATATTGCGAAAAACAACAATCTTCTGTTTTAGAGTGAATGTTTGAGGTGTTTAGAAGGCATTTATTTCATTTTTAGAAAATTTAATTTTCACATTTTTCCATGAAAAGTGCCAATACCCCCCCCCTTTGGGTTCTAGGTGAAAATCTCACTCGACACAAATCAAACAAAAATGTATCCAAGGTGTGTATTATTGTTCATTTTCATCAAATAAACAAAATAAAACCCAGAATGTATCCTGAAAGACAATAAATGATCATAAAAGATGCTTCAGCCCAGGTTTTAGTGTTACTAAAAGAGCCCAAATTTCTAAAAATATTGCGAAAAACAACAATCTTCTGTTTTAGAGTGAATGTTTGCTGTGTTTAGAAGGCATTTATTTCATTTTTAGAAAATTTAATTTTTCACATTTTTCCATGAAAAGTGCCAATACCCCCCCCTTTGGGTTCTAGGTGAAAATCTCACTCGTTACAAATCAAACAAAAATGTATCCAAGGTGTGTATTGTTGTTCATTTTCATCAAATAAACAAAATAAAACCCAGAATGAATCCTGAAAGACAATAAAAGATCATAAAAGATGCTTCAGCCCAGGTGTTAATGTTACTAAAAGAACCTAAATTTCTAAAAATATTGCAAAAAACAAGAATCTTCTGTTTTAGAGTGAATGTTTGAGGTGTTTAGAAGGCATTTATTTCATTTTTAGAAAATTTAATTTTTCACAATTTTCCATGAAAAGTGCCAATACCCCCCCCTTTGGGTTCTAGGTGAAAATCTCACTCGAAACAAATCAAACAATAATGTATCCAAGGTGTGTATTGTTGTTCATTTTCATCAAATAAACAAAATAAAACCCAGAATGAATCCTGAAAGACAATAAAAGATCATAAAAGATGCTTCAGCCCAAGTGTTAATGTTACTAAAAGAGCCCAAATTTTTAAAAATATTGCGAAAAACAACAATCTTCTGTTTTAGAGTAAATGTTTGAGGTGTTTAGAAGGCATTTATTTCATTTTTAGAAAATTTAATTTTTCACATTTTTCCATGAAAAGTGCCAATACCCCCCCCCTTTGGGTTCTAGGTGAAAATCTCACTCGACACAAATCAAACAAAAATGTATCCAAGGTGTGTATTGTTGTTCATTTTCATCAATAAACAAAATAAAACCCAGAATGTATCCTGAAAGACAATAAATGATCATAAAAGATGCTTCAGCCCAGGTTTTAGTGTTACTAAAAGAGCCCAAATTTCTAAAAATATTGCGAAAAACAACAATCTTCTGTTTTAGAGTGAATGTTTGAGGTGTTTAGAAGGCATTTATTTCATTTTTAGAAAATTTAATTTTTCACATTTTTCCATGAAAAGTGCCAATACCCCCCCCCTTTGGGTTCTAGGTGAAAATCTCACTTGACACAAATCAAACAAAAATGTTTCCATGGTGTGTATTGTTGTTCATTTTCATCAAATAAACAAAATAAAACCCAGAATTAATCCTGAAAGACATGAAATGAGCATAAAAGATGCTTCAGCGCGAGTGTTAATTTTACTAAAAGAGCCCAAATTTCTAAAAATATTGCGAAAAACTACAATCTTCTGTTTTAGAGTGAATGTTTGAGGTATTTAGAAGGCATTTATTTCATTTTTAGAAAATTTAATTTTTCACATTTTTCCATGAAAAGTGCCAATACCCCCCCCTTTGGGTTCTAGGTGAAAATCTCACTTGACGCAAATCAAACCAAAATGTGTCCATGGTGTGTATTGTTGTTCATTTTCATCAAATAAACAAAATAAAACCCAGAATTAATCCTGAAAGACAATAAATGAGCATAAAAGTTGCTTCAGCGCAAGTGTTAATGTTACTAAAAGAGCCCAAATTTCTAAAAATATTGCGAAAAACAACAATCTTCTGTTTTAGAGTGAATGTTTGAGGTGTTTAGAAGGCATTTATTTCATTTTTAGAAAATTTAATTTTTCACATTTTTCCATGAAAAGTGCCAATATCCCCCCCTTTGGGTTCTAGGTGAAAATCTCGCTCGACACAAATCAAACAAAAATGTTTCCATGGTGTGTATTGTTGTTCATTTTCATCAAAAAAAACAAAATAAAACCCAGAATTAATCTTGAAAGACAAGAAATGAGCATAACAGATACTTCAGCGCAATGGTTAATGTTACTAAAAGAGCCTAAATTTCTAAAAATATTGCGAAAAAACAACAATCTTCTGTTTTAGAGTGAATGTTTGAGGTGTTAAGAAGGTATTTATTTCATTTTTTAGAAAATTTAATTTTCACTTTTTTCCATGAAAAGTGCTAATCCCCCCCCTTTGGTTTCTAGGTGAAAATCTCACTCGACACAAATCAATCAAAAATGTTTCCATGGTGTGTAATGTTGTTCATTTTCATCAAATAAACAAAATAAAACCCAGAATTAATCCTAAAAGACAAGAAATGAGCATAAAAGATGCTTCAGCGCAAGTGTTAATGTTACTAAGAGAGCCCAAATTTCTAAAAATATTGCGAAAAAACAACAAACTTCTGATTTAGAGTGAATGTTTGAGGTGTTTAGAAGGCATTTATTTCATTTTTAGAAAAATTAATTTTTCACATTTTTTTCATGAAAAGTTCCAATACCCCCCCCTTTGGGTTCAAGGTGAAAATCTCACTCGAAACAAATCAAACAAAAATGTATCCAAGGTGTGTATTGTTGTTCATTTTCATCAAATAAACAAAATAAAACCCAGAATGAATCCTGAAAGACA